>NW_024344240.1:24100949-24401398 GCF_902729225.1 Pteropus medius
ACACGAGTGAGCCAAATGGACATATGAGCTGTCGGGGGCCAAGGGATAAGGGAAGCAGGGAGAAAAAATAAGAAAGAAAGAAAAGAGAAGAATGATTCTTTGTGGGGCAACAAACTTTGTTCTGGTTCCCAGCCTGAATGTTTCTGATCTGGTTTTCTTCTTTTTGTGATGTTTGAACTTGTTTCCTCAGCTCTTGTCCAAAAAACTAAGTGGCAGAATTTAAGAGGCTGGGAGAGGCAAAACCAGCAATCTAGCAAAAAGAACTGCAGAGCCATGAAGATAAATGTGTGTCTGTATAAGGACTGGGCTGAGAGAGAGAGTGAGAGAGAGAGAGAGAGAGAGAGAGAGAGAGAGAGAGAGAGAGAGTGTGTGTGTGTGTGTGTGTGTGTGTGTGTGTGTGTGTGTGTGTGTATTTCTCCTGATGAATTTACAAGGAAAACCCTGTGGAATAACCTCACTTTTTCTCTCCTCTCTGCTCTCACACAGTCTGGCGCTTTCTCCTTCCTCTGACAGCTGCCATTAACCTTTTTATGCAAAGAGCAGAATATCTTGCCAGTTGGGTGCCGAAAATCTGGCAGAGAAAAGCTTGTTCCCAAAAAAGGAGGGGGAAGATACAGAAGAGCTGGGCAGACGCAAGAGGGAACGGGCTTATTGTGTTCTAAATTGGGCCCTAGCACACAAAGCTGCTACTTTACATCTTGATAAAATCCTCTAAAACTAAGTTGGGTAAAGGAAGAGGAAATGAGGATTTGAAAATAGAGGCGATAAGAAACTCTTTTACATAGTGGAAATTACACAGATTTTAAGCATTAATTTCAATTCACTACCAATCCGAGGGCAGCCTTATGGTGTACACATGAAAAGATACAGTTAAATAAGGGCAAAACTACATACTTTACACTAAATGTAGAATAATCTTGTTTGTAGAGAGAAAGGGTATTAAGAGACTTAGCTAGACCAAACCTTTTTTGATACAAAAGATCCCTTCAACCATGTCCTTCCTTCGCTTGTCTCAGAGAAGGGGAATTCTGCTGTTTCTGTTTTGTCTACAGGTCTTCCCCCCACACTTCTTGACTAGGACAGCTGGTCATTACTGGTGCCTGCCACCAACTTGCCGGAACTAAATAAAATTGAACATAAAGCACCTACTCTGAATTCGGGTCTCATGTGCCCTCAGCTTTGCAGCAATGAATGCAGGAACCTTTTTTCAGTCTAGTTTTTATTAGCTTGGTCTTGCACTTAGAGTCCTGACATATGAATATGGAAATCTTTTTTTTAATTACAAAGCTCTGCATTTATAGGGACCGTAATGTTAATGTTTTCTTGCTGCCCTTTTTGCGTGTTTTCCTTTGTGTTTAAAGCATTCCCATGGGAGAAGAAGGTTAGCACTCCTGATTCCCTAGAGCTCCTGCAGCAGCAATTATTTACCATCTTGGAATTTTAATGAGTCTTGACAATTACTACAATTCAGTACATTAAACATGGGTCTGTCGTCTCCAATGTCAACTTTCAAAGATAATACTCCCCCAACTGAGCAAAGAAGAAAATCAATCCTTGTGAATGCCAAAAAACATGACCAGAGTAGGCACTGCAAACTTAAAGCCAGTGGAACTTACAGACTTTGGAGCTGATAGCTTTCCAGTCTAGTCAGAGCATTTTTAATAAATTGTCCTTAGTTTTCTTCCAAACTATTTGATTCTTTGCAAAAAGGTTTGGTGGGGCAGTCTAGAAATAGAACTTAAATTTCTTAGAGACAGGATCTACTATGGTGTATGCCAGAGGCTCTCAACCATGTTTCTGCCTCAGCACCCCTGAAGAATACAAAACTTCTTATAGTAACAATGGCTATGTACAACAGTAATGCCCTAGGGGAAACCTCTGTAAACTTAGAAAAAGTAGGGCATGACTTCCCAGGTATAAAATCAGAAGTGTACCCTGAAATATAGCAGTCTCCAGTTTACATGCACACAAACAGTATGGCCATTCCCCACCTGACTCCCCTGTGCTAACTATTAGATTTCCCTGAGGCTCTACGGGAATCTCCAGCACCCCTTGTAAGAACATCCTGCTGTGGGTGCCACTGCCATAGAAGTGAGGTTTTCTCCCTGAACCCCTCCCACTGCTATACAGGAAAGATGGGACCAGGACATACTTGCCACTGGGGTAGGTGAAGATGTGTTTCTGGTGTTTGGAGTTAAAACTCACAAGGCATCTTCTAGCTGTATATAAAATGTTGTGAATGGTAGTTAGGTTCTATGATAATATTGTATTAGCTGCTGTAACAAAGTACCATAGACTAGGTGACTTAAACAGCTAGAAGTCCAAGATCAAGGTATCAGCAAGGGTGGTTTCTTCTGAGGTTCTCTCCTTGGCTTGCAGATGGCCAGCTTCTCTGTGTCCTCGCGTGGCTTTTCCTCCACGCACGCACATCCCCGGTGTCTCTGTCGTGTCCATATTTCCCCTTCCTCTACCCAAGGACACCAGTCAGACTGGAATAGATCCCACCCTCACAGCCTCATCTATTTAGTCACCTCTTTAAATACACCTCTTTAAATCACCTCTCCAAATACAGTCACATTCTGCAGTCATGGGGGTTAGGAGGTCAACGTGAGCTGGGTGAGGGGGCCTGATTCAGCCCATACAAACGTTACGGGTGAATAGTCTCATGGGGACTACTTGGGAATCTAGCTACTACTTAGGTAATTCTTTCAAAGTTTCAAACAACTGACTTCCAAACAGACTCTGGAAGCAGCGCTCCAGATATATGCCGTGGCCCTGCCGATTGAAAGGTGGCGGGGAGTGGGGGACATGACTGCAGAATCTGTTACTCACATTCACTAATTACAGAATAGTCCCTTAGGGGAGATGTGGGGCCTGCTGGTGACTTCAGTCCCAAATACCATGTGAAAAGAACTTAGTAACTGGACCTTTCTTAAAAAGCTGTGTCATAGATAAAAAAACATTTGGTAAATGAATGAAATCAGGAATTTTCTGGGGATAAGATTGTGGTATTCTTCTACATGCTATAACTGCTATCTTACTGCTTCGAATACCTCTTTTTATACAAAAGACCTTCCAGGCACAAAGAAAATGCCCCTATCTAGTGTATGCTCTCCCACTGCAGATAACAGGTCTTGCTGTAAATCTCAGTGATACTTACTTAGTGACCCTAAAAATCAGGTTTTGATTGATGGGATTTTTCATGGGGTTCTTGTTAAAGATAAATAGTGGTTTTAATGTTATCAAACTAAAAAAGTCTTACCCTTTTCTAATGTAAACCCTAAGCCGAGCTTTAGACACTAAGATTTTATTGCCATCTTAACAAAAAAGCATGCTCTGATAGTGACTTAAAAGTAGTATGATGAGGTGTTTGATAAAGTTCCTGCCTATACGCCTGAAATTTCACGGGTTCAATTTGTTCCTTTGAATCAAGCATCTCTCCAAGGCACACTACCTTTTTAAATGCAGGTATAGCACACTGTCACTGTCACTTTAGAATGCTCAGGGAACCCGAACACTAGAATGATAAGATTAGTGAGGGGCTGGGAAAAGAAGAGTTCAAAAAAGGACAAAATTGCCAGGTTAAAAGCCAGATGAAACTCCTCCTCAGTGTACCCCAGGCCTGGCGATAAGCCATCACTGCCCTTAGGGTTCTCTGACGTTCCGCTCTCTGATACGCTTAGCGTCTGTGGGAGATCACAGGAACCTTTCGCGAGTCTTTGTCTAAATTGGGGTCAGTAGATATTTATTCCTAAAAGTAAGTTTACCACAGATGGATGTCAGAATGCAATTAGCAGGAGGGTAGGGAATCACGGGAAAAATAAAATACTGAGTTTTCTCTAGCATCCTATGATGACATGCAGAGAAGGTGCAGTGAGAAGCCTTCACAAGAGCTGAAAAACCCCATTTAGAAATAGCCTGCAGGCTCTCAGTTGGCACTCACTGTTCTAATGTTATTTAATCAGGAACGAGTTTTATATATTCAAAAATTATTAAAGCTGGAAAGAATTTAGAGATCATCCAGTCTCCCCTTTTTGCACATAAGGAAGCTAAGCCAGAGAGCTGAAGTGACTTGCCCAAGATGACAAAGCTAAGTGGCACAAGTGGAACTGGACATTTCCTTTCATTTCCAGCCTTTACCCACTACTCCACCTTGCAGTCTCCTTGGAAGAAAATCCTCTTAGCTTGTTAAAGGACGCTCTAGTAATAACTGATTTCTCCTACAGCAATGTTAAATCGTCTGCAGGATGCTGCAAGGGCATTTACCCTCTAGTTCAAGCAGTGTATGTTTTAGTAAGGGACCCTGGCAGATAGATGCTTGCTGTTTCAGGCATTGTGTGCTGACCAAGCACTGTGACTTTCTTGATTTAAAATATCTATTAAGAAGTTCCTTTAACCTCCTTCAAGGCTGTAGCTTTGCCAGCAACTCCCTTGCTCGCTGCACTGTCGCTTGGACCTCTTGAGCCCTATTTAGTGCTCTTCAGCTCACAGGCAGAAGTCCTGTGGGCATCGGGATCATTGGAAAGAGCCACATGCAAGAGTTGCTAGGGCTGTTTATTTGGATCAGCCTCCTCGGGGGTGCACAGAGGGGTGATCTCATGACTCCTCCATCTTTTCTTGCCCATGGAGAGCTCGCTTTCTCACTTGGCTGTTTCTGAAGGTTGAGGCCACCTTCTCTCCAGCTACTTCCTCACTGGAAAAGAAGTAGGAAGAAGAGATCTTGGGATCCTTCTCCTCTTCAGTAAACTGGGTGAAACTTCCCAGAAGTACTCGCTTTGGTGTGGACTTTCCTTCCCATGTTTGGCCATTCCTTCCATGTGGAAATAAAGCTGTGTGGGGCCGTTTGAGCCCTGGAATGTCATTTTTTTTACCCACACTTTCTCGGGGAACTGTGCTCACAAGTATGGTGAGCCTCAGGCATTCATAGAGCCAAACTGGACTGGAAGTATCTCTGGAGTCTCACATTCTCACCCTTTTTCACCTAAGTAAACACTTGACTGCAAAATTCTCTGAGCTTCAGGGGGCTGTGGGAATATTTTTCTTTCAACCCCAACCTTCCCCAGAGCTTTCAAATCACATCACATACTTTGTTCCCTTTAGCAATCCAAATTTAGTAACATACAACTTCAGAACCCCACCCCACCCAGCCTTCTCCACGTCAGCCACATCAGATGCAACTTGCCATGTCATCATATTGTGCTTGTCCCTCACCACTGCACATAGTCCTTCATAAGATAATCACATGTACCAGGACATCACTCAGAACAGCCCACATGACCCCAGAGCCTTGGTCAGTAATGGCACCCCCTTCCGTGGTCCTTCTGAATCACTGGGCCAGGAGCTTGTACCACACTGCAGAGTCATTTTGTCATCTCATCAGGGAGTCGGGAGATTCTACCCAGAGAATATATCAGATTGGCGCTAAAAAGAGAAAAAGTCAAGCAAGATCCATAGTTCTCCGTGGGAGCCTTGCCAGTCTCCCTATCACACTGGCTCTAGAATCAGACACTGTGTGCTGGAAACGGCAGACAGCGGTCCTGGACAGAGTGCACATCGAGCACGTGCTGCTGTGCCTGGAGGAAACTTCTCTCTTCTGCCTGGCCAGAGGGATGAGCTAGACGTGGATTAGGCTTTGGGCTGGGTTAGCACTTAAATTTCAGCTGTAACAAAGCCTTGTTCTTGCCACCCCGACAGTTTCAGCCTTAGATTTCTTATTAGTTGTTTGGGTTGTTATTTTTATTATTTTTTTTTTTCATCCTCTCCGTTTTGACACTCTTCATTGCTGAGAGCCAAACCAAATACATTGGGCTGACTAGCTAGCCTGGCTGCATCTGAGTTTCCCAGAGCCCTGCTGCTGTTCTGATGGATCTCTTTGGCAAAGAGGAAAATATTTTCTCTATTTCAATAATGACAGGCCCTTAATTTGAGTGTCTCTATTCATGTCAGTTAACAGCTTTGTAAGAGATAATAATGTGAGAGATATTATCAAATCAACTTAGACAACCATGTTAAAATGCTGCCTAGCTGAGAAATCTGATTCTTTGTTTTTAACACCTCATATTTTCCTCAAGCCTTGAGTAGTACCTCTTCAAGTCTTTGGACTGGTAAAGCCTCGTAGAGATGATGCCACCCCTTTGTCTCTGGACTATGCTTTATCTAAGCACTTAACCCAGATGGGTAATTGACTTGTTCTTTTTCTTTTCAGCTTTATTGAGGAAAACTTAAATAAAATTTAAGAAGTTCAAAGTGTACAATGTGATGATTTGATACATGTATACATTGTGAAAGGATTCCCCCCATCTGTCTAGTTAATTAATACATCTGTCACCTCACATATTTACCTTTTTTTAAGTTCCACTCTCTTAGCAAATTTCAATTATACAACATGGTAGTATCGCTGCAGTCACAACGGGCTTGTTCTTTGAGCGGGATGCCACATCGCAGTTCCAGTGGTGTTCCAGAAACATTTTTACACGAGAAATGATTCTTGGCTCTTGAAATTTAATGTATGGGGGCCTAGTCAGACCAATGTAAATCTCCTATTGGGTTTTGGGGAGTAGGGTTTCTGTTTTCACTTTTATCTTTTGTAGCCGTGTCTTCTGTTTTCTTGCCATACTCTGTCTCCTCCCTTCCCCTTCTTGTCCAGAGAAGGTATAACACCTATATCAAGATATAACCTTTTGAGGAAGACCATAACTAGGGAGGTTCTTCTAGCCACAAAATATCACATAGGAAAAACTCAAATTATCTCAGCCAGGGAAGAATGCTTTAGGCAGGAAAGCAACTAGCGTTTTATAAGTGTCTAGACATAAGTAGGTCAGAAATCAAGACGTTAGTACATTAGGACATCTGCAAATACATAATAGAATCATCAGAAAGCAAGTTTGTACTGGTTTATGTACAGATAACTATCTAAAACTGGATCGTTAGCATCCATTGTACTTTCCTGGTTCCAGCTCCTGCTATATGTAAGGAGATTAATTTGGACTGACAGATTTTAGCAACATGTGTTTTGGTCCTATAGACTGCCACCGACCACAATTTATTTGTCTACTTTTACCTCAGTTACTTGACCTCTCAGTTGTTGACTTTCATGAAATCATGACTGACTCTAACCTTCCAAAGAACAATAAGCAACAGTGAGTGATATGACAAATCTAAGGTCTGGTGGTTAGTTAGCAAGACCAGACTTCTTTCCTCAGAGGCATGGGAGACTTCCTTTTTTTCTTTGTGGAGATCTTGAGTATCTGGAGACTGTGGAGTTTGATCTCCTAACCACTCACTGGTTGGGCTTGAAAGGAGATAACACCTGAGTTTTCCTGAGGCAAATAAAATACTTTGTCAGTCTAAACTCTACCAGCCTGTCTACCTCTTTAGGCCTCAGCTGACTTGTAAGGTTAGAGAATTGAACTGGTAGTTCTGTTAGTTGCCTCCCAGGTTGATGAGTGTAAACTTTGGTATTAACCTGCTTTTAGGTTTAGCAGTTTCACTGTTTGGTATTTTGTAGAGGAGGGCAATAGCGTAGAAAACTAAAGATGTACTTTGTATTAATACAGATTCACAAAAAATCTTAACTGTTATATTTCCTTCAGGACTAGGGAAGTTGCCAGTCTCACACTGCAGAATTTTCAGTGCCATAGCTGGAAAGCAGAGAAGCTCTTGGTTTATTTTTGTTTTTGTTTTGTTTTTAACCTTTGAAAACTAACGGTAAAAATACATGATGATGTAACATTGAAAAATTTAGCTACCCTAAGACATATGGCAAGCATTGATTCAGTAAATATTTAGGGAGCCTCTACTATGTACCAGTCATAAAGTACTCTTGATAATACTAGAAAATGATTGTATGATTTTCATTCTTTGAGAGGCCGAGGTACCCTCCTACCTTGACGCTTCTGTTGTGAAAGAAGGAAAGGAGAAAGTTCCTTTATATCACCAAGTAAATCTTGAGAAGCTTACTGTGGAATATCAGGCAGCTCAGCAGTGGAACTTTGACTGTGGGTCATGTATATACAGGCCCCCTTGGTAGAATGGAACTAAACTCTTGCTTTTATTTTTAGATTTTGTTCAATATTAGTCATGAAAGAGCAGTAATGTCTCACTTACTTTGGGCCTAAGCAACAATAGCCTTTCCTTCTTATAAAAACATTCTCAGACATTGCCTGGTAAAGGAGTTTATTACAAGGTAGGAGGAGGACGACAGGAAGGCCCAATAGCAACGTCATGATCATTACCGCTTCTTGCCAGCATTGCACAGAACCCAGGGCCGTGGTGGCAGTGGCTTTAGTCTGGGTGGGTGGAGATATTAGAAGGAAAACTGGGAGATTCAAGCTGCAAACTCAGACTTGAAATATTAGTCTTAATCTGTGGGAAATAATCATAGGACAAATTCTTCCAGAGCAACTTCAGTTTTCCCTAGTACAAACGCTAGAGGGATTCTACAAAGTTAAAAAAGTGACCAAAATACTTGTAGAAAAGTAAATGACTGGGCAAGAAATATCTGCTCTGCTTTCAGATCCCTGTGACCACATGAGTTTTATATTTGATGTTTTATTGTGGCAAAATATATTTTCGTTTATTCTAGTTGTTCAAAAATTCAAACTCGGAAGTTATTTTATGTCTTCATATTTCCTAAGCAGTTGTAGTTAAACAGCCTGTAGATTTGGGCTGCAGGCTGTAGCCCATATCTGGACAGGATAGAGGACCATTCATTTCAGCTTAATCCACCATCTCCGAAAAGCTCCAGTGATCATGGCAGTTTACAGCTCAGACCTGATGGCCTGAGCATCCTGGGACCTAGCTGTTAAACCTCAAGTTCATGTTCTTGTCTGCTTAAACCAAAATAATCACCTCTGTATAATTTCCTGCCCACCGGCAAACCATCTACAGAAAGGAATTAATCTGAGTCATTGCCAACCACAACTGACTTCATTCAGTAACCTCTAGTAACCGTCCCTTCTTTATATCCATCTGTACATCCTCATCTTTCACCTCATCTTTTTTTGTGACTATGAAATAGAGAGTTATTTACCTTGAAACAAGGTTATTTTCTCATTTTTAAGTCTTTCTTATTTTGTAGTTATCTGTTAGCTCTCCCTGATGTCTCTACTCGGCTATGAAGAAAAGTTATACCTATGCTAAAATCAGACTTGTGCTGAGTAATAAATGTCCAAGGCAGTTTCCCTGAATCAGTCAGTCCATCCCTCAGCTATAATTCTGTTCCTCCATCCAGCCCAGCTATGTCCCTTATCATTCTTCACACCATCAGCTCTGTTCCCTGACAGTTATCCTAACATCGAAAGCAGGAAAGGAGCTCAAGTGGTTTTCCTTACAGCCAGCCCTTCATAATGTTTTTGTTGGGCGTGAGGTTGTATAACATCATCTCTGAAACACCTCACTTTCCTTCTGAGCTTCCTCTTTCCATTTCTCCCCTGAACGGTGGTGGAGGCTGAAGCATTCTCTTTTTCCCGTCTGCTGCACACACTTCAAATGTGTGTTGCGTTGAGCATTCAGATTGAGTTGCTGATGCCTTTGTGATTCTTGGCTCAAGTCCCTCTAGAAATCATATTACTACTCTGAGTTCATGGAGGGCTGGAATAGCTACTAAGAACGGAATACATTATAATAACATTCAGGAGACAAAGCCAGAAAATTCCTGCCAGAGGCCACCTTGGTATCTTATATTTGTCCCATATTCCATCTTTTGAAAACTTTAAACAAAGTGGGATGCTACAGTGTATAGTTTATGTGCACTGCTATAAGGTCTGCACCATCAGTCTTGATTGGAGATGCTTCAGATTTTATCTTAAAAAGCTCTTTAGAAAGTTATCGATGTTTTCCTCCAGGATTAGCGTCTGTTCTTTAGTTTATTCACCTGTCATTTTTTGTTTGTTTGTTTGTTTGTTTGTTCATTTGTTTTATTTTAGGCAAGGCAGTCCTTTGTTGACCTCACAAATTGCAAGGACCTTGTCAGCTTACAATCCCTTATTTTTTATTTTTTATGCCTACAGCCCCTGGTCTTCCTAGGTGGTCTCCCCATCCAAGTACTAACCAGGCCCGACCCTGCTTAGCTTCCGAGATCAGACGAGCTCGGGCTTGTTCATGGTGGCATGGCCGTAGATCATTTTTTGATCGTTTGCAATGTGCAGGTTATTTTGCTAGACAGCATTCATCAAGAAGTTTGCAGAAGAGTTGGAGAATTAAACATATAGCCAGCTCCTGACACACAAGACAAAATTAACACTTTAGTAGTATTCACCTCTGAATAGAGAAAGTTTCACAGAGAAGAGGGGCAATTGAGCTCAACCATGAAGGACGAATAAGGTAGGGAAGAGAGGTGTGTAGGAGGTAAGGCTGTCCACATTCTAGGATGAGAAAGCCACATTCAAATAAAAGCAAGACAGGAATAGCAGGGATATGCCAGGAGATGAAGTTGGAAAAGGAAGAAAGGGCTACCAGATTGTGGCTGCCATGCCAAAGAGATTGGACTCCGTTCTGTAGGTAGGAAATCCTTTAAGATATTGGAAGAAGAGGAGGGAACCTAATCCACCTGTTTTGGAAAGGTTACTCTCTTATAAACCAGTGATTACGAAGCCATCACAATAAGCAAAAGATATTAGGATGTGAGAGCTTGTATTTAGGGTTGTGGCCAGAAGATAATCAGCAATGAAGAACGTAAACCAAAAGAAGCAGCCTGAAAAGGGCAGTAACAGGAATCTCGCAGAAGAATTATGTGTTTTAGAAGAATATTTAATCCTGTGAAAAACTATTCATAGTAATTATTAAGTGAAAAGAACAGTTTTTTAAATAGTATGAGCAATACGATTTGATGTAGAAGTGGAATGTTCACAAAGAAATGTTTATCGGGCATTTGAAAAACGTGACTCTGAAACTCAGGAGAGAAGAGAGGAGGAAACTGGAGTTATAATTGTATTGACATAGCTTGATAAATTCAGGTCATATAAGGGTTATTACACAAGAGGAAGAACAGAGGAAAGTGTCCTTAGAGTTCAGGAAACCCCTACATATGTGAAAGGAAGTGGAAAGAAGACCAGCAGCAGGTCAGATAGGAAATATATGGACAGGCCAAGGAGAGCCAGACAGTCAAGAACGGAGAGAGATTTTAGAAGGAGGTGTTATCAGGGGCAAATATCACAGAAGGGGCTCCAGTAGGATGAAGACTGAATAAAGACCATTGAATTATGGTGTTAGGTAATCCTTGAGGTTTGGGTTTGGAGTGATGTTTCTTTGTTGCTTTTTGTTGTTGTTTTGGTTTTGAGGTGTAACATGCATACAAAACAGTACACAAATATATATGCAACTCAGTGAATTTTTACACACTCATAATGAATACTGGGAACAGGAAGTAGAAACATTCCCAGTACCTCAGAAGCCTCTTGTCATTCATTTTTTCTAGTCACTCCTCCACCCAACTAGGGTAACCTGACTTCTAACACCAGATTAGTTTTGCCTATTTTTAAACTTTATATACCTGGAGTCATACAGTGCGAATCCTTTTGTGTCTAACTTCTTTCATCAACATCATGTTTATGAAACGCATCTATTAGGTTACATATAAATACGGTTCATTCGTTCTCACTGCTGTATGATATTCCATCGCATGAGTATACCTCAGTTTATCATTTAGTTGTTGATGGGCATTTGGGTTATTTCCAGATTTAGGCTATTTTTCTGGATTCTCTTTTTGTTTCATTGGTCTATATGTCTGTTTTTGTGCCAGTTGTAAGCCGTGTTAACAACTATAGCTGTATAGTAATACTCTTCTTCATGACAGTTCTTCATGTTCTTATAGCTTTGTTCTTCAAGATTGCTTGGCTATCCTTGGCTCTTTGCACGTCCACTTCCACTTTGAATCACCTTGTCAATTTACACACACACACACACACACACACACACACACCCATCAACAGCCCTACCAGAGTTTTGATTTGGATTGCATTGAATCTATAGATTAGTTTGGGCAGAATTAACACTTTTACAATATTGAGTCTTCCAATTTATGATTATGTTGTATTCCTCCATTTACGATATCTTTTATTTCTCTAAATAGTGTTTTATACTTTTCGATGTAAAGGTCTTAGTTTAGTAATCTTTTGAGAGCAATTTTGGTGAAATGACAAAAACTAAAAATGTTAAGGAGGGAAATGAAAAACAGGTAGCAAATGCGGACTATTCTTTTGAGATGTTTGATGGTGAAAGAAAGCGAAAACTTGGTACTAACTTGTGAGAGATGCAGATTCAGAAGATCTTTTCAGGATGAGAGTGCTCTCTGAAGCCCCACTGAAAGACTGTGGGGGTGGGGAGAGGGGAGATGTCAGAAACACAGGTTCAGTCAAAGGGACAGGGACATGGAGAGGGGCTCAGGCTAGCCTGGAGAAGGAAGAACACAGACTGTCTTGAGGTTCTTTTGAGGCAGGAAGTTTCATGTCTGTATTACCTTAGTAACCGTTTCCTCAGAATCACTGGTTGCTTATACCGTGAATGGCCCTGAGCCATCTTAAGTGCTGTGTCCTTTGCCACTAATAGTACCAGACCCCACATGCAGGAAATTTGGAGCAGCCAGATTTGCTGCCCTCATGGTCAGCCTAATCTACATTATCAAATCCCTATTTCTTTCAGCTGAGCATTTTATTTTATATTTTATCTACTGGAGGTAGATAAACGTACACACCTATACCTTTATTATTCCAATAGCCCCTCTCTCCAGAGTATCTTAATGAAATGAAGGTTTCGTGAAAATAGGGCTTTTTCACTAAATCTTGAGGTGCCCAAGAGGCTTGAAGAAGATTTTCTAGTAGATATTTTGTATATGGAGGAAACTAAGGTGCTGAGATATGAGGTTTAATGCATAAGTTACACAAGGAGCTTGCAGGATTCAAAGAAACAAATTTGTTTTGCAGTTTAGTGGAAATTTTTATTTTGGAACTGTTTTTAAGTTTGTTATAGTTTGTTTTTAGATGCAAAGCTTCCATGCATACAGAGAAAATTGTTTATGGCCAGAGAAGGGATCGGGTAAACTTATGTGCTACATATAGTTATGGTATTTTTAAGAAAGTAAGCAAGAAGACAGTGTTTTTCGCTGTAATATTGCAGTGATTAAATTAGCCTGCCAGTATTAGAAAGCAGATACTAGGAAACGGAAGATCTTATTGGAGTACATACACTAAGTTTGGATTCGTATCTTTAACAAGGAAGGGAAAGAGGGAGAGAGAATGATTTATTGATTGCAGCTAGGATATAATAAGCATTTTCATTAAATCCCAAATATTACATGTTTGTACTTTGAGGAAAATTCAAATCTAAAGAGACGTTTCTTTGGGGAAGAGGTAAGAGATGGATGGATAGACAGGCATGGAGGGGTGAGCATGGGCCACGGGCAAGGAGTAGAGGGAACAAAAATATCTTGAGTGAGATTTGGTAAATGAAGTTTCCAAAGCTAGAATACACCTTTCCCAGCTTGTCCATAGTACCCCTGCATATCAAACCCGTACAAACACTTCCTCTTTTACATGTGATGCACATGCTAAGAAAATATTTTAAAATAACGAGGTACTGATGCATTTCAAGATTTGTTTTCATACCTGTGCTATGTAACACATCTGAGTTTTTAGTTTGCTTACTTCACACTGCCTTTCTTTACTAAGTGGTCTAAGCATTTTAGCAACACATTCTTGTACTCTTTTGACTTCAGAATGACTAAAGCTTTGCATTTCAAAGTCAGAATAAAAACCCTCATTTTATAAGTATTCCAGTTTCACAAGAAAGTTTGATCTTTGAAATTTTTTTCAAGACAGGAAATTTTAGCATATAATGGATCAAGTGCCAATGAAATCTCTCTATGCTCAGCCATGCCCACATTTAATACCGCTTTCAGATAAAATGCAAACCATTCATAATCCCTGGAGAACAGAGAAAGGCCTACCAGATGGAAAGCAACTGCAGCTAATGAACGAACACTTCCTTCTCTAAACTTTTTGATTCTTCTGATCCCCTTTATTTTTTTAAACACCTTTCCCAGACAAACCATTCATTAGACCTTGGAGAAAGCCTAGCCTTATAGTCTACCTCTGGTTTGTTTTCCCCCTAATCTTTTTCCATTACTTTTAGTTATACTTCCTCCTCCAATGCTAATCATTCTTCCCGCTTCTTGTTTACACCCTCCTGACATTTGTAGGTAATAATCACATTCCCTCCCCCTTAGTTTTCAGTTAGTTCAGGTCTACTATTTAGTTCTTCTAATCCTGCCTCATAAAATGATCCTTTCAGCTTCTTAGTCATGCCTGCCACTTTTCTTTGAACTTATTCCAGTTTGTCTCCATTTTTCTGGTAATGAGGTGCCTGAAATGGAACACAGTGCCCTAGGTGTGGCTTCACTGCAACCTTGTAATGGAATGGGGCTGGAGGGTCCTCTGAGGGATAGTGCCCAAGCCTAGGCAGCTCAGGGGCCTTTTGTCACTCTAGAAAAGCTGGTATTGCTTCTGTCAAGACCCAGTAGTAATTCTTGTATTCTTGAACTTGAGTGAACAGCCAAGTGCATTTCCTCCTCCATGCCTTATTAGCTCATACTATTTTCCATTTAGAATGAACTTTTTTCTGTGTCCTAATATCAACTGCCACATTCTTCAGGAAACTTTCCCCTTCTCCTCCTCTTCACCCAAACTGAGGGCAGTAGCACTTTATACCTCTCTGTGGACATTACACAGTGTTTTGCATAGAGTACTCAATTTTTTACAGTTTTATTGAGATATAATTCACATGCTATACAATACACCCATTTAAAGTGTACAATTCAGTTGGTTTAATATGTTCTCAGAATTGTGTGACCATCACTACAATTTTCAAACTTTTTTTTTATTCCAAAAGGAAATCATACTTTTAGCATCCATTCCCAATTATCCCATCTCGCCCCAGCCCTAGGCAACCACTAATCTACATTCTAACTCTGGATTTGCCTAGTCTGGACATTTCATAAAAGTAGAGTCTTACAATATGTGGTCTTCTGTGACTGGCTTCTTTCACCTACGATAATGTTTTCACAGTCCATGTTATAGCATGTATCAGAACTTCATTCCTTTTCATTGGCAAATCAGTCAGTACTCTTTGAGTGAATATTTTATACATTTCTATTTGTCCATTCTCAGTGTCTTAGAATATAGGAATTACACATAATTTATTAAAAAGCATAGCATTGAATATTTATATTATATATTTTTATTCAGATTTCTTATCGTAAAATCTATGTTGCTTGTGGTATCAAACAATGTAGAAGTATAAACAATAAAATCAGAAGTCCTTGCGTTTACTCAAACTAACCACTTTTAATAGTTTTGTGTTTTTCTTCCCATAATTTTTTTATATATAGTTCTAGACACAAAGATCTCTCTCACTTCTTGTTTGACACCAAGTTCATTAATAAGTTTTTTGTTCTTATAAATTGCCTTGGTAAACATACTTGTGCGTACATTCTCGAATTTCTTACAGATATTTCTATAGCATATATTCTTAAATGTGAAATTATTTGGTCAAAGGACATATACGATTAAATTTGATTGATAAAACCACATTGCTTACCAATCTGTATTCCCATCAGTAGTGGTATAAAGAGTACCCACTTCTTCAAATTCTTACCAACACTGATTTTTAACATTCTTTTGCCAATGTGATAAGGGAAAAAAAACCCTACCGTGTTTAATTTCTATTTCTTTAATTATTAACAGAGTTAAATATTTTCATGTGCTTATTAAGCCATTTGTATTTCTTCTGTAAGTTTTTCGTTCATATCCTCTGCCCATGTTTCCATTAGGTTTATTAGGCTTATAGTACCACTTTTATAATAATTATTGATATTAATTTTTTGTCTTTTTGTTCTGTCTTATTTATTATAAATGTTTCCTAAGCCATCATTTGTATTTGAATTTAATTTATATCTCTTCTGTTTCCATACAAACATGTTAAATTTCCGAATAATCTAATTTGTTCTTTTTTTTTTCTTTCCTTTTATAGCTTTCTTTAAAAGCATTACCCCTCGTCTTAGTTCAGGCTGCTATAACAAAATACCATAAATTGTGTGGTTGATCAACAACAGAAATTTGTTTCTCACAATTCTATAGTCTGGAAATCCAAGATCATGGTGACAGCTGGTTCTGGTGATGGCCTTCTTCCAGTTGCGGACTGCCTACTCTTCCTTGTATCCTCACATGGTGGAAAGAACTAACTAGCTCTCTGAACTCTTCTTATAAGGGCATTATTCTCAGTTCATGAAAGTTCCACCCTCAAGACCAATTACCTCCCAAAGGCCCCACCTCAAAATGCCATCACACTGAGATTAGGATTTCAACACAGGAATTGGGGGCGGGAGGACACAAACATTCAGTCTATAGCAAAAAAATAAAATTCAAAGCATTTACCTGTCCTTCAGCACAGATTATAAAAAAATATTCCTATGCTTCTAGTACTTTCATGGTATAATTTTTAAATAATTTTTATTGAGATATAATTGACATATAACATTGTCATATTAGTTTTAGATATATAATATGATGATTCGGTATTTGTATATATTGCAAAATGATCACCACATTGAGTCTAGTTACCATCCACCACCACCCATAGTTACAAGTTTTTTTTCTTGTGATAAGAAATTTTAAGACCTATTCTCTTAGCATATTTTAAATATACAATACAGTATTATTAACTATAGTCACCATGCTTTACATTAAATTATCCTCAGGACTTATTTATTTTTCTTTTTAGTTCATCTACTTTTATTACTAGGTTTCTTTTTTATTTTATTTTATTATTAGTTTCGAGTATAAGTACATTAGTTAGACTTATATAGTTTTATATAGATTTATATAGTTTGTAAACGATCCCCCCGATTGCTCTTTCTCTCCTTGAGCTCTCCACCTAGCCATTACGTTAATGCTAACTGCATTCCCTATGGTGCGCTCCCCATCCCCATGACCATCTATCAACTACTAATTTCTTCTTAACACTTCACCCCTTTCTCCCAGCCCTGCTCCCCTCTGGCTGTCACCAGATTGTCCTCTATATTTGAGAGTCTGTTTTTGATTAGTTTGTTCTTGTTGTTCCTTGTTTTATAACTGTAAATTTGTAAATTTTTTGTGCCCTTCACTCCTTTTCTTCCACCTCTGGCAATCAACAATCTGTAATCTGTGTCGATGATTTTCATTTGTTCTTTTGTTGTAGTTTTTCTTTAGGTTCCACATGTAAGTAGATCATACGGTATTTTTCTCTCTCTGACTTATTTTACTTAGCACAGTGCCCTTAAGTTTCATCTACGTTGTTGCAAATGGCGGAATTTCCTTCTTTTTTATGACCAAATAATATTCCATGTGTGTTTGTATTGTGTGTGTGTGTGTGTGTGTGTGTGTGTGTGTGTGTATTAGATTTTTTTTATCTATTCATCCATCAATGGACACAGGTTGCTTCCATGTCTTGTATTGTAAATAATGCAGCAGCGAACATTGGGGTGCATATATCTTTTTCAGTTAGTGTTTTCATTTTCTTTGGATAAATATCCAGAAGTGGAATTGATGGATCATACTGTAATTCTATTTTTGATTTTTTTGGGAACTGCCATACTGTTTTCCATAGTGGCTATACTAATTTACATTACCACCAACAGTGTAGAAGGGTTCTCTTTTTTCCACATCTTCAGCAACACTTGTTATCGCTTGTCTTTTTGATAATAGCCATTCTAACAGGTGTGAGGTGGTATCTCATTGTGGTTTTGATTTGCATTTCCCTGGTGATTAGTGATCAGGAGCACCTTTTTATGTGCCTGTTGGCCCTCTGTATATCTTCTTTGGAAATATGTCTATTCAATCCTCTGCCCGCTTTTTAATCAGTTTGTTTGTTTTTGCTATTGAGTTGTATGAGTTTTTTATACATTTTGGATCTTAATTCCTTATCAGATATATGATTTGCATATATTTTATCCCATTCGGTAGGCTGCCATTTTATTTTATTGATGGTTTCTTTTGCTGTGCAAAAAAAGCTTTTTAGTTTGATGGAATCCTACTTGTTTATTTTTGCTTTTGTTGCCTTTGCTTTTAGCATGGAATCCAAAAATAATCACTAAGACTGATATCAAGGAGCTTATTACTACCTATGTTTTCTTCTAGGAGTTTTAAGATTTTCGGTCTTACATTCAAGTCTTTCATTCATTTTGAGTTAATTTTTATGTGTGGAGTTAGATAGTGGTCCAGTTTCATTCATTTGCATGTGGTTATCCAGTTTTCCTAACACCATTTATTGAAGAGACTGTCCTTTCCCCCGTTGTATATTCTTGACTCTTTTGTCATACATTAATTGACCATATACATATATATGGGTTTATTTCTGGGCTCTCTATTTTTGTTTTATTGATCTGTGTGTCTGTTTTTCAGTGCCAGCACCATGCTGTTTTAATTACTGTAGCTTTTTTGTGATATAGTTTGAAATCAGGGAACATGACACCTCCAGCTTTTGGTCATTTTTCTCAACATTGCTTTGGCTATGCAGGGCCTTTTATGGTTTCATACAAACTTGAGTATTGTTTGTTCTATTTCTGTGGAAAATGCCATTGGAATTTTGATAAGTATTTCTCTGAATCTGAAGATTGCTCTGGGTAGTATGGACATTTTAACAATATCAATTCTTCCAATCTAAATCTTTTCCATTTATTCATGTCTTCTTCAGATTCTTTCATCAGTGTCTTAGAGTTTTCAGTGTACAGGTCTTGTTCGTTGGGAGGTTTTTGATTACTGATTCAGTCTCCTTACTAGCGTTTGCTTTGTTCAGATTTTCTATTTCTTTATGACGCAATTCTGATAATTTTATGTTTCTAGGAATTTATTCATTTCTCCTAGATTTGCTAATTTGTTAGAATATATTTGTTCATGATAGTCTCTTATGGTTCTTAGTATTTCTGTGATATCAGTTTTAGCATCTCTTTCATTTCTGATTTTGAGTTCTCTCATTTTTGCTGAGAAGTCTAACGGTCTGTCTATTTGATTTAACCTTTCAAAAACCAGTCTTAGTTTTATCTATCTTTTCTATTATCTTTTTAATCTCTATGTTGTTTATTTCCAGTCTAATCTTTGTTAATTCCTTCTTTCTACTAACTTTGGGCTTTGTTTGTCCTTCATTTTCTAGTTACTTGAGATGTGAAGTTAGGTTTTTCATTTGAGATCTTTCTTTTTTCTTGATGTAGGCATTTATATCTATGACCTTCCCTCTTAGAACTGCTTTTGCTACATCCCATAAGTTTTGATATGTTTTATTTCACTTTTTACTAGTATTAAAGTATTTTGTTTTTTCTTTTTTATTTCTTCTTTGACTAGTTGGTTTTTCAGTTGCATGTTGTTTAATCTCCACATATTTGTGAATATTTCAGTTTACTTCTTGTAATTGAGTTCTAGTTTCATACCATTGTGGTCAGAATAGATTCTTGATAAGACTTCAATCTTAAATTTATTAAGACTTGTTTTGTGTTGTAACATATGATTTTTCCTGGAGAATGTTCCCCGTGCACTTAAGAAGAACGTGCATTCACAGTGTAATTTTTAAATTTAGATCTTTAGCCAGTTTGAAGTTGATATTTACATATGGAATGAGCAGGAATCTAAATACAATTACGCTCAGTTGACCTAAAATATTAATTGATTTCAAATGCCTCCTGTTCATATTCTGAATCCCACTGATCTAATTTTATCAATATAATACTCTTCTAATTAGTGTATTTTTATAGTATGTTTTATAATTTGGAAGAGCAAGTCCGACATCATTTTTAGTTCTTTCTTTAGAATATTTTCTTGGCCCTTCTTCTATGTATACACTTTATGATAAATTTTAGAATCGATTATCAAGTTCCAAAAAGAGCCTTTGAGATTTGGTTTGAAAATTTATTTATAGTATACTTTTAGGTGAAAATAAAATTGGTTTATAAATAATCTATATACTATCATCGCAATTTTGTTTCTAAAATTACATGTATATATAATAAAAATCTCAAAGACTATATGACAATATAGAGCAGTGGTTATCTCCCGATGCTAATGTTATAGGTGATTATTTTTCTTGGTGCCTTTCTTTTCCAAATTTTCTACAATGCATGTGTAATACTTATTAAATAATAAAAAAAAAAAAAACCCTGGAAAATATTATTAAACTAAAATGTATCCATTAGTTACTTCATGTTTATCTACTTAAAATAACAGAAGCCAGATAGAATTTAAAAAAAAAAAATTTATGAGAAATAAATATGTGACTTGTCGAGAATGAAGTACAGATACCTGACTCAGAATATAAACCAGAGTTGTTGAGAATATTCCTGGAATGATTAAGATGAGCAACTGAAGCAATACGACCTGGCATTATCCTCGCTTACTTTACCTGGTTGATTTCAGTTCCACTGAAGAAACTTGAGAATTGTAGCCTTTTCACCTAGCGATATTTCTGGATTATATTCTGTACAGCTATATTCACAAGGCATCTGGCCTCCTTGGTTTCCCCATTTCAGAGATTCATATTTATATGACACAGCCAGGCCTTGATACGCAGTGCACCAAGACTTGGTGTGGTTTAAATCTAGTCCTTACATGTCTTGATCTTTTAGTCAACATTTAGCAGAAAGTATATTACTAAATCTGTTCCCAACAGTTAGATATATTTGAGGAAGTAGCATGTTAATTCATGGCTCAGAGCATCTAGATTCTATTAACACTGTAATTAAAATTTGGTTCTCTTTGCTTTTTAATCTACATGCTCTTTCTGAATAATCTTACCTACTTAATAAAAAAAACAATAGTAATAATAATTATAACATCTAACATCGAGTGTTTTCTATGAGTTAGGCATTATACTGTACTTTATAGGAATATCTCATTAAATCTTTAAAACAACCCTATAAATGTTATTGCCCCATTTTACAGATGAGGAAACTGAGGCTCAGACAGGTCCAGGTAATACAAACTAATAATTGACAGAGCTGACATTGAAACCCAGGCAGCCTAAATCCAACGCCTATGTTCTTAACTACACTTCCAATTTTTAATTTTCTTCTTCCCTAAAACCTGCTCTGCCTCTTGTATTTTCAGTCTTATTTGTCTAATATCCTCAGCTAAAACTGTCAAAATTATTCTCCATTCTCTCACTTAACTCCACCTCCTACCAGTTCCACCTTTAGAAAGTCTCCCATCCGTCTGTTCCTCTTCATAGCCCCGGACCCTACCTTGGTTTCAGCCCTCCTTAGCTCTCACCTGGGCTTTTAACAGTTACCTCCTTGACATACTCTTTCCCGGAACTCAGTCTATTTTGTTTTTATCTCCATAGCTATCTTCTAAGAAAATGAAGCTCATCATGTCCCTGGACTGTTTAAAAATTCTTGGACTTCCTTTTGTTATTGTTGTTGTTGTTTTAACCAGATTAAATCTGAACTCCTTAGCTTTACATACACAATCTGGCCCCGGTCTGTCTCTTCAGCTTCGTTTCCTATCATTCTCCACCCAATCGCCTTACTTTGTGTTCCAACCATATTGAACGCCTCACTCTTCCCTAGATCTGTGCCAAACCCTTTCATAGCTCCATGCATCTGCATTTGTTTCATCTGCTTGAAAGCCTCTTCTGTCTTTGATCTCCCAAACTCCTATTCAGCTCTCAAGATCCAAATCACATGTTGCCTTTAGTACCTTCTCAGACTCCTCCAGGATGAGATAGCCTTTTTTTATGCCTTCCCTTGCAGCACATGTTCCTGCCTCGGTATGGCCCTTACTATGCTGGGCTGTAATTATCTGTTTACGTATTTGTCTCTTTTATTAACCTAAATGGGTCTTCAGGGCAAGGACCAAATCTAGGCCCTCGATAAATGTTGGTTTAATGCTTGAAGGAATATCAGAGAGGGTGTTTAAAACAATAGGAAGTCGGAAATACACGTACTCCTAAACGAACAGAGGACTACCTTGTTTTCTCAAAATAATCTCTTTAGCTAAATTAACAGGCCTAAGGTAGGCTGTCTGATATACTGAATAAAAGTGGTATATATAGAAAATAGGGGAAGTCTTTTAAATTAAAAGTTTGTGTAGGGCAAGGACCATTACGCAAGATGAAGATTCCATCTGAGATCAACTACATTCCCCTCACCTGGGCATGTGGGTCATAGTGTGGCACAACAGAGAGAACATTCCACCTGGAATGATAGGACCGGGATTGGAGTCCCAGCTCTTCAAATTACCATCATTGGTCCTTGGACTAGTCACTAACTTCTTTAGCCCTCATTTTTGTGAAAAGACATTTGACATTTACCTTTACACGTACCTGGCTATTCACTTACATGCAGGAAGACCTCACACAAAAAGTGTCTCTTTTATCATTTTTTTAGTGTTATTGAGGCATAATTGACAAATAAAGTTGTGATATATTAAGGTGTACAACGTGATGATTTGAAGTAAATATACATTGTGAAAATAGTCCCACAGTCGAGGTAACATATTCATCGTCTCACATAGTTCCTTTTTTCTTTATGAGAATACTTAAATTATACTCTTTGCAAATTGCAGTTATACAGTACAGTATTTTCACCTATAGTCACCATGTTTTACATTAGATCCTCAGACCTTATTCTTCTTATATTTGAAAGTTTGTACCCTTTTACCAATCTCTCCTATTTCCCTACTCCCCAGCCCCTGGCAACGATCATTCTGCTCTCTGTTTTTATGAGTTCAACTTTTTTTTTTTTTCAGATTCCACATGTAAGTGATACCATGCAGTATTTGTTTTTCTCTGTCTGGCTTATTTCACTTAGCATGATGCCCTTTAGTTTCATCCATGTTGTTGCAAATGTCATTTCTTTATTGATGAACAATAATTCTTAGCTCAGTGCAAATAGAATTGTTTTATTTTATCTAAAATCCATCTTTCCTTTCCTTTTCAGCTTCAAAATGAGTTAGAAAAAGGTGAACGGGACAATGCAGAGCTGCAGGAGTTTGCCAATGCCATTCTCCAGCAGATAGCAGATCATTGCCCTGACATCCTGGAGCAAGTGGTCAACGCATTAGAAGAATCATCTTGACCCCGCTTCATGGGGAGTTGCCAACCCAGCAGCCCAAATAGTGAACCCAAGAAAAGGAGCCAAGAAAAGAGAGCTATGAGAAACAGGCACCCAGAACCTTCTTGGCACCAAACGAACACTACGAACTCTATCCTGCCTTGGTTGGTCTTTCAAGTGTGATTCCAGCACCATTTCTACTACATCTGTCATCTTACTCTGCCTTTCTACTTTGGATATTGTGTCTACACTTATTTTCTTGATGTCCAAGGTGGGTAAGTAGCTGAGTCTCCATGAAGAACTGACAGCTGGTCATCAGCAGTGGAGAACTCTGGAAGCTGGTTGCTCTGCCCTCACTGAGGAACATGGAGTAGGGAGCCTCTTACCTTCTGTCTTTGACATGAGAACTAAATCTGGAATCTACTTGCAGTTCAACATACTGAGAGAATGCTTCCCCATGGACCGGAGAGCTGAGTGTTCTAATATACAACAGGTGCTTTCTCCTAAAAAGGTTTAAAAAAAAAATCTCAGAAAGATAGTATTAGAAAGAGAGAGAGGGGAAAAGAGAGAACAGGGACAAAGAGAAAACCGACTCTTCTTTTTACTGTCTCTTCTGTTTACTTTTCATCTGTAATGTTTGATGCAGGGAGCTGCAAGCAGTCTTCCTGGCGGCTCAGTGAACACTAATGCCCAGCCCTGTCTGTCTCTCATCCTTGCTCTTCTCAGCCAGTTAATAAGAGGATAGTGTGAACAGTTCTCCCCCTGGTCCCTCTTGTTTAAGACCTTTGACCTTATGCTTAGTTTGTCAGATCATATATTTAATTGAAAGAGAAGAAGAGTTTGACATGAGACACTGTCGTCGCCAGCTCTCCTTCTGTAGAAGATGACCATTCCTTGGGGTCAGGCTGGTTTCTCCTGAACGTCTCTCCCGTCAGCATTCTAGGCCCCTGAGTCCCGAAAGAATGCTTCTGCCTTCCCACCACCATGCTCCCAGCTCTTGCAGCCCAATGGTCATTGAACTTTATGACTCACCTTCCACCCTTGTAGCTTTAATCTTGATTTGCACTCCCAGAACCACAGCCTCATGCACTGCCTGGAACCTCCTTCTGGCACAAATGAATGTTTCTTATCCAACACACATTCCTTCCTCCATTCGTTTGTTCAAAGAATATTTATGAAATGCCTGCTGTTCGCAAGTCAGCTTTAGGCACCCATCCTTGAAAAAGAGGGAGAGGTGTAAAGAATTCTGAGACATACCTGGTTGAGTCAAAGCAGTAAAAGGCATACCCGTCCCCTCCCCATCTTAATAGAAGGTATCTTTTCCAGAAAACTCTTGCACAAATCAGCACTTCTCATTTTTGACTGTAATGGAATTGATGGGTTTGCGGTCAGAGGACTGAGTCACTTAACCTGCCTGCAGGATCCCATTGGGTGATTCAGGGTTTCTGTTTGCTGCTCTTACCCTGAAAGAGTGTACTGTTTAGAGGGCTGTGATAGTGGGTAATGTTTTCTTTAACACATCCAAGTTCCTCATGGAACTTGGCCAGCCCCATGTCACAAATCAGAAAATTGACCGCAAAGTTGCAAATCCATTTGAAGGTACTGGCGTTTTGAAGGGCATTTTCCCCAAGCATAGACAATGCAGTCTTAAATAATCAGGCACCAAGAAATAGACCACTTAACCCAAATCTAGGCCTTTGACCACCTCTACAGCCAGACACCTACCAGACACTCACATCTTCTGATAAGAGCTGCTGGGCTAAATGTCTTTGTCTTGCATTTTCTCCTTTCCCCTCCCCCAGTTACTCACCCAAAGAATCTGTTGCTGCCTGTAAAGTCGTCACAACCATCAGTTCAGTATCTTCCCACCAGCAGCCCGTGACTATCTCATTAACTTATATGGTCAAATCTCCAGCTGCCCTGAGTCCCTGCTGTAAAACAATCTCCCCGTGAGAAGCTATAGAGTGTTTCTTATCGAAGGTTTAAATGGACTCTGCTCATAAACTTCTTACTGAGATGCTTCCTGATAGCCAGGCTGGTCAGAGCGGGGATGCAGGAGTTAGCAAGTAAGTGGTGGTCATTTGTGGTCAATTACCTCAATTCCATTTATTTATTGCACTGCCCATAAATCACATAGAAAGCCTCTAGCATTTTAGGGCTGGTGTAGTAGAATCTCACTTTATCTACCATAAAGCAAAGAACCGAGGTATAATTATACCCTTCACAGGACTACAGCAGAACAGAGAAAGCAGGAGAAGCAGCCATACCCAGCGAAGTAGCCTGTCCTGGCCTGGCACCGGCTAGCTGTTCTCTAGCTGGTCTGGCAAGGGAAGGCATCAATCAGGTTTCCCTGGATGCTGCTGATTCGGCCTTTACCATCAAATACAGTCCCTACCACTCTTGCCCACGTGGCGCACGACTCTCACTGTACCTCCTTCCTTCCCCTTTTCATTTCAACCCTTCCTATTGCTCCCACTCTAAAACCTTATGGAAGTCCTCTGGACAAGTGCTTCTGAGAAGGAAAATTTCTGGGGCAGACATCATCTGTCTGGTCTCTGTGAACCATAGCAGGGAATCTCATTGATTCTTCCTAATATCTCAACTGGTTCTGGGAACTGTTTGGTCCTAGATGAAAATAGGCTCTGGCTAAAGTTTAATGGTGAACATGACCTGCATTTATATTATAGAGACAAAGTTAATACGGTTTCTGGCATTTAGAGTATCTTACTGAGTTTAGATCATTCATTGAGCCAACATCTACTAAATGCACAGTTTCCATCACACTAGGACTTGTCATTCTATGACCCTATCATGGTAGTCAGGGTTTCACAAGGCCACTCAACTACTAGCAAAGGTCTGCACCCTTGAAAACTCACTGCAGGTTGCCTGTGATGTTCACCAAACTCATTCGTTCCACTGGCAAGTCTAGTTGCCCCTTAACCCTAAAGGTCTGTACCTCAGTCAAGGTCATCATAACGGGGACAAGAAGAAGAAAAATGGGTGAGATCCAACCTGGGGTTCATGACTAAAGAAATAACATGCGACCTCCATCTTTTCATATACCCTATCAAGGTACTCATTGAGTTCTTGACGAAATGTCAAATTGAGATTTGCAAGGACTTGGATACCATTTGAAATAGAGAAGACTTTAAATGGGCTGTAACATTTGAAGAAATATGATGGGAATCCCCCAAATCCATTTCAGTTCTAACCTTTGACCTTGTATATTACAACCTGAATTAGATCTGAATTCTTTTCTCTTTCTTATACTTGGGCCTTAAAAGTACTAGTAAGGCAGACTGGACCCAAGACCACCTTCAGCGTCAGTGGTGGCAATGTGACTTGGCACTTTTTATATATATATATATAATTTTTTTATTTTTCAGTTACAGTTGGCATACAATATTATATCAGTTTAGGTGTACAACATAGTAAGACTTGGCTCTTTTTGTCAAGAAAAGTCTGGTTTTCCATGAGGAACTCATTGGCCCACCCACTCCTCCGAATGAGCAAAGAGAAGCATTCGCAAGGCTTTAGTCAACTGCTAAACTAATTTCTCCGCTGTCGATGGTCAGGATCAGCTTTTGGATTTGCTGCTAGAAAGTTCTGCTAATCCCAGAGCCATCCCGCCCTCCTGTTTGACCCTATTACTAAGCATAGGCCCACTGGCTACCCTCAGGGTCTTTGAGGAAAAGAGCAAATCGAGGAATACGTCACCACGTAGAATGTGACCCTCACATGGCATTTCCTAAGTTTCAGTGGGCCCTATATCTGCAATATCAATAACTTTCATGTCTGCCTCCCAGCCTCATCTCCCCACCTGCGAGAGTTCAGAACTGTGGCAAAGGAGATGAGAAGAGAGAGTAGATGTAGCGCTGCATGCTGCCCTTTGCAGAGCCTGCAGGGCCACCCATCCATCACTGCCAGCCCCTGGGCTTCTCAGGACAGTGACTTGAACCATTCAAAGAAGTGTTTTCAGAGAATCTGGAGTTTGCCCTGTGTAAACTAAGGGAATATTTGGGCAAGGAAAAAAAAAAAACCATACATTACAGGGAAATCCTTCTGAACAAAATGGCTGTCTTTACTTAATCTTTTTAAGCAAAAACTGTTTCCAAACTTTTTAGTGTCAAAACTGTAACCAAGTGTCTCTTGATTTTTTCCAATGTGTTTAGAGAGTGCTGTGACCCTATCGTAGGTATTTCTTCTCCTGACTCTTGGGGGAGAGGTGGTTTTAGGGATTGATTTGGAGGGAGCGGGTTTTCATCC
Organism: Pteropus medius; assembly: GCF_902729225.1. Taxonomy (NCBI): domain Eukaryota; kingdom Metazoa; phylum Chordata; class Mammalia; order Chiroptera; family Pteropodidae; genus Pteropus; species Pteropus medius. The sequence goes on from NW_024344240.1 coordinate 24,128,284, forward strand.
CATCCCACCTCCTCTTTTGTTTCTCTGCTTGTCAATGTTGTCTGTGTGGTTCAGAGAATTGGGGCAGTTACATTGTGTCCATTGTTGAGATGACAATATTAAAAAGTAGTTGTAGAACTGAAAAATTGAAGAGCTGTGTTTTAAAAAATGGAAACCAGTATCATGTAAAGGAATTCAAGCTATGGGGCAGCCAGACTCCTCCCCTCCTGCCAAGTTGGCTTGGGCGGCAGTCGGGCTGGCCACTTGGGAAGCACAAGGACCGCACTCCAGGCAGCCACCTGCCTGGCTGAAAGACAGCTGCCGAGGAAAGGACTAGGAATCTGGGGCTCCGAGAGTCCCAGCTGTGCCAGCGTTTTCCTTTTCATCCTCAAGACCTCTGGGTAGAAGTTTCACAGTTTGCGACCCCATAACCACCCTCACCCCTACATTGGTCCCAGCTCAGTGTGCCTAATACTGTGTGGTAACCTGGGCTTGACTCTGAAGCCCCACACCTGGCAGCAGTCCTGTACAGGCCACAGAACCTCTTTCCTGCCCACTTGGTGCTATCTCATCCAGCGACCCATCCAGTATGGGCCGAGCACTGGCTAGCCTCGAGCATTCCATCCAGGTGAATGAATTCTGCTCAGATCTCAGTTCTTTCTGGCTTCAGTCCCTAGATTCTTTCCCTTTAAATTAAGCTTTTTTAGACCCCCAGATCTCCCGGGCTCAGGCTGTCTCTCTTGGCACCTGAGATGCCTTGGTTAGGAAAGGAAGTGAACCCGGCTGAAGCCAGAGAATCCAGTCCTGGGCCAGAGCAAGCCCTCTGAGCCCAGCCCTCGTTTCCACACACCCCAGTATTGCATCATCCTCTAATGCAGCTAGGCCCACCTGAGGGCAGCACACCACCCATTCTGGCCTGCTACCCCATGCAGAGCTAGTGCAGGAAGCTGCCAGCACACCAGGTTGTCCAGGACGAAGGCTTGAAGTCTCCCTGGGACTCATGCCCCTCTGCTCAGAAGAAACAGGCTGCACCTTAGTGAGGAGCTGAGGGGCACTGGGTACTGACTCCTTGTAGCTTGAGTTCCTTTTGGTGACAGTAGCAGCCGCGATGGTGGTGTCTGTGATGCAAATGCACCTGCTGCCTTCAAGGTGTGTGCGCGTGTGTGTGCGCGCGTGCACGCGCGCGTGTGCGCGTGTGTGTGTGTGTGCGCATGCATGCATGCGCACGCACGCACACGTGATGGCCAGAGCTGTGTTACTGACAAGATAATGACACTACAAAGAAATTGTGTTATAGTCAACTTTGCCTTGATAATTATTGTAAACACTGTTCCTTTTTTTTTTTTTATTCACAAACTAAATCCATCGGGAGATTATAAAGTTATTTAAAAATTGTGTGCTGTGTCTTTCTTTGAGTCTCACCCAGTCTGATAATCCAAGTAAGATATGGCCTCAAATGCTAGAAGAGCAGGGAAAAAGGCAGCAGTCCCCAAAGGGTCAACTCCAGTGGTAGGGAACCCGAGAACCAGGGGCGCCCATTCCTAAGGGAGGCAGAGGAGGTGACAGGCCTGGCTGGGTGACCTCAGAGAGAGGAGGAAGCCTCCTTTCCATTCCCACCTCAATGCTGGATTGGCAGCCCCTGTAATTGCCTTTCAAAGTCAGTTTCCACCCCCCTTTTTTCTTTCCTTGCACCCTAGACCCTGAGCCAGATCCCTAATTGTTCTTCAGAGCTTAGAATAAGCACCTGCTGCTGAGGGATTGTGGAACTCATGCTCAGATGGCAGAGCAGCAAAGAGGGTCACAACTTGAAAGGTTTTTGTTCAGAACTGGAATTTGAGCCTCACTAGGTGTATTCTGATTCACCAACTCTGGGATATGTGAGCTGTATCAGTCAACGAAAGTGTGGATACCACAAATGAAAGGGAGCCAAGAGAACCTGTGCTTGCAAATTTTCCTGTCTCGGTATTTGTCTTGGGCCCAATGCTCAACAAGAAATTATTCTCAGAATTTCTTTTATGAGAATTCATCTTCTGCTTAGTTTCACGTCTGTGTCAACCCCAGGAAGGAACCAGCCTGCTTGCCGTGCTCCCGCCCTCTCCCAGGTAAATTCTGTTGCCTACTGCTGCTCATTGGCACTTGGAGCTAGAGCTTCAAACAGCCCCGGTAGGCCCTCTGAGCACCTGACTCATCCCCGCCTCACCTCTGCAGCCAGAGCAGCTGCACGTAAGTTTGCCAGGTGGAGGGGGGACCTGGAGGTTGGTGCCGTTCAGAGGACTGAAGCCCAGTGTCGCACATCAGTTCAGCCTGAGGCAGGGACGGTTTTACCAGCAGAACGTGTTTTATGCTGCACGGCATAGAACCACAACCACGAACAGATGTGTTCACAGAAAGCTGTCAGATCGCCCTGTTCAGCTGTTTCCAGGGTTTTCCATTAGTCTTTTCCACTATTTGTTTATTCACTCTGTGGTCTACCAGCACTCAGTTGCCGACAAATGGACGCAGAGACCATGAGGTTTAAGGAAAATATGAGAAGAGAACTTGCAATTGAGAATTCCATTCATTAACTTGGTTTTTTTCCCCCTCTGAGTTGAGAAAAGACTGCTGCTATTTGATATTTGAGGTGGAATATCTCAGGCTGGCTCAAAGATGATTAAGAACTGGTTAGACCTTGGGGTGAGGGAGCGTTCCAAGGCAGCTGGTTTGAGATCCACGAGCTTTCCCAGATGTCCCGGGAAGAGTCCTGTACTTGCACCTTGGAGCCTCTGGCTGCCCTTGACCTCTCAGCTTCTCTTCCATCTTCCCCTTCGTAAAATGATGCCACCTTTATCTAGATCACAAGCCATATTGAGGATAATAAATGATTATTTTTCCATTTTGAAAGCTCTTTTAAGAGAGTATAAAGCATAAAATTGCTTCCTTCACATCTGCAATTTGCTTTAAAATAATCTAGTATATGTGTTGGAGAGTGAGCAAGGAGCAGGATATAGATAAAAATTGGCCATGAGTCAATTGTTGAAGCTGGGCGTCGTATACACAGGGTTCATTATACTATTCTCCCTGTGTATGTTTGAAATTTTCCTACATTACATAATTCACATCCCTCACTTGTACTCCCTCAGTCATCACACATGGATATTTTCCCCACAATCCAAGTAATCCACATTCACAAATTGCCACCATAGCACTCAGTTCAGCATTCATACCCCTTTTGTTATAGGGTCCAGGCATACAAATAATAATAGCATGTGCCAGGTTCAGTTCTCAGAACTTTACATGTTTTATCTCATTCCATCTTCATGACAATCCTATGAGGTAGGCACTGTTAACCCCAGCTTACAGATGAGGTACAGGGTGATTAAACACCATTCCCGAGGTCATGCAGCTGGTAAGTGGTAGGACTAGAATCTAATCCTTGCTCTGTCTCCAGAGCTGTGCTCTTCGACCCACCATTGTGGCCTCGTCTTTCAGAGAACTCACAGTCCAGTGGAGGAAACTAATTCCAATAAAATGTGCTGCGGGAGCACAGAAGGGCATGCAATGCTTGTCACCGACCTTCAAGTTTGACCTCGAATGATGAATTTTGCCAGCAAAGGAGTTCAAGGATGAGGAGAAGCAGAAAAGAGCCTGAGCAAAGACAGGGAAGTAGGAAAGGGCCTGGGATGCTGGGGGTGGCAAGAAGTCCAGCATCGATGGATCATATGCCGCTTGGCTTAGGAGCACGGAGGAGAGAACCTGGTGGCTGCAATCTAACTTCAAAGGAGTTAGATAGGCCCATGTCGTGAGAGCTCTCTAACACCCTGGACAGAAAGGCAGCTTGGGAGAGCGCTACCTACACCTCCAGTGACTTAACCACTGCCACAACATGAGGCTAATCAAAAAAAAAAGCCTGCTGACCCTGAAGTTTGTTGGAGATAGTGGAGAAAAGGCCTCTCTGAACCTGGAGCTGTCAAGGGAAGTTGCCCAAAGTTACATAGCTAGAAAGTGATGGACCCGGGGTTCAAATCTGGGTCCACGTGTTTAAAAACCTTTCTCTGCAGTTCCTTTGCACTAGCCTACAGTGCCACTGATGGCTCAGAGCCAGGTGGGAGGCTGATGAGGAGACTTCTGCTAGCCTTGAAGGGTTTGAGGATTTCAGAGGAAGGGAAATCATGTGCCTAGCCTCAGGACAGATATGAGTCACACCAAGAGCTCATGCATTGTTAAGCTCTGGTCACCATTTTTTCCAAGAATCAGGTGATGAAACACTATGAATGTTCTCACCTTCTTCAGGCCCTTAGAAGGAAAGGAATGAGGCTCGAAGACTTGGGAATTCCACGTCAGCCCTCCCTGTCCAGAGACCATTTCTTTTCCATGTTCTCTGGGAAAGAAGCTATCACCCTGCCATAGTGGTGGCTCACAGGGCAACTGGGACACTCACAGCCTCATGCTGGTCCTCCTATGAAACCAGTGCTCTGCCTTCCTTCCAACTGCTCTGCAACAGCACACTGACACTCATCTTTCCCTTCCTGAATTAACACTGCCCCCACTCACCCTGCAACGTGGTCCCCTCAGCCTTGTTTCATTTAAGAGGGAGAACTGGACATGTGAGGGAAAAACATCCATCAAATGTCTGCAGTTTCCATGCCAAAAAGCTGTTCTTGGCCTCTGGTGGAATTCACACTCAAGAGATGGTTCCTGTTTGGTTCATCTTGATCTTGAATTTTTTTTATTATGATTTCGTTCTGAAGGGTTGTCGGAAATGAGGATTTGGAGGGCATCTGTTTGCAATCTGAACTTGGACTTGTGTGCATATTTTAATGGGTTGGTGTTCCTGGACTCCTCACTGAGCGTTTGAGCTGAGAACACAACCCAAAAATGAGAACTTCTGTGTGATAGCGCTCCAGCCACCGCTGCCCCCTCCCGCAGAAGCAGCGCCAGGCACTGAGGTAAATGGTAAACCGAGTAGATGTAGGCAGCGACCTTGCAAACACAGGGCAGGCTCAAGGCGAGTAGGTGACTGGAGATTTTTGCATCTAGTCTTTCGTTGTTATAAGTACTGATGTCAGGATGATCCTGCAGCTCTTAGGAGTCATCTGACTCTAGGAGGGAAGAAAACTCAAGAAGCCAGGCAGCCTCTCTCATCAGCTGGGCTCGTCACTGGACAGTCCCACAGTGCTAGCTGCCAGAAGGACACCCTGCCCAGGAGGGGCCGTGCCGTCTTCAGGGTGCCCATCTCCAGGCTACGCGGGCTCCTAACCCAAGTGCAGCCTCTGTGGGGTCTTCAGGAGTTGTGGAGAGCAGGATGCTTACCCTGAAGAACGGGCAAAGAACCAGCTTTTCGATTTCAGGTCCAAGTAGAGCTTGGCCTGTGGGAACCTCGGCCTTGAACATGAAAGCAGGTGGGCCAGGAATTGAAAGACTTGGGTTCCCATTCTGGTTTTGCTGTGTGTGAGTTGTGTGGCCTTGGAGAATTCCCTTGACTTCCCTGACCTTCATTTTTCTCATTTTTAAAATAGAAATAATGCTGTGCACTTCACAGGTATACAGCGAAGGTAACCGGGACGATGCACGGGAAAGCGTCAAGCCCCAGGACAGGCCATGGCGGGCACCAGCAGTCGTCTGTTCCATTAAATCACCATGGATGGGCCAGCTCTTGCTGTGGGGTGTGATTGTCTTCATGGCCTGTGAGGAAATCTACACATTGTTTTGCCTACGGCCTTGAAAACGGGACCACCCACTTTATAGAAGGTCGTCTCACTCTGACTAGAGCCTCTCCAAGGGCTATGTCCTGCCGTCTAAAATCTTCCGTAGATGTACGATTCATCTATGGGTGGGAAGGTTGAGACCTGGAACAAGAAATCTGTGGGGGGATCACTGACCTCCTCTCTCAGGCCCTGTTCCAGGCTCCCTCTGGGCCCACCCTGAACTCGGGGAGGCTCCATCAGAAGGCCCCAGGGCCTACCTTCTGGGAGCCTGGTCCCCAGGCCTGGGCTGCCGTCCCCTCCCCCTGGGGAGTCAGATGCCAACAATCATATTGCTTCTGCTTTAGGAGGGAAAAAACCAGATACCAATGTGTCTGCCTCATCAGCTGGGGCCGTGTCACCCTCCTGCAGGGATAGGCTCTTGAATGCAAGCTTTGTCTGCCCTGCCGGTTAGTCACTGTGACAAAAGAGACCCAGGGAGACTGGATTCCTTGGCCAGAACGTCACGTCATGGAGTTCAGGCCGCAGCATACAAACAAACCCCGGTTCCAATGGCTCTGAGCCCTCCTACGCGGACTAAAACTTGCAAAAGGCACCCGAGGTGTCCCCATTCAACCCCAGAAGTAAGAGAACACTTTGGTCTCCGTTTCCTCCCCCCCAGACCCAGTGGTCTGCTCTTCTCTGCATTTAAGGCCCCCGGGGGCAAGGACTGTATACGTTACTCCTTTTAGGTCCCCTGCATGCATGGCACATACTCATGCGCATGCTAGAGTTTACCAAGTGGTTCAAACTGGTTTGCTCACTGGTCGGCTTCCCACAAGCTTTGTATTCCAGGAGACACTTCCGCAGCTGGCCCAGTTTTAGCACATGTCACTAGGCACGTATCAGTCCCTTAAATATTAGCACGGACATCTGTTATGAACCAAACTTCCCCTGTGGGCAAGACGGGTCAGAACAAGCCTGTGCCAGAACTATTTGACGTCATGGGAAATCCCACCTGCTGCCTCCCCTGTTCAAAGTCCCTGTTTCCTGGCCAGGGCACCGGGCAGCAGGGTCCTCCAACCGCACCTCTTGTGCAAACGACTGAGAGGGAAGCTGCTAGGGCTTGAGCCTAGAGCCCCTGTCTCCTGTTTGAGGATCTTACCGTGACCTCTCTACCCTCGCCTGTACCACACTCTGCTCAGGCACTGTGGTGTCCTTGAACTTTTATTTCCTTCCGATGGCTCTCAAGAATTCTGAGAAGGCTTCTTCCTTACCTCACTGATCTTGGTGAGGAAAAACTCAGAATCTAATGCAGGTTTTCCTTCTTCCGAGGAAAATCTTCATGCAGAAGGGCTCATTTGATGTTTTGGGAACTTGCCAGGGATTGAAATGCAGCCAGTCTTTTTAAAGGTTCCCCCTCTCCCTCCGAGTGTGTGTGTCTGCATGTGTGTGTGTGTGCTATGCAGCCATCCGACCTAACTCTATATTAATACACACACACACACACACACACACAGAGGCTTTGGCCAAGTGTGAGGGGACTCCATGTTACGAGGGAAATGAGTAAACAACTTCAACATTTTTGTTTCCCTCTGAGGCTTGCAAAGAGGTGTTAAGAGCACAAGACTTAAATCATAAATTTTATTAAAAGCCAAACAGTCCAATCGGTTTGACTCTTGCCAATTTGGACAGTCTTTGGGGTAAAGCTACACTGAGCTAATCTAGAAGGAATCAGTGGAGGAAGACAACGGTGGGAGTGGACCACGTCCAGCCTCTGAAGGGTGAGGTGGGGGCCGCTGAGCTCTGACTCAGCCCCCGCCCAGTGGGCTCAGGGGGCTGCTGTAGGAGCCCAGGTAAGGCCTGTAGATTACTGATTCTTTTTTCTACCTTTCCTCATACTATTTTCTTAATACATGGAGCCTCGTTTATGCCTAAAAGGACTTGTGGCAAGGTAGGGCAGTGTAAACTGCAGCAAGTCCTGGAACCGGCCAGAAATGCCCACTGAGTAGCATGTGAGACACAAGCAGGAGAGGGAAGCCCCAGTTGCTCACCTGAGGACAATCCTCTCCTCTAAGAACTAGCTGCCTCTTTACTGGGGCCAGGGACTATGCTCAGCATCTCATAAGACACAGAAATATGAATAAGATCTCTGCTTGCGAGGAGTTCTAAACCAGAGCAAGGACATGAATTAACAGTGAGCGATGTAATTTAGGACAGAATCAGAGACTAGGGCAGCGGTCCCTAACCTTTCTGGCACCAGGGACCAGTGCTCCTATGAGGTTCTCATGCCTAATGATCTGAGGTGGAGCTGAGGTTGTGACGCTAGCTCTGGGGACCGGCTTCGCTCAAATGCCGCTCACCTCCTGCTGTGCGGCCTGTTCCTAACAGGCCACGGACCCACAGAGGTCTGTGACTTGGGGGTTGGGGACCCCTGGTGTAGGAGACCAAAAAGAAGAGCTTTCACGGGGCAGAGGGCACCACTCTCACCTCTGACTCACATTCAGCTCCATGCCACCTTCCCCTCGATGACTTGCCAAGCTCAAGCACTTCACTAACACTTGGCCCAGCACCTGTCCTTGAGCCGTTTCGTCTTCTGAGGATATTTCTGCACCACCAGGTCTCTTGTGAATTTTGGTGATTGAATTTGCAAGTGCCTCATCTCCCCTCTCTGACACGAGCTTGCCAAAGACAGGAGCCTGTCTCTGCAGTGCATCTGGGACATGAGCCATTTCATGCCACACCTGGCATGAGCCCTCCCTCCCTGAGCTGGCCCCTCTGAGCTCTTTGACCTGAGGACGTAAAGACAATAATGGTGCCAGGAGGGAGGGAGCCTCCGTTAGTGGGCAAGAGACCATGCTGATCTTTTTCCAGCCCATCAGAATAAAGTGGATGAACAATTTCCAGAGACCCACTGATCTTTCTTGTCTTAACAAGAGTGTTGGTTTAACTACAAGGTGTTAAAAGTCATCAGCACAACTTGGGACTGGCTACGACATTCTTAGAGATCTCCTCAGTACAGTCTCCCAGGAGTATGGAGGGCCTTTGCCCACAATCTCTGCCACCCTCAAAACTGAGGCATGGGAATGGGTTTGGTGAGACATCACTAACCCCCTGGGAAGAATTTCCCATATACGTGTGTTTGTAGGTGTCTCTGTAAACAGAGATTAAATATTCTTGACTGGATGTGTGTCTGCAAACCAGGGCTTCTGTTAAATGTAATTACTTCCTCCTGGAGTTTCTCTGGATTCTCCCTCCCAAGACCGAGAAGAGAGGGACGTCTGCGCTGCAAGCCTCACTGGTGGAGTGAGGCCCCAGAGGTGGTTCGCGCAGGCTGCAGTGACTGCTCACACTTGCTTCGGTAGCCAGGAGATGCCCCACGACCAAAGGAAGCCTGGGCCTGCCCCGCGTCGGCCCTTCTCACTCACACCTGCCGCTAACCGGCCTGTGGGGACAGCTCCTCCAACCCACACCTGCCAAGCCTTTCCCAGCAGCTGCTCTTATTTTCTTTCTCTCCCATTTTCCCCCTTTGCATAAAAAAGATCCCACCACAAAAATGTTTTTTTCTCTTCTCCATATGTAGCAACCAGATCAGGAAACCACAGGGGCCGGAATCTGCGCCGGACTGCAGGTCCACGTGGGTGCCGACCAGAGGCGGTTTCAAGGTCTGGTCTGTTCCCAGAAGAGCTAGGAAGTAATCTTCTCAGCTCTCCAGGACTCAAAATCCCAGCTGTGGCGGCGGGGCCAGGTCGGTGGGGAAGCATCCTGACCCAAACTCTTTTATTTATGTTCTGTGTCTCTCATCAGCTTTTCTTGGGATGCCTTTTGAGGTTTGCTGATATGTGTTGGTCTCCAGGTTTGCGTCAGTCGCTGTTGACTGTGGGGAACTTTAGTTACCAAGGCAAACCCAGGCGCCAGCTCCCCACTGCCACCCAACACCTCCCACCAGCCCGGCTTTGCATAAGGTCCTCTTCTTTCTTCACCGAACACCCCCTTCAAAAACAGACAGCTCCTACTTCATACCGGCCCTGGATTTGTTGTTATTTTTCACAGTGGCCCTCTTTGTTTTAAAAATGAGAATTAGAAGGGGGTTATTTATATGAATACCTCAACGGGAGGTTATTTATATGAGAACATACAGAATCCTTGATCGTCCAGCTGCCGAGTTAAAGGGAAGGAAAGAACTCTTTATTAAGTGCTTATGATGAGTCAGACACTGAGCTAGCCCTTTACATATGTTAGTGGGGAGCACTGTCCACGTTTTATACAGATGTCCAATGACAACACGGCTCACATCTGTTTTAGCATCAGCGTACCCCTGTGCTTAGGAAAGTGGCTGGAGCATTCCAGGTGTTCCATAAATGAATGAGAGAGAAACAGGCTCCAAGCAGGATGCCACTGACGTGGAGTCACACGACCGGCCGGATGGAAGCCCGGGCCTGCCTGGATCCTGCCAGCCCCTCCTCTCCTGCCTTCCCCGGGGCTTCCTCATCTTCTCAAAGGCTACTCCCAAATGGTATGGCGGTTCCTCAAAAAGTTAACCGTAGAACTACCTTCTGATCTGGAAATCCCACTTTTGTGCATGTACCCCAAAGAATTGAAGGCAAGATTTCAAAAAGTTATTTGTACACCCATGTTCATAGCAGCATTATTCACAGTAGACAAAAGACGGAAACAACCCAGGTGTCTATCGATGGCTCAATGGATAAAACAAAACACACATATGGAATATTATTCAGTCTTAAAAAGGAAGGAGATTCTGATACATGCTACAACATGGAGGAAACTTGAGGACATTATACTAAGTTATTAAGCCGGACACAAAAAGACAAATATCGTATGATGCCTCTTATAGAAGGTACCTAGAGTAGACAAAGCCATGCAAATGGAAGGTAGAATGGTGGTTACCAGGGGCTGGGGAGGGGGAACGGGAGGTGGTGATTAGCGGGTACAGAGTTTCAGATTGGGAAGATGAAAAAGTTCTGGAGAAGGATGGTGGTGATGGTTGCACAACACTGTGAATGTTCTTAATGCCTCCGAATTATACACTTAAAAATGATTAAAATGGAAACTTGTATGTTATGTAAATTTTATGACAATAAAAAATTAATTAAATAAAAATAACAAATACAGACAGAAAGTAGAATAGAGCTTTTGTTGGGGATGATGAAAAGGTTTGGGGTATAGATTATGGTGATGGTTATACTACATTGTGAATGCACTTAGGGCCGCTGCATTGTACACTTACAAAGAGTTAAAATTATAAATATTATGTTATGTATTTTTTACCACAATGAAATTTTTTTTTTTTTCTAATTTAAAGGCTACTCCTACACCCAATCCTTGCAGTCTTGGGCAATGCTTTAGTCATTGTCACTCCCTAGTCTAGAATCTTTCAAAGCCTCCTTTTAGCCAAGGATAAGCCTGAGCTCCTCAGTCTGGCACCAAGGCTTGTCCACTGGCCTGGTCACTGCTCCTCAGGCCTCCCTGGCCCCCAGCTTTTCTGGTGTCCCATCTCCTTTGCTCAGCCCACTTTAGGGCTCCTGTCTCTGGAATATTGAGTTTTCTGGCAGCGCGTTGCCTGCCTCCATCCCTGCCCTCCCTGTTGCCCCAAGCTGTCTGGCCACTCTTTCGGCCTCCTCTCATCTACTCTAAAAGTACACCTGAGAGGACTTTCCATTTTCCAAGCGGGAATAGGGCACAAGGAGGTTGAGCAAACTACCTTTTGTTAGATTTGTTTGGCTCAGAGCAGAAACCTCCTGAGGAATTCACTTTATATTAGAAGTAAAGAAAGGCTGCTTTCTATTAAGGGCGCCCTAAGAGAGCAGTGGGGGTTGCCCTATGTTCCCTCTTATCGCAGGTTCCCTTTGACTACGCATCTCTTACTCTCTGAGGGAGCCAGTTCTATTTTTGAACAGTTCTTTCTGTTAGAAAATTTTTTCTTATAGATTCATAGATGAGTAGAACTGGAAAGGGTTTTAAAAATAACCCTGTCCTATGGACAACGGACGAGTGGTTACCAGAAGGTAGGGGGTGGGGGAGGAGGGGAGAGGTAGATGGGGGAAAGGGGGTCAAATATAGGAAGGTTGGGGAGGGTGAAGTGAGTAAAGGGGATCAAATATATGGTAGCTGAAGGAAACTGGACTTCGGGTAGTAATCACACAATAGATTATATAGATGTCAAATTATAATGTGCACCTGAAAATTTTATAATTGTATTAACCAATGTTACCCCAATAAACTCAAACAAAACAAAACAAAACAAAACAAAACAAAAAACAAAAAAAAACCACCTGTCTTGTCTCTTCATTTTAAACAGAATGTGGTCTAGATATACTAAGCAATATAGTCAAGGTCCCATGGCCACTTAGGGGGAGACCCAGATCCCTGCTTTCCAGCCCAGGGTTCCCTCCAGCATGGCACCTATGAGCTGGGGCAAGCTGGGCTCCAGGGTTTTCCCCTATAGCCAGTTCTCTCTGCCTTGGCCCTAACAATGTGCACCTGGCAGTGAAGGGTATATCTTCCCCAAAGTTAACCTGAGCCTGGTCCCATCCCCCAGCCCTTTCTATCTCAACAAGCATCAGTCTGTTCTCCCAGAAATAGCAAAGATCACTATTCCACCTAGAAATGAATATGCCATTGGACTTCCAATGGAAGCTATATTTCATTTTATTTAATAAGCTCTTATCATCTCATGGAGATGGCAGAAGACTGTGTTGGAAGCTTCCAGACTAACCTTCACTTGGATTCTAAAATCTACAAGGCAGATTTGAACCTTTTGGGGATCAGATGGGAGGTCACCCAATTCCCCATCTGGGAGCCTTAAACTATATCTGCTGCTTACCTTTCTACCAAATTCAAGTACAGTATCTGACAAAAATGCTAACATGTATTCAACTTCATGCATGGCCTCTGAGATGGCTGGAGAAAAAGCCCACGTAATTTTCAAAAAATGACTTCTCGACTCAACTGTAATGCATATAAAGCAGGCTTTCAAATGAGCTATCATGGTATCTGAAAAATAAGACTTAAAAATATTCATTCTTTTAAACTTTAACCTCATGCATGAACAAATGTCACTCATTTTCCCTGATATTTTGGCATGAGTGCAGGATGACTGCCTAAACCAAAGGACTGGTGCACAGATCCACAGCGCTGGCCTTCCCTGCCCCCCATGTCCCTCCCATTCCAGCAGATGATCCCGGCAAAAAGAAAATAAGTTTAATTTGAGTGAACCCATATTGCGTCCTAGCATTTAATGATTTCTTTTCAAAGTGTGTTCAGAAACACTTTAATAACTTCCTCTAAATTTTTTGCTGGAGATTAACATTGTTTGTTTTTAATGTTGGTTTTGAATCTCTAGAGCAGATGTTGGAAAACTTTTCCTGTAAATAATCAGATAGTAAATATTTTAGTCAAGGCCAGATTCATGGGCAGTCACACAGGACCCTGGGTTTAGAGGGGCCACTATATTTGGTTTACTGATCTACTGTTGCCATTGTGGAATTTTGAATAATTTTTTTTAAAAAGAAGCCTTAATTTTCATTTTGTACCTCAAATTCTTTGCAGCCCATACAGTCACATGCAATTGCTCAGTTGTGTTAAAGCAGCCACAGGCAATACATGAACAAATGTGTGTGCCAATAAAATTTTATTCATAGACCTGAAATTTTAATTTCATATAATTTTCTCGCTTCTTAAAATAGTTCTTTTTAAAAATATTTTTACAACCACTAAAAAATGTAAAAGCCATTTCTTTTAGCTTCTAGGCCATACAAAAACAGGCAGTGGGCTGGATTTAGCCCCTAAGGTATAGTTTGCCGGCTTCTGGCCTAGACAAAAATCTGAGGATATCATAATTTTCCTCTTGTCACAATTCTTGACAGTGGTGCAAATTCCTGGGAATCTACCAGGCTTGCTATGCACAAGTTGTGCTAGAATGCCACCATATTGGTCAGGAATAGGGTGCTATTAGTCAAAGAGCTGTGTGTGGCCACACTGCCATGAAGAGGAGGGAAATGTACCTTTCGGCAACACATTTCCAGGGGAATTCACCTGTTCCTTCTGATAGACACCCTGGAACTGACCCAACTAATGAAAATAGAGATGGAGGTTTGGCCATCACTTCTTCCTCTTCCTCCCTCACTCTACAAAGCCACTTCACTCTTCAGAGTTGTGGTCCTAGATCTGCTTCTGCTGGACCAGAGAACAGGAAGGACACTAGAGACCACGGCATTGACACTTGTGGCTGAATCCGTCCCTAGAGTCTCTTCACATGGATTCTATATGGTTTTCTGAAGAGCTAGGATAGATGGCAGAGCCCCCATCTGACTCCTGAGCGTCAAGGCTCAAGGACACCCAGAAGCTCCCTCTGAAGGGCATCCCTTGAGCAGATGACCCCAACATCTTACTGTCTCACAAGGGTTCCTAGAGCCCTTTGAGAAGCACCCAGAGAGCAGAAAAGAGAGGCATCTTTTCCTATTCACTGTCTTTGACACAAGCTCACTTTCCAATCATCTGAGTTTCACAAACACCTTCTTCCCCCTGTCGTGTCTCCTCAAAGCCTCGGCACTGACTGATGTATGAAAGGCAATGAGGTCAAGCCCCAGCCCTTTCCCCAGCCACTATCTAATCTTTCTTTCATTACACTTTCTGTAGCTCCCTCCTAACTTGCTCGTCCTGAGATATGAGCATCATTGTCTGAGTTCATTCTCAACATGGGCCAAGTCAGCCCCCCAGTGAAGGTTAGAACTGCTGAAGGAACTAATCCCGAGAGAGGTGTGTGGATGGGCAATGGAGAGGGGATCACACATCTCGGGTCCTCTGCAACCCAAACTTCTTCACAAAAGAAGAGAATAAGAAGAAAATCAATGGCAGCTGGTCCTCAAGCCACCCCCGGCAGTGACTGTGTATGAGCCAGGATCATCCAATAACTGACCAAGGGTGAAGATGGATAACCAGTTGAGGGTATGAGAATAAGCTCTCATTATTAGTGGGTGTTTTAAAATCAATTAGTAAACTTAGCTAAGGGTTGTTGAGAATATGAAACGGTGTAACCTGAGGAACGTGCCATCTGGTTAGAGAAGTGAAACTAACATAGAAATATACATTTAATGTCAATACAAGACCATATGCTGTAAGCTCACAATTCACTTCCTCAATAAACCTATGCCTGGTGCTCTGTGTGCTAAGTAGAGACTTAAGTTCTTGAGTGTGAAGAACAGGGGCGCCTTTTGTATTGGGCTAGTCAGAACGGGCTTCATGGGCGGTGAAGCCGGTTCAGTGAAGATGGACAGAATCTAGATGGGCTAAGAAGAGTGAAAGGATGAATGAGAGCTAGATTGCGGGCAAGGCAGTATGGGAGCCATAAACTATTTCAGTTAGAGGAGACAGTTCGTGTGTGGGAAACAGCAGACTTTTATTATTATTATTATTATTATTATTATTATTATTATTATTATTTTAGGTGAGGCAACCCTTGGTTGACCTCACAGATTGCAAGGACCTTGTCAGTTTACAATCCCTTATTTTTTAATTTTTTACGCCTACAGCACCTGGTCTTCCTAGGTGGTCTCCCATCCAAGTACTAACCAGCTCGACCCTGCCTAGCTTCCGAGATCAGATGAGATTGGGCTTGTTCAGGGTAGCATGGCTGTAGACTGACATTTTTTTTTTAGCAGACGTTTCTTAAAGAGGCAATCGGGCAGGACCTTGAGTGCTTGGGCACCAAGCCAAGGACTTAGGCTTCATTCAGTGGGCACTTAGATTAATGGGCTGGAGAGTGGCATAACAAAAGTGGTGCTTGAAGAAGGACATAAGCTTTCAGAAAGCAGGGGTTTGTACTGATTAGCTTAGATGGACATCAAACGAGACAACCTGAGGAGATAGATCATTCAATTAATAGTGATTGAAATAAAGTACACAGGGCTTATTTCTGAGACGATGGTAACTTTGGCAGGTAAAGCAAAATCTTGAATATTTATTTCATTTATTCCCAAAGAGAACAGGCTTTACGGTCAGATAGACTTGGTTTGAAACGCAATTTTGCCACTTTGAGCCTTGGTCTCCTTGTCTATGAAATGGGATAATACTTCACAGGGCCACAAGGACAACTGAATAAAATAATCCCCATAGAGTGCCTGGCTCAGGGTAAATGCTTGTAATGCTTACTGGCCTTTCTTCCTTGTTTCTTGAAGAGCTGAGTGGATCTTTCTTTCTTTTTTTTTTTTAAATGATTGTAGATTCACAGGAAGTTACAAAAATAGTACAGAGAGGTCCCCTGTCCCCTTCATCCAGTTTATGCCAACTGTCACATCTTATATAACAAATCAAAAACAGAAACTTGACATGCTGCAATCTATAGACCTTACTCAGATTTCACCAGCTTATTCAGTGTGTAAGGGAAGGGGGCGGGCGGCGTGGGGGGGAATCTATGCATTTGTATCACATGTGTAGACTTTTGTCAATCAAGACACAAGATTGTTCCACTGCCACAATAATCCCTCTCGTGCTACCCTTAATAGCCACACCCATCCTTCTCCCTCCCATCTCGTCCCTAACCCCTGACAACCATTAGTCTGTCCTCCATCTTTATAATTTTGTCATTTCAAGACTGTCATAAATGGAATCATGCAGAATATCACCTTTTGAGACTGCCTTTTCTCAGCAGAATGCCTTTGAGATCCATCCAAATCACTGCAGATACCAGTAGTTGGCTCCTTTTTATTGCTGGGTTGTACTCCGAGGTAAGGATGTAGCAAAGTTTGTTTAAATCTTCACCTGTTGTTTCCAATTTTTGGTGATTACAAATAAAGGTGCTATAAACTTTCATTCGAAGATTTTATGTGAGCATAAATTTTCATCTTTCTAATATAAATGTCTAGGTGTGTGATTACTGAATTGTAGGGTACTAAATTGAAGTATATGTTCATTTTTTAAAGAAACTGCCAAACTGTTTTCTAGGGTGGCTTGTACCATTTTACATTCCCACTGGCAGTGTATGAGAGAACCAGTTTCTCACATCTTCACCAGCATTTGGTGTTGTCACTGTCTGTATTTTAGCTGTTCTAAAAGATGTGCAGTGGCATCTCATTGTGGTTTTACTTTGCATTTCTCTACTGGTTAATGATGAACATGTTAATTTTTGTATCAACAAAGGATCATACAAGAATACTATGAAAAAGTATATAACACCAAATTTAATAACCTAGAAGAAACAGACCAGTACTTAGAAAGATACGACTTTCCTAGACTGAATCAAGAACTAGACAAACTAGCAGTATGGAAATGGAAACGATTATCAAAAACCCACCAAAAAGTAAAAGTCCAGGACTAGATGGCTTCATCAGTAAATTCTACCAAACGTTAAAGAAGATTTAATAGCTATTCTCCTCAAACTCTTCCAAAAAATCGAAGAGGCAATACTTCCCAACTCATTTTATGAGGCCAATATTACTCTGATACCAAAATCTGGTAAAGATAACGAATAAAGAAAACTAAAGACCAATATCTCTCATGAACACACATGCAAAAATCCTAAATAAGATACTAGTGAACCGAATACAGCAACATATTAAAAAGATTATACACTACGATCAAGTGAGATTCATCCCAGAGGCATGGGGATGGTTCAACATACGCAAATCGATTAATGTGATCTACCACATAAACAAATTAAAAAATAAGAATCATTTGATCATATCAATAGATGCAGAAAAAGCCTTCGACAAGATACAGCATCTATTTATGAACAAAACACTTAACAAAATTGGTATAGAAGGAAAGTACCTTCACATAATAAAGGTCATATATGACAAGCCCTCAGCCAACATTATACTTAATGGTGAAAAACTAAAAACCTTCCCTCTAAGATCAAGACCAAGGGAAGGCTGTCCACTATCACCACTGTTATTCAATGTAACATTGGAGGTCCTAGTGAGTGCAGTCAGATAAGAGAAAGATATAAAAGGCATCCAAATAGGAAACGAAGAAGTTAAACTGTCACTATTTGCAGATGGCATGATTCTTTATATAGAAAATCTTAAAGACCCCACAAGAACACTTCTAGAAACAATAAGCAAATACAGTACAGTAAAGTCTCTGGATACAAAATCAAAGTTCAAAAATCCATAGCTTGCCTATACTCTAATAATGAAGTGCCAGAAGAAGTGGAAAAAATAATTCCTTTCACAATTGCAACAAAAAGAATAAAATACCTGAGAATAAATCTAACAAAACATGTGAAACATCACCTATATGATGAAAACGATAAGACCCTATTAAAAGAAATCAAAGATGCAAAGAAATGGAAAGATATTTTGTGTTCTTGGATTGGAAGACTCAACATGTTAAAATGAACTTATTACCTAAAGCATTATACAGATTTAATGCAATCCCCATCAGTGTTTTTTAAAGAAATAGAACAAAAAAATCATAAGATTTGTATGGAAGCACAAAAGACCCCAAATTGCCAAAGCCATCCTGAGAAAAAAGAGGCTGGAGACATCACTCTGCCGACTTCAAATTATACTACAAATCGATAGTAATCAAAACAGCATGGCATTGGCAGAAAAACAGACACACAGACCAGTGGAACAGAATCGAGAGTCCAGAAGTAAACCCATATTTATATGGGCAAATAATTTTTGACAAAAATGCCAAAAACATACAGTGGATAAAGGAAAGCCTCTTCAATAAATGGTGCTGGGAAAACTGGAAAGCCACCTGCAAAAGAATGAAACTAGACTGCTGTCTATCACCACACACCAAAATTAACTCAAAATGGATTAAGGACCTGAATATAAGACCTGAAACAATAAAATGCATAGAAGAAAACATAGGAACTAAAATCAAGGACCTTGGACTTAAAGCAGATTTTATGAATTTGACCTCAAAGGCAAGGGAAGTAAAAGCAAAATTAAATGAATGGGACTACATCAAACTAAAAAGATTCTGCTCAGCAAAAGAAACCGTCAACAAAGTAAAGAGACAACCATCCAAATAAAAAAATATATTTGCAAGCAACGTCTCCAAAAAGGGTCTAATATCCAAAATATACAAAGAACTCATACGACTCAATAACAACAAAAAACAAACGATCCAATCAAAAAATGGGCAGAGGACCTGAACAGACACTTCTCCCTAGAGGACATACAAATGGCCAACAAACATATGAAAAGATGCTCAACGTCACTAGCTATTAGGGAAATGCAAATCAAAACCACGATGAGATACCATTTCACACCTGTTAGAATAGCTGTTATCAATAGGAGAAGTAATAACAAATGCTGGAGAGGATGTGGATTAAAAGGAACCCTCATACACTGCTGGTGGGACTGCAAATTGGTACAGCCGCTATGGAAAACAATATGAAGTTTCCTCAAAAACCTAAGACTTGATCTAGCAATCCAGCAATCCCTCTACTGGGTATTTACCCCAAAGACTTGAAAACTCATATCCATAAAGATATTTGCACACTAATCTTCATAGCATCATTATTCACAGTGGCCAGGACATGGAAGCAACTGAAGTGCCCTACGATAGATGATTGGCTAAAGAAGCTGTGGTACACATATACAACGGAATATTACTCAGCCATAAGAAGAGATGGAATGCTGCCATTTGTGACAACATGGATGGAACTCGAGATAATCATGATAAGCAAAATAAGCCGGACTGAAAAAGTTGAAAACCACATGATATCACTTATGTTTGAGATATAAACCTAAAAGCAATAAATGAACAGGACAAACAAACAGAGACTCATGGACATGGACTATAGACTAGTGGTTACCAGAGGGGAGGGGTCAGGGGAAGGTAGTCGGGTTAGAGGGGGTCAAATATGTGATGACAGAAAGAAATTTATCTATGGGAGGTGAACCGTGTAAATATATATATGCCTCACTGTTAAAGTGTACAGCTGAAACTTACTGGATTTCATTAACCAATGTCACCATAAAAATAAAAAAAATTAAAAATTAAAAAACTGAAAAAATAATTTTTGTATCAAGTGTGAGGTTTAGGTTGAGGATCATATTTTTAATCTACAGGTATCCAATTGCTGCAGCACCATTTGTCGAAAAGACTATTCTTCCTCCATGGAATCGCTTTTGCACTTTTGCACTTTCGTAAAAAAGTCAGCTGGGCATATTTGTGTAGGTCTGTTTCTGGTTTCTACTCTGTGCCACTGATCTGCCTGTCCTTCTCCTAAGACCATGCTGCCTTCGTTACTCTAACTATATAGTACGTTTCCTCTCACTTTACTCTTCCAAACGGAGTGGATTTTAAGACAAAATTTCCCCTAGATTTCATCCCAGGCTGAGATAAGAACAGGAAATTTCAACATAAATTGAGTAATCTGGGAAATTATTTAGGAACTTGAAAAAAGGTGTGTTTTTCCCCACAAAAATGAGTGGACATAACAGTCTTTCTTTTTTCCATTTTTTCTTAATATGGTAAAATATGTATAACATAAAATGTACAATTTTAACCATTTTTAAGTGTAAGGTTAAATACTGTTCAGTATATTCACATTGCTGTGCAATCATCCATTTCCAGAACTTTTTTCATCATTCCCAACCAAAACTCTGTACCCATTAAATAATAAATGCCCATTCCCTCTTCACCCAACCCCTGGCAACCACCATTCTACTTCTGTTTCTATGAATTTGACACTTGTCATATAAATGGAATCTATACAATATTTGTCCTTTTGTGTCTGACTTATTTAACCGAGCAAAATGTCTTCAAGTTCCATCTATGCTGTAGCTTGTGTCAGAATTTCTTTATTTTTAAGACTAAATAATGTTCCCTTGTATGGTTATACCACATTTTGTTTATTATTCATCAGTCAATGGACATTTGGGTTGTTTCCACCTTTTGGCTACTGTGAATAATGCTGCTATGAACATGGTGAACGGTATCTCTTCAAGTTCCTGCTCTCAGTTCTTTGGGGCATATACCTAGAAGTGGACCATTTTCTCTTATGCCAGATTCTGGATTCGTTTGAACATCTGCCTTCTCTTTTGTCAAGACCTCAGGGGCCATTAGCAAGGGGGTCCATTGGGCCACTAGAGGGAGCTCCCCACCCTGGGGTGGTGGAGTCTTTGGCTTTCTTTGCAGCCTCTACTTCGTTGGGGATGAGAAAGGAAATAATAAGATTAAACTGAAGGAAATAGCAGCCCTCCCAGGCTCCCAGAGGCCATTTCTCACGGGTCTGACCCATTCACAGCCTGAGCAAACTTCAGAGATTTCGTTCCATGGAGTTCCAAGCACCACCTCAAAATTGCTTTATTAAAAGCAACATGTCTCTGGCCCCAGGAGTGAGAGATTGAGGTAAGAATCAAAGAACTGCTCTTTCCTCAATTCTTAGTCTAGGGAAAATAGGTTTCCTGCCTCGCCGTGCCCTCGAACAGATTACATATAAAAAGCGCTTTGTCTTTCACATTTCTCTCAAGTTCTCCAGCCCAACTCTTCCTCTCCATTATTTATAGAATTGGGGCCAGAGACGGCGTCCCGTCCCTGAGTAATTGTAGAGAGGTGGGAATGGAGACTTTCTCCCCAGTTTGTGGTGCTGGGGGCAGAGTTGGCCTAGACAGCAGCAAGGATTCTCCTCAGCACCACTCCAGATGGTGTCTTCTAGACTGGGCGCGAAGCCTGACCTGTCAGCTGTGAAATCGTGGATAGGTAACTCGACCTCTGGGTGTCCGTTTTCTCAGCTGTAAAATGGGATAATAATAGTGCTGACCTCATAGTGTTGTTGTGAGGATTAAATTCCTAGGGGCGTTGTAAGCACAATCAGAATTGGTTACTATTATGATTATTATTGTCCTGATGTTATTATAACTCTCCTGGAAAAGTTAGTCCTGGATTGAGGCACATACTTCCTCATACCACATGCCAACATAATATATGTAAAGTAACATTTACATGGTATAGTGCAATTGACAAAGCACCCCTATTTAATAACTGTGGAAACTAAAATCCAAAATTTTTCCTGAGGACTGGACTCCAGAATCTATGCCACCAAGACAGTGGCTCTAATGCTGGATTCTGCCGGAAAGGGTGTTCCTTCCCCAACCCACAGAGCACCATCATCCCCATCCCAACCCCCACACCCGGGCCCCAGAGTGAAAGGTCCTGGAACACCCAGAGGGGCTAGCTGAGGGAAAGCAGAGAGGAGACGGTGGCCAGGGCCTGGTTTCGGAGAAGATGGACATCTCCTTCCTCTTATCCAAGCTGGGAACGAGGACCAGATAGAGTCACTTCACCTCGTTACTTCTCTCAGCTGCCTCTGGAGCAGAGAAATGCTCAAGTGGAGAGCTGCAGAAACAGCCACAGGTTAAGTGGTTCCCCAAGTTGTTGGAGCAGCCCTAGCCATGAGGACTTAGTTGGCAGAAAGACAGAACACTGAGGTTGCTCTAGGACCGTGGTCTCAGCCCCAGGATCCAAGTTTATACCAGTGTGTTCAGCTGCTCAAAACATCCTTTATTGCTACCAGTCACCAGCCACTCCCTGACCCCACTGAGATTGGAAATAAAGTCGCAGTGGGGTTTTCGGCGTGGGGGTTGGAGTGCGAGTGGGGTGCTGGTGTTACCTGTGTAAGAGAGGACACCTCACCTCTGGCGTAATTGCATCGGGACCACTTCCTGGCAGCCAAATCTGGAACCCAGTCCTCAGCGGTGCTGGCATTGCAGGCCCACGGCAGCCAAGGGACCTCACTGTCAACACCCTCCCTCGCTGGGTGCTCCTCTCTTCCCTCCTCCCGGCCTCTGCCCTTGAGGACAATGCTGAGATTATACCTTTGTTTCAAACCGGTGAAAGCTCTGCAGGGGCCCCTCCAGCCCTTGGCACCTGTGGTGAGCAAGTGACCACAGGCCCTCTGGCAGAGCTTGGGCCTCCCAGCATGCCCAGTGGCTGCCCTCTTGCGCCCCCTCGGGACACCTCATATTCCAGCCCCCAGCTCCAGACCTCCCTCGCCCGCTTCTGGCAGCTTGCAGACAGCTGCTCTCCAGACAGAAACCTCCCTTCCTCTCCTCATCCTGACCCAGCTGCCGACCCGCCTGCTTCATTCCTCTCTCCTGCCGCATGAACACATGAAAGGCTCTGCAGCCATCGCTTGGACCTAAGTAAATATGCGCTGGGTCGGTCTGGGTCGCTGTCATCAGCCAGCATGCCCAGCGGGGTCAGGCTGTGGGGTCTCTAAGTGCAAAGGGAGATTGAGAGTATTGATCGTGACCGGATTTGTTGTGATCCTTTAACTGTTAGAATGAGGAATCTTTAAAACACGTACTCAAAATGCCGCCCAGGGAGGGAAAATCCTGAGCACTGGGGACAGGTTCTGGTTACCTGGGCCTGCAGTGTCTACTTTTGAAGACCTGTCCCTGTAACATACTGCAGACCCAGATGGACATTGAAATTAAGGAAACCAAGCAAGCATCTCCTGGCCTCCTGCCGCTGGCTGGGATGGTGGGGAAGCCCGAGCAGAGCACCTGAGAGATTGGACTGAAGGCAGGTAGCTGTCTGGGTGGTAAGAGCTAAAGGCACTGGGAAGGCTCCCGCCGGCTTTTCCAGGGCCCTGAAATATCTCCTCCATTCAGATGCCTCGGTGCCTGGAATTCTCCCGCTGGAGGGTCATCCGCTATGAATCTGGTAGTTTTTCTGTTTTCAGAAATTCCTGCTTAAAACACACCACAGATGGCAGCCCAAGAATGAAATGCAGGTGGGGATACAGGTATGATCACCAGGCTACACGAAAGGAAATTAAAAGGGGAGGTAGGAAGGAGTGTGGGCATACAACAGATCTGCAGCGTCGTGCATGAAGGTGAGGTCATTAGCCAGCGCTTTCCCCTCCCTGGGCTAGTCGCCTCTTGCCCTGTTCTCCTTATCTCTTTCCTTCCCACCTACTCAGGTTTGGGAAATGCAAGGCAGCACCTCCAGCACATTACTAAATCTATGAAAGCAAATGGTATTTATCTGTTTATTCTGCTCTTACAGTTGAAGGAGATTCTGAAACTTGAAAGGAAAGGAAATACTGAATGTAATTTCAGTCCCTTTGTCAATCATCTTTCTCTATCTCATTGTCCTTATGGCCAGTGCACGAAGTCTCAAGAAGGACTTCTAAGAAGGGAGAAATGTTAGAGTCTAATGAATGTCGTAGCTGATTGCTATTTTCTGAGTCATTTTTATCGATCAACATATTTAAGAACCTCAAAAGTTAATGCAGAATGCTAAAGTCAGTTACTATTAGTACCCAGATGCTTGCATAACTATGTAGAATGAAAACTTCAGAGAACGAGGGAGGGTGTTGGGCTAAATGCTTTAAATTGAACATTCTGAATGTTTACCAATCATCCTTTATAATGATATTCTCACTTGTCACTCTTTGCCTCTTGTAGCACAACCATTTTTTCTCAAGCCAAACAAAGTGTTTCAGATAGGAAGCTGCCTAGCAAAGGATCCCAGCTCAGAGAGCAGAATTCAGGAGTTTATAAATGTTTTTGATGATAATTACAGGTCAGGTGACAAGCCATTACTTACCTAGAGATGTTTGGATTACCTGGATTTCCTTTATCATCTTTAATAGTACCATTGAGTAAAAAGTTAACTCTGAAAGACCATGGCGAAGGCAGAACTGGGAACTCAGCTGAGCACACCGCACCTGATCCTTGCCGAGGGCAAGGTAGGAAGGAACCCAGCTGGTGGAAAACCAGGCAGATTCAGGCTGCACCCACCCCGCCCCTTCCCTCCCACCACCACTGTGACCTAGCCTGAGAGACATAACTGATACATTTCCTGGGGCTCAGAGGAACCCAGCCTTCTCCAAGTTTACACTGTACCTTTCAACAAGTGTCTCTCCCCTCCTACGAGGCTTACTGACAGGGTCTCAAACTAGTCGAGGGTCAGAATCATCTGTGGGGCTTTAACAGTTACAGACTGCAACCATGCGAATTTTGAAGGCCTGAGGTGGCCTGGGAATCTGTGTTTTTAACATTCTCTCTGGGGAGATTCTGATAAAGCAGCAACTTACCCATGAGTGACCTGAAGCCTCCCAAGGAGATGTTTCGGATTGAATGACCTTGAGGTGCCCTCTGGTCATGAGGCGCAGGGGTGTCTCCTACACGGGCATGTCAGTGCTCCTCAAGGAGGGCTCCACACTGCGAATGTGCTCTGCTTTCGTCTTCTCTCTCTCCCACCTCTTCTGTCCTCCAAACAGTCCTAACCAACTGTCTCTGGAGAGGAAGGAGGAAGGGGCGCCTCATGCTCTGGAATGTGAACCCCCTAGCTGAGCTCCTGGCCTCCCTCCCCTCCCAGCCTCCTCCCATCTCTTTCTAACAACAGGAATTTCTCACCCTCCTCACTTTCCTTCTCTCTGCTTTCGAGCTGTCCGGAGCTCCCTTATTGTGGAAAACTCGTCACTTGACCCCAGTCCTCCCCTTCCTCTTCTTAGTTAAACTTGTAGGGATTATCCACACTCTGTTCTTCACCATCTCTTCCCGACTTGACCCCTGGCCGGCTGGCTTTCAGCCTTATCAGTTCACTTCACTGAAACTGCCTCTCCAGCCACCCTGACCTCTAACCCTCCTTCCAGTTCTCTATTTCTTGCTGTCAACACTTAATGCCCCCACTGACACTCAAATGAAATGTATGTGAAGTCAAATTCATTGTCTTCCACCCACATCTCCATCTTCCTTGACTTCCCCTTTGACCGAATCACAGATTTGTTTAGTGAGGACACTGAGGCCCAGAGAGGGTATGCCACTTGCCCAAGGTAAAGAGCTCCTTGAGAAGAGAAGGGGACGAGCCCAGGGCTGATCATCGTGATCTGCCAGGGCTTCAGTACTGGGGGATGCAGACACCGCCATCTGTCCTTCATTCCCATTCGCTGAGACCCAGGCCCACCATGAAAGCAGAGCACCCTGAGGCCAGGTGCCCTGTCTCCGTTTCCTCCGCAATGTCCCTCAGTACAGAATACATGGAAGGGCTTTAGTAAAAGCTGAGAAGGGGGAACAGGAGGGACATGGAGATGTCAGAGATTCAAAAGGGAAAGCAGCACTTTGTGTCAATTACAATTCCAAACAGTGCCTCATGTTTCAGTCAAGCATCGGAGCAGCTTATTAACAGGGCCACATTCATTAGAACTTCCCACTTTCTCTTTACTGGACCTCCACGAATGGCACTGATGGATGGGATGACAGAACTCTTCCCATTCCCAGTCTTCCGGGGGCTCTGGCTTTGCCAGTTTTTGGTGACACCTTCACCTGCTTCATTCTAGGTATTTGTAAAGCAGTCATTCATTCAAGGAACTATTTAGGACTCTGTCCTCTCTTAGGAGAAAAAAAAAATGGGGTTAAAATCCAAGAGTTCAAGGACTGAGAGCAACATTAGACTCTCCAAATGGAAAACCAGGTTATGTCTATTTAATAGTAATAATACTATTATTAATATTTACTGAGTACATACTATATGGAAGACACGGTCTTGGTTTCTTTATCTGCATTATCCTAGTTTTCAGATGTCCATAAAGAAGGTGATCTTACCACCACTGCCTTTCAGGTGAGGAAACTAAGGCTTAGAGAGATTAGCGCCTTGCCCAAAATCACAAAGTTAGAGAGCCTGGGTACCCCATGGGCTGCTGCCCAGCTCCCTGCTCAGTAACCAGCTAGACCTCCTCTCTGGAGTGCAGCTGCCTTTCTTTGAGGGAGAGGAGAGCCCTCCAAGTGAGATGAGTTGGACTGTCCTCATTTGATGGATCTCAGTTAAGATAGAAACATAAAAGCAGTTTATAAATTGGTAAGTTTCTGCACACATCAGGCATTAAAAGGCTGTCAATAGTGTAGCCCTCCTTCTCTGCCTTTATACAAATTCCTTCAGCTGCTGGATTCTTCGTGCACACATTTTTCCCTTCTAGTAAACTGCAGCCCCACATTAGAACTTACGATAGTAGAGTTTCCATCTTATCAACCCTGTGCCTTCAGCTCTTAGAATTCCCCGGATCCAGATGTCCCAAATTGGCTCAGCCACTGTAAGTATGCGGGGGTGACCTATGGACAGTGTTTGGATATTTGAGTCAGAATCTACCAGCTCTTTAAGCCCTTGTTCTTAGAAAAACATCTAGATAACAAGCACAGAAATGACCACCAAATAACACAGACAATAGAGGTAAAGTGCCTGTTGGGATAAAAGGTCATTAGCTTTGCCTCTCTATCCTTTCCAGGCTTCAAAGGCTCATCAGGCTGGTTCCCCCAAGAAGTTTTCTGCGCATCCCGAATGACTCCTTTGAAAGGGGCCAGAGAAGCAGACTGGGCGGAATGGCAGGCGCTCCCGCAACAGGGGCCCTTTCCTCCGGCCACCGCCCGCAGGGATAGCTATGCCGCCTGAAGCCCCTTCTCCTGGTGTTGTGATGGGAAAGGGAACAACTGCCCTGAGAATGCACAGCCCCAGGGCTAGGGGGCAGCCGAAGACGTACCCCCACAGGAAGGCCACAGAAAGCTAAGGAAATGGAGGAGGCGGTCTCCTCTCTGACACTTTCCGACAGGATTTTATTAGCCCTGGCTTGGAAGAGACCTCTGAGTGTGGCTGGTGGCCTGAGAAGGCATGACTAGGAAGATGGAACAGCGTCTCCAATAAACAGAGCAGGAGTCATTACAAATTTCCATAGGTCCAAATACGTGGGTTTTTTCTTTCTTTCTTTCTTTGTTTCAACCACAAATGCCAAGTCAGGATATGTTTTATTCTGGGGAGAAGGCGAGAGACCCCACCTAGCAATCACAGACAAAACATGGTGAGATCTGTCTCATTCCCACCAGCGCTTGCCTCCAGGGCTGGCTGTAGACTCCCCAGCAGCTCCGTGACTCAAGCAATAGGGCACTCACCACTTCCCTTGGGAAGCTGGCCCAGGGCTCCTCATTCAAATGTTTTCCCAGCTACTCAGCCACAAGCTCCTTTCCTGGGGGAATGCAGCTTCCCTTCCTGGGCCACAAGTTTTTACTCATCTTGGACGGAGATGGCGGGAGGCGAAAGGCTACTTGCAGGACATTCAGCTGGGGGTGCTGTCATTCATCACCTGCTCTTGTCCTGGGTCATCGGCTGGGCACTGAGCAAAGCTGTCCCTTCTCGTGCTCATTCTAGGCCCCAAATAAGAAATTCGTTCTCCACTCGCACCCCACTCTTTTAGACTTTAAACTTTCTGAGACTGGGAACTTGTCTCAGTTACCTGTGTGCTTAGGGCTCCATAAATATGTGTATGAAGCGAATGCCCAAATTCTCCCAGGTTACATTCCAAAAAAAGCGGGGCCACCTGGACAAGGCCTTTCCTTGACCTCCAAAAAGACCCTACCCCCAGAACTGATGCTTTATTCTGAGGAGAGAAACTGAGCATATTTGCAATCTGACAAAGTGGATTCAAAGCTTTTATGCCTGCTTTAGACCAGCTCTCCTCCCTATTCCATCTGTCCCCAAAGATAAAGCTGTGAACTAGCTCCTCCCAGTGAAGGCAGCCCCCCGCCCCTCCCATGGCAATTATAGACCATTTATTTAAGGTTGCTGGACCTGGTCTCATAAATCCCATTCACTGTGAGGTGAGAAAGTTGTAGTGCACCTCCGGCCCAAGCCAGCACCGTTCCAAAGAAGCTTTTCCCTCTAATTAGGCAGGTATTTGCTAAAATAGCTCTCAGTTTCCTTATTGTAAAAAACGGGAGGACAATAGCTCCTTATTGCCAACCCAATGTGGTGGGCTCCTGGTCCCTCATTCCTTCACCCTCCCTGTGGCTCCTTCCCCCAATGAAAGGAGAAGGCTGTCACCTTGTAAGAAAAGGCAAAGCCTAGGATAATTACTATTGTTTTTTCTTTTTTCTCACTGTACTGCATTCGAAGGCAATTTCTTTAGCAGGGCAGCCTCCTACTCACTCACAGAAGAGATGCGTTTCAGGATGTAAAAGAAAAGGCACTTGGAGGGCAGGCCTCAAACCATGCGGGCTGCTCCAAGTTGGCGCCCTGTTACCAGAGTCTGGGACAGAGTCCAGCAGCTGGGGTTGGAGCTCCTGCATCCCCTGGGCCCTTGACAACTCCCTCTTGGGCAGCTCATCCAGGGGTGTTATGAGGAAACTACTAACGGGTCTTGGGAACCTCCATAAAAGTATTTAAACTTCGGTCTGAGCTGGGGCTAAAAAATGGACTCTAGTGACCTTTTCAGACCACTAATTCCTTTTAGTTACTATGGACTCATGGTGCCACTCTTTGCTTTGGTTTCCCCGTAAAATGACAGGTGAATAATTCAGCCCTAGAGCTGTTACAGGAGTGTTGAGAGAACACATTTCCCATTTGGAAACATTTTTCTTGGTGCCCCCTCCCCAAAGTTTCTTTCCCAGAGATCTCTCTGCTGGGTGCTGTAGGGAAAGGTCCAGGACCAGAAGAGGAATGACTTGGATTGATGGAGCGTAAATAACAGATAACTACTGCTTTGGTGGGATTCAAAGGAAGATCAAGCGCATGCAAGAGTTTGATGTAAATATAAGAGCTATTGATGTAAATCTCTCCCTTTTCAGAGCCTCCAGCTCCGCAGCCCCCGAAGTGAGTGCTCCTGGCAGAAGCACTGGGCGCCCCACGGGCTGCTGGTCCAGAGGAGTCCCAGCGGTCCTCTCAGAGGACGGAGTCGAGTTCCGGGAGCAGGAGCCCGTGGATGCGCTGGGCCGGGGAGGGGGCTGGGCGACGGGGGCTCCCCACCGCACTTCCAGTCAAGGCCCAGGCCGCTCCGCCGAGGAGCGGAGGGAGAGGCGAGTCCGCCGGGGCGGCGGGGCAGGTGCGGAGGTCACGGTCCCAGCGCCTGGGAGGAGCCCTGAGAGGGGGGGTCGCGGGCTCGCGGGTGGGAAGGAGCGAGCCGGGGCCCGCGCGGCGGCCGGGGGCGGGGCGGAGGCGCGGGGGCGGGGCGGGGGCGGCGGGGCCCGGGATCCGCTCTCCCGGCGCCCGCCCTGCACTCGGAGCCCAGGCGCGGCCGCCGCCCGCCCGCAGCCGACTCGGGGCCGAAACTTCTTGAGGTCCCGCGCTCCGGAGAAGAGCGCGCTGCCCAGCGACGACCGACGGCAGCGCCCCAGCGGGGCGCCCAGGGTCCGGGGCCTCCCCTCGCGCGGCGCGGGCTCCGCACCCGACCTCCCCGCAGCGGAGCGCGGGGTTCCGAGCGCGGGGCAGGGAGCCCTCCCGGCGGCAAGAGCGAGCGCGGACTCCGAGGGCCGGGGCCTCCCGCGCCGGGCAGCGCGCGCCCCGCGGAGGCTGCCCCGGCTCCTGGGGACCCGCAGGCGCCTCGGCGGGATCTCCCGAGCGGAGCGCGCCGGGCCGCGGATGAAGAGTCCGGTGCGGCGGCCCGAGCAGCCCGCGCGCTGAGAGGGGCAGGCAGAGCCCCCGCCGCCCCCGGCCGACCCGGCGCAGCCGTCGCTGGAGCAGCCGGAGCCCGCGGGCCTGACAGGCGGCGGGACATGCAGGTAAGCGCCCCGCCGCCCTCTGCGGGAGAGGGGCGCTCGCGGGCCGTCGCCGCCCCCGGCCTCGCCGCCCGGAGGCGCCCCTCCTCGGCTCCGGCCTCCGAAACTTCCCAGAGCTCCCGGGTTCCCGCCCCCTCGGCGCCCGCGCGCCGGCTGGGTCTGGGCGCCGCGGGGACGCGGCCCCCAGGAGCTCGGAGGGACGAGCGGTTCCCGGGAGTGGGGCCCTGCCCTGTGCGAGGAGGTTTGGTGGAGCTGGCTTGGAGCGGGGTCCGCAGCGCCGGCCGCAGCCCGGTCAGGTGGGGGGCAGGGAGCACGGAAGGGGAGAGGGATCCCCCGCCCCGGGCCGCGAACAAAGCTGGGGCTGCTGCTGCCTCCAGCCAGTGTGCGGCGCGGGGTGCGCGCTGCGGCCGCGGACAGGTAGGGTCGGGTCGGGTTTTCTCGCCCCCCCGCGTCCCCCGGCAGCTCGGGCGCTCGCGACTCTCGGTCCCCGAGGACTCTCGGTCCCGAGGGTTGGGCGACCGAGGGGGTGGCTGGGGAGCTGCCGCCCTCGGGCGTGCGCGGGGACTGCCCTGGGGCCCTGCTCGTGCTTGTCTGAGAAGTGTGAGCCCCTCCGAGGTTCTCGCTCACATTTCCTGGCTTGGTCGGGCCCAGCTGTAATCTTCTGCTTGAGGTCCGCTCCCCGCATCAGCCAGACTGGGCGAGGACTACATCTGTATTATTTTAACCCCCACAGCGGCTTGGTGCTTGGATTCCTGCCTGAGCCCGGAGCAGGTCAAGCCCTGAGTGGTGGTCCGAATTTTCAGTTTTCTTTCATTGCTCCTTGGGCTCATCCATCCCCTGCCCTGAGAGAAGTGGGAAGTGACCTCTTTCTCCAACTTTTCCTGGATCCTCATGGATATTTGGCCGTGCACTCTAGTCAGAGCCAGATTCCCTAGATAAAAATTTTCATCCTGCGAATCAATGCGGGAGATCATTTAGTTTGTTTGGGGCATGATTGTTCTGTTTGCAGAGAGAGAAGCCGAGGTAGCTCAGGCCACGGGTGGGTGACCTAGCTGTGAATGGGGGGATTTGCCCTCCACGTTCCACAGGGCCTTCTTCACTGCTTTTGCCACTTGGCCACCTTGGCAGCAGCTTCCACTTACTACCACCCTAGGCAGAGTTTCAGCCTGGTACCTGGAGGAGAAAGGCTCAGGATCATGTTACCAATCCCCTGAACTACTCCAGTCACCAAGATTGTGCCCACTTGACAGAGCTGCGATCAGACATCTGTGCAGCACCATCATTGTGGGTGCAGAAACCTCTGGGGCAATGGGGCGGGGTCATACTGCTGGCCACATACCAACACTGGTGCATGTACATGAGTGGAAGCTTAGGTGCACCTCTTATATAGCTGGCCCTAAGGCAACATAGGGCTCCAGGAGCAGTGGGTATACCCTGTGAAAGCCTGAAGACCCTTTCCTGGTGCTAGCTGCTCCTGCTGTTACCTGATTCACATGTGGGGTTTATGTATCAAAGGCAAGACTGTCAGTCTCAGACATGGGTGAGTAGGTGCGGGTCCCTGAGTTTGTCCTAGACATGCCTGTCCAGGCGCACACACAAGTCCTGGCATACACACTGATCTATGAGAGGTGGAAGGCTGAGTGGTGGTTTTCCTCTGTTTCAAAATAGTGTCTGCTGTCTCTGTGACACAAAAGATCTGTGGTTATAAATAGCAAGAAGCAGCAGGTGTGTATCCTCTAAAGGAAACGTAATGCTATGAGACCACTTTGCACAATTGTGAGAGTGATGCAGCTGAGCTCTTCATGTTGCTGTCAGGTCCAGGAGCCCAAGGAAAGAGGCTTAAAGCCGGGTCTCCCCACCACAAGGTATAGGTGGAGCTGACACCAGGGTAGGAGGTGAATGCAGCAAAGGGAACTAAAGAGACAATATATGTATAAATAGCTAAGGGCAGGCATGAGCAACACAGCCCCCCTTCTTTTCCTAAAGAAAATCAGACAGTGGTGTGTGACATATTGTGGAGTCGGCCTGCCACAGGAGTAGGAGCCAACCTTGGAGGAGCTTGTTGGCCCTTTCCATCATGGGTTTTTTTACTTTCCCAGGCTCTGATTTCTTATGTATTTGAGTATGAATATGTGAGGGAGGGTGTGTGGGTGTGTGTGTATAGGTGTTTGCTCGGAGTGTCTGAAATCGGTCCTCTCTTTAATAAATTTGGTGGTTGTAATATCTCCAAGGGTGTCTTATTGGCTTGAAACAAGCTTTTTCTAAAAAGTTTTCTGTCTCAAAAGCTTAAGTTAAAGGGATATTGCCAAATTGCTGGAAGCCATATGCTGTGAAATAAAAATAAAAATAAAAAAACTTGGGAGATTGTCTTCACCTGTATATTTCACTCTCCTCTTACTCTAGTGACAGCTGAAAGATTTTTTGTTTGCACTTTTTCAGGAGGGCTGAAGACCAGGGCTAGTCTGTTCTAATTTTTACTTCTAGGAT
This sequence comes from Pteropus medius, assembly GCF_902729225.1. Lineage (NCBI taxonomy): Eukaryota > Metazoa > Chordata > Mammalia > Chiroptera > Pteropodidae > Pteropus > Pteropus medius. The sequence continues at coordinate 24,160,880 of NW_024344240.1, forward strand.
AGTTCTGCTAGTTTCTGGATTGCCATGGCCTGGCATCTCTAGCAGGGTAGGAAAGTTTTATATGAAGTGATAGTCCTTGCCTTCTCTGAAATAAAAACCAATATGTCCATAAAAGCTTTCCTGTTCACTATTCTGATTTTGTTCTCCCTAGGAATCTTTTCAAACTGCCTGTCATTTATCTCCCTAATCTTCTAAACAGGTCTTCAGGCTCCACCTCCATTCCAGCTCCACACCTGAACACAATCCTGAATTTGTTGTGGTGGGTTTTGTAACTCCTTCATATCTCTCAAGACTCACAAGAGCAATAGATATAAAAATCCCTTGGTGAGGAGAGAATGAATATAGGAGCTCCCCACCATCACCTAAGGGCATCTTCGGCTGTTTTTTTTATGGCATGTCTTCAAACTGTATCCAGGAGTCCAGCAAAATCCAGCAGAGGGGTTGGGAATAGATATTGTGATAAAGATGAAAGGAAAAGACCTGATAGTTTTTAATCTGAGCCACGTTTTAAAGTAAAAATAATCTATCTAGCTCTGTGCTCCACCGACCAGCATTTTGATGGAGTCCCAAAAGCCCACCTGCTGCTTGGTGCAGTTTGGGCTGGACTTTCCCTTCTGCGAGAAGAGCAGGTGATTGCCTGCTCCTACCAGGCCCTCTCCACCCAGCAGCTCTGTTTACCTGGCTAAATTTAAACCTCCGCCTCCTCCATCCCAGTTTGACTTGCTAGCTGACAGTCTGGCCACTGGGCTGGCCACTCCGGCAGCATTTCCTGACTTCTTTGCCCCTGTGGTTGCAGTTGTGTCTTTTTGTGCTGCGTGAATCCCTTCTAGATTTTCTAAAATTGGTCTCCTCCCTGTTCTCCACCCCTGTGGCTTTCTTCCCAACTCTTCTCCTCCTGGGTGATTTGGAAAGTGGTTGGTACTGAGGGGAGACTATCCCCTACCCCTCCAAATACCATACGTGAGGTTTCAGGAAATCTAGACTCAGGCTGCTTTGCTGATTGCAATCATTACCTAGCTCAACCAGCAGCTCTGGGGTCCCCTCTGAGCAAGTATGGTGTTGACAGCAGTGCAAACCCTGAAGAGCACGGGGTGTTTTCTCAGAATTTCTTTTTGCACCCCCAAACCTCCAAACCCCTTAAAGAACCCAACCCACCTGTATATCCTGTTCTTTTTTTGAGGTTTTGCCTGGGAGGTTTATGGGGATGGGGGTGGGAGGGGACGCAATGTAGCTTCTTCTTGGCTTCTCAGTTGTCTCTTCTGTAAAGTGAGAGCATTGGATTAGATTGTGCTAGAGGCCCCTTCCAGTTCTAGCATTCTGTCATTTTAAATAGCTTTAGCTGGCTCAGTTTTGGAAATCCCTTTGCTGTGGACCAGGCCTGGTGGGTGGGGAAGCAGCCAATCAAAGGAGGTGCATTCCCACTGGTGGGGCTGCTCCAGCCCTGCCGCTCTCACAGAGTTACTGTTTCACAAATCGTGGTCTTGCAGGCAGGGTTTGTGGTTGAGCTGGAGGCTCAGGTTGTGCTCCTGGCTTTGGGCTCCAGCCTGGCAGGGGCCTCTGTGGTTAGCCAGCCTCCTGAGGATTATGGGGAGGCTCTGTCTCCAACTTCGGGTGACTTCAGGGCTTCTGCCTGAGTTCCTGGGGGGAGGCACCCAGAGCCTGTTCTTAAACGGGTTTCTAGTCCTCTTCTTGAGTCCAAAAATGCTAACCCCTCCAAGGTTATTCTTCTCTGACTAATTGGTAAAGGGTCAGGAGTGAATTTCCCAAGGTCTGAGAAATGATAGCTGGGCTTAAGTTGGAAAAGGCAGTGAATTAAAAGTTCTTGGTTTACAAACTAGCCCTCAAATCACTTTAGATTTATCTGGAATGTTCAATCAATAGATTTGTTCTGAATCCTGCTGGGGGAACAAAAATATAGAAATGAAGCTTTTCTAACATCTGCCCAGGCTAATGGTGTTTGCTGCTGAGCCTTACTCTGTCTTCAGAGGGAGCCAGACTTTGGAGAAGTGCAGAGCAGCCCTGAACTCTGGGCTCCATCACTGGTGCTGTGCTCTCCTAGGTCTGAACCAGGATTGGGAACACCCACCCATTTCTCTTCGCAACAGGTACCTGGAGATGATAAGAGGTTTCCATTGCTGTGGGAGCTTGGAGTACAGTTGAGTCTCTTTCTAAACTCATCTCTAAAATTATATACCTCACTCATATTTGTTGAGAAGTTTCTCCTGGGAAGTTTTGAATAATGAATTACTAACTACTTCATACAAATCTTGTCTGGGGTACAAGACCTGCAATCAAAGTAATTAAAACTTTAAAGAGATTTCGTGTATGTTTAGAACTAGAAAATACCATATCACTCTCAGAAGCTGGAGCTGGTGAATGGGGGAGGCTTCCAGATTGTACAATCTGGATAACCCCTGAGACAAGAGGGTGTAGAAAGCTAAGACAGTAGAGACTAGGGCTTTAGAGTCAGACTGCCTGGGTACGAGTCCAGGTTACCTGACTTCTCTTTACTTCAGTTTCCTCACTTGTAAAATGGAAATGGTAACTTTATATTTCTCTCATTTGGTTGCTATGAGATAGGTAGTGGTGAGGATTCGTGTATGTAAAGCACTAAAACCATATCTGGGACCTTGCCGGGCTATAGAAGTGTTAGCTATTATGGCATTACTGATGAGGGTCCGATGGCAGGGCAGTCAGAGCTCCTTGGCCCCTGCCCCTGCCTCGCTCCACGTTGAAAGTTATAGGCTGCCTTGGATGGGGCTTTAACAGCACACTCACTGCTTATGTCAGCATGTGCTCGCCAGTTCTCAAAGGAAGGGACTCTCATGAACACCTGCTGTGTCCAATGAGGCATAGATGTCATTTTGGTCATTACATTGATGGAAATAAAGGGTCCCAGTTGGTGCAATGACCAATGATGGGAGAGGTCAAATGTTCAGAGTTGGCTGTCAGGAAGGGAAGGAAAAGCGGGCGCTCTCAGTAGGAGAGTTAGATTCTAGTATGGTCCTATAAGGTGTAGGATCCAGCAAGTCCCTAGCTGAGAAGGAAGGGAGGTTTCTTGCTGACCCCATCTCAAGCTGTTGTTTTAACTAAGCAGATACTGATTTAACACCTGTGTTTGAAAACTGAGCAAAATTTTGACATTTGTATTCTTATTCTTAAAAAGGTAACCTCTGCAAAATCAAATTTAAGTTTTAAATATAAAGAGGAAGATCAGACTTGAGAGTTTTCCCTTTGCCCCTAGGCCAGATCGGTCTACCACTGTGAGAGAGGGCAGTATACTATACCTGTGAAGGGAAAAACTGTCAGGGTCTTATCGTCAGTTGCCCCCAGGAACCAAGCAGGTATCAAAATGAGTGAGAGAGGAAGAGAAGGTTTATAATGCAATAGTGAGTAGAGGAGGGTTCCCCGTGGCAAACCTGCATTCCTACCAAAAGGCATTTGAATTCAGATACTTGAAACTCACTGTCAGCCCTACCAAACATCTCTGCTGGCTTGATGCCGACAGAGACTTCAGGGACCTCATATCGACAAGCAGGGACCCACTTGCTTACCCGGGTATAGGTCCTTCTCCAGAACAAAGGTGAAGCCTCATCTGGGGGTTATGTTGGGTCCTTTAACTTGTCAAAGCCCAGGGACCACTCATCCCAGCTTTGCTCCTAAGCTAATCTCTCAGCATCTCTTTAAGAGGTGTCTGGTATGGAGCCATTACAAATGGGGTTTCCTAAAGATTTTGTGTATCATTCTTGATGTTAACAGGGAGTTTTCACACTTCCCAGAGAAATACCCTCTGTACCTCCACTGCAACTTAAAATACGACTCAGACTCAATGCCATGGTCTAACAAGCTCTCCATAACCTGGCTCCTGCCTTCCTTTCCAACCTCAGCTTGCACCGCTCTCTCTTAACCCAGTTCCTGCCACAGGTGGGTGTACATGATGCTGTGTGAACAGATGCCTTTCCACCCGCTGCTCCCTCTGTCAGACCTGCTCCTGCCCCTCTCTGTGTTGGTTGGCTTCTCCCACCCTCAAGTCTCAGCTTCTCAAAGAGGCCCTGCCATGCAGAACTGCCACCAGCCCCCAGGCACTCTCCATTCCAGTCTGTTTCCTCTAGAGCACTTATCACCATCTGTAACCTTCTTTAGTTATTAGTTCTTATTAAATGTCTGCTCCCCTGTTTGTCTTTCTCCATTGCAGCTTCAGAGCCAAACAGTGTCTGAACAGTGCCTGAGCTTGAAAGGTGCTCAGTGAAATATCTGTTATCATCGATCTCAGAGCAATGAACTTGGTAATTGTATAGCATGTTTCTTGCTAAACATAGGCCCAGTTTGCCTAATAAATATGCCATTTTAAAGGATTTTCTGTTGACAGTTATTCAAATAACAAATATTGATCTAGGCATGTCCCAGGTGCTAGAGATAGAAGATATAGTTCCCAAACTTCAGTAGCTTTTATTCTAGTAACTTCTACTATATTCACATAGCAAGTGTGCAGTCTTCCAGAACCTCTCAATTCTTTTATTCTCCCATATCTTGTGCTTAAGACCCATTTTGTAATCATGCACACTGCAGGTAGTTTTGGGATGCAGTATAGAGCAGAAATGCAGGAAGAACAGGCAGTCAGAGGAAGCTGTCCCAGCCCAGTGGTCCGTCTATGAGAGGAAGTGGTCACCTGACCTCTTGCTCAGGCTGGATCCTTGGCTGCATCAAGGGGACCTGGAACATTCCTCCATGCTGTTGTTATCAGTGGGATAGTTTTCATTCATGTGTGACCAGATTGAGAGATGGCAAAAGAACTGGATTAGGAGTTCCATGAGTGCTTTATCCCCAGTGCCTTGCATCCTAGGCACACAGTCATCTACCTTGCTAAACTGTCATTCCAGACTACTGGCACCATCTGGAAGTTACTGGAACTCTTTGGTCCCAGGTTACCTAGCATTAGTATCCAGTATAGCCATATTGAATATAATTTGAAAAGAACTGATAGAAAAGATGTCCATTTGGCCATGGGAGGCTGCATCACTGCCTCCCCTTTGATGCACACTCTTCACTTGGCTTCAAGGACACCTCATTTTTAGTTTCTCTTCTCCCTCACTGACAGCAGCTTTCCTTAGACCTCCTCCTCTAAATACACTTTGATGGCTGTAAATACCATCAGGACTCTTCGTAATCTCACATGTTCATTTCCTGCCTTCTCCTTTCCCTTGACCTTCAGACTGGCACATCTGTCTGATTGCTTAAACAGTACCTTCTCTAGGAGCTCTCATAGGCATCCCAGCTTGACCTTCTGAGCTTTTCCCTTGTACCTGCTCTTTGCACAGCTTTCTTTATATCATCCTTCTAGTAGTTCATGCCATAAGCCCTGGAGTCATTCTTGATTTTTTTTTATTTGTTTCACTGCCCACATCCAGTCCATCAGTGAATCTTGCCAAGTCTACTTTCAGAAGATACCCAGATTCCTGGCCACATCTCATCCACTCCTCTCCTGGCTCATTCCACCAGCACTTCTCCCCTGAATTATAGTAACAGCCTCCTGACTGGTCTCCCTGCTTTTGTCAGCTGTAGCGATCCTTTTGAAACATGCCTGGTCATGTCACTTTTTCCTTGAGTCCTCCGATGGCCACCCATCTCTTGCAGGAAAAAGGCAGAGTCCTCAGAGTGGCTGACCAACTTGGGTAACCTGGCCGCTGTGTCCCTCTGCGGCCTCATCGATTTTCCCCTTCACTCTAGGAGATTGGCCTTCTCGCTTGTCTGTGAGCCCACCAGGCATATTTCTGCCTCAGGATTTGCACCTTGTTGTTTCTCTGCCACCCGCCCCCGCTCTGTGCCCTTCCTCAGACCTTTCGTCAAATGTCACCCCAGCCAGGTCTTCTCTGACTTCCCTGTATAAATTGCAACCCTCTCACCTGTTCTCAAGCCCACTTTTTTGCTTTATTTTTCTCCATTGAACATACATATTTTTTGTATTTTATTTGTTTACTCTCGTCTGCTTCCTCCTTACATAATAAACACCATGAGGGCAGGGATTTTTGTCCGTTTTGTTCACTGTTCTATCTGGAGCACATGAAACAGTGTCTGACACACAGCGGGCAAAGGAATTAAATGAAGGAATGACAGGGTCTGTGTGTCAACACGGATGAGTCTCACAGTAGATGGGGTGGTCCTCCCTCTGCTCTGTAGTTCCCTGTCCTCCTTCCCTTCCCCCTCACCAGACTACAGAGGTGGGGCAGCTGGTGAGAATGTATGGCTCTAGAACATACCTCTGTTAATTTTAACTGATATTAAGACATGTTAGAGATAATAATTCCAAGTTAGAGATAATTATTAATCATATTTGGGTGCATTCCTTTTCAGTCTTTTCTATACATATCTATTTACAAGCACACATATATTTTCAGACACGTGTATGTTTCTTACATGCTTGTCTCCCTTCTGCATGGTAATCCTTGAGGGCAAGGACCGGGCCTATTCTCCTTATTTTCAGTGCCTGCCAGGGCCTGGTGTATAGCAGGTGCACAAAATTGTAGATTAAAGGAGTGAGTGAACAGTGTGGCAAGTAGCTGTAGTCTCTGCAGAGCCAGTTCTGGTTTCTTTGCCTTTTTGGTTCATGAGCCAAAGATGGTAGCATCTTTACCACTTTGGTTTCCTGTGGTTCTTAAACTGCGATTCTAAACCTCAGTACTGTTGAGTGTTTTGGGCCCAATAATTCTCTGTTGTAGGAGGCTGTCCTGTGCATTTAGCTGTATCCCCGACCTCTACGCACCAGATGCCAGTAGCACCTGCCCCCCTTGGTGTCGGCAGCCAACAAGTTGCTAGACATTGCCAAATGTCCTATGGGGGGCAAAAGTGCCCCTTGTCGAAGACAGCTGTTCTAAAGTGTCTCTGTTCTTTTTCCCTGACAATCTTTCCTTATTTTCATTTCCCTTAAACCCTTTGGAGTTGTTATCCATCTCACATCCTATTTCTGTGGTGCTGTACCAGTGTGAGCCCCTATGCATCTGACGTGAGTTTTGGCCCCAGCTTTCTCAGCAGCTGTTTGTCCCTGGTCCACTCCCCAGAAGGACATCTCTCACCCTGCTCCCAGACAAATCACGCTGCTGCTCTAGGTCTCCCTCCCACTCAGAATGCTTGAGTGACTCCTCATTTACCAAATTCATATCATATCTTTACTTTGGTGTTCGGTACCCTTCAAAATCTTAACCTAACTTACCTTTTCAGACTCCTCTCCTGCTGCTTCCTTGTACTGCAGCCAAACCAGAAGTCTTGCTTCCTAATGTTAGCTCATGCATTTGCCCCCCTCAGGGTCCCTTCCCCTTCCTTCTCTTCCTAGTTACACTTACCTGATCTTCAAGGTGCCGCTTGGATGCTGCCTCTGTCAGAATGATCTCTCTGTGGCTGGGAGTTGGCTCTCTGATGGGCTATTACAGTTCAGAGGACACTCATTATGATGGTTTTTGTGCACTTTGTCTTATATTTAGTTTTTTGTGTTCGGGTCTTATCTTCACTACTAACTACATGGCTGGTTAAGCTGTCTTCTCAGATAGATCTTAGATGAGTCCCTACGTGCAGCTGGGATTGAAACAGGATCACCTCAGAGCAATGAACAGCCACCCTACTGATTAAATGGCTTCCCAAATTGTATGAGGTGTCCTGTAGCAGAAGAGGTTTGTTATTTACTATGTAGTTTATAACATCTCCCTTCTAGACTTCAGTTTAGTCTAGCAGTGATAGTGATTTTTTCAAGCATTTAAAAGCCTTTGCCCACTATGCTTTCTGTCCCCTGTCCAGTAGAAAGCACGTGGCCTTTGGGGGCAGAAGGACTCAAGTTTGTATCCTGACTCAGCCGTGCACAACCCGATTGACCTTACCCTGGCTATTTAGCTTTTCTGAGCTCCCAGTTCTTCATCCTTTAAGCAGAGATAATAATGCTCAACTTGTAAGGTTATTTTGAGCATTCACTGTCATAATTTATTTGAATTAGGGCAATTCCTGCCCAGTAGTATGTACTAAGTCAGTGTTAGCGTCTTTCTTTAGCTCTTTACTGAAAAAAAAATGAAAGTGTCAAGACATTGTCATCTTGGTGCTCTAAGTAACTGCTCAGAGTTTGGTCCAAAAGAACTCAGTGTTTTATAATTTGGTTTGTTTTGACATTGAGGAGGCCTGGAAATTCACTTATATGACAGTTGCTCTTACCAAGGAGGTGTTGAGAGCTCAGTAGCTCTGGCTCTTGGAATTTTCCCCAAAGGACCCAATATGAGAGGTGGGTTATGGATGACAGAAGTGATGCTTACTCATCTCCGATCCTCTCTTCCCACTAATAAATAGTCCCAGCAATCAGCATTGTTATTACTTAATAATGTTGATAAATTAATGAGCTAGTGACTTCCAAGAACATCTTAATCTGCTCTTGGAGAAAGCTTGTCTTGAATTATCATATTTCATCAATACTAACACACATTTTAGCACATCTGAGATCAGGATGCATTTTAAAATCAATGTGTCATTGTTTGATTGGGAGTACTTTCCTTTCTTAGTGGTAAAAAATAATGGTGCATTTTGAAATCAGTAGCATCTTAAGTTTGATGAAATAAAGTAATGTAATTGATTTCTTTTTACTAAAATGATTTGTCAAAGTAAAATATTTAGCATTTCACCTTCTTGTTGAACGCTACTAAGAGTTAAGATTGAGATAGGAGATTCTAGGCAAAGACTAGATGTACCATGGCGCCTGGACCCTGATGCTGAGGCTGCTCGGCCTTCTTGCGGTCCCCTGTGAATCAGAAGTCTAGAATTACTGGCCCCGTATTCCCGGGGATCTTGAGCAAAATATATCTTGGACAAATTTCCCTTTCCTCATTTGTAAGTGGGTTCACAATGTAGCCAACCCTGCCCTTTGCCTACCTCACAGAGTTATTGTAGGATTAAGTGAAACAGTGTATATGTATGAAAGTGGTTATAACCAATGTAAAGCACTGCTTCTACTTGTAGGATGTGCAGAGTGGATATGTGACCCAGAGACTTTTAAAATCCTCTGGCAAAACACAGTCCCAAGTGATTCAACAGTGATTCATATGTGGCACTTGTCTTCTTATTTCTGTTTCTAGGAGAGTCTTTAACAACTTTGTAGAAGCTTGTCTGGTGAAGTGAAATAGTATCTTAAAGGATTAAAAAGAAGTTATATCCTTATAACTAGAGTGTGAGCTTTTTAATCCCCGTCTCCCATTTTATATTTTCCTGTTTTACTGCCTTGGCGTTGGAACAGCTAAACTATCAGTATCATTAACACAAATATCTTTATCATGAAAGAATAAGTCTAATCTCTTATGTACAGTGTTTAAGAAATCAGGTTCTGCAGCCCAATCGGTGCTGGCTCAACCCTGGCCCAAAACTCACCAGCAGTGTGACCACCACACAGAGGTGACCTTGAGGAAGTTACCCACATTCTCTTCACCTCAGTTTCTCCATATCTGAAAATCCTTCAAGGGCCATTATGAGGATTAAACAAAATGCATGGAAAACACTTAGCAGAGCGTTACACATAGAAGACACCCAATAGATGTTTGCTTTAATTATGCTTCTAAACAACCACAAAAATTACTATTGTGCAATCACCAGAGACTAGTTCTGCTGACATAATCAGAAATTTCATTCTGTCTGGAAAGAAAGGGTAGAGTTGGTGTTATTTTCATACTTAAGCACGGCATTAATAAGCTACACAAACATGTCAGTTTGACAGTAATCTGACCTCAATAACATTTCATTTTCAGATACATAGTTTATTATACTGTAACCAAATCTAGAGGATCCTGGTCAAAACCTTACCAGACAGCTTTTAAATATTTTCTTTCAAGTGAGATTGGTTGCAGTGCACTGTTAACTATCTCGCGTGCTGAGAAAGAGTCTTAAGTGGCATCTCACTTTTATAATTAAAAACCTGGGAGGCCTGCTTCTGAAAAAATATCATGAACTTGCTTCCACAATCTGTTTGCTTTTGAGAGTTAGGGAAAGTCTTAGTGTCAAAACTCATAAGCTTCATATATTCTGTCCTCTATTTCTTTATGTGCTGCCCTATATTGACAGCTGAATAGTAGGGATGCTACTTGCTTTTTCTTTTTAATCAGCCTTATAGAAGTATAGTTTGCATACAAGAAAATTACAAGTGTATTGTACAATCAATTTGGACAAATATATACACCCATGCAACCACTACCCCAATCAAGATACTTCTACTTCCTCAGAAAGTCCTGTGGTCCTCCTCTACCCTGCCCCCTAACTCGGGCAACTACCGATCTGATTTCTGTCATTCTAGATTAGTTTTGCCTGTTTTAGAATTTCACATAAATAGAATTATACCAGAATTCTTAGTTCTTTTCTTTCAGCTCTTTGGTGTCCAGCTTCTTTGGCTCGGCATAATATCCATGAGATTTTCCACATTGTTGAGGTATTAGTAGTTCATTCCTTTTTATTAATGAGTAGTATACCATTGAATGAATATGCTACAGTTTGATTATTCACTCTTGACTGACATTTGAGTTATTCTAGATTTTGGTTAAAGGACAGTCTCTGACTTTTAATTGGAATGTTTAGTCTATTTACATTTAATCCCATCTTTTAACTTTTTATTTTGAAATCATTTTAGACTTACAGAAATGTTGCAGAAATAGTTCAGAGAATTTCTGTATGTATAACCATCACTTAATTCCCCTAATGTTAACATTTCACAACAGGAAATTAACATTGTTACAATATTATTAATTCACAGGTTTTATTCCAGTCTCACCAATTTTTCCCTAATGTATTTTCTTGGCCCCAAATCCAGTCCAGTATCTTACATTAAATTTAGTTGTCATGTTTCAGTCTCCTGCAGTCAGTGACACGTCCTCAAAGTTTCTTTTGTCTTCCATGACCTTGACCCTTTAGATGTGTACAGTTATGGAATGTACCTCCCTCGGTTTGGGCATGTCTGATGTTTTCGCATGGTTAGATCGTGGTTGTACATTTCTGGCAGAAATGCTATGGAAATGATGTCGTGTCCTCCTCACTGCATCATGTCAGAGGGTCCATGATGTCAGTATTCTTACTACTACTGATGTTAACTTTTGATCAGTTAATGTAATTTTTGATACGGTTTGTTTAAAGTCTACCATATCGCTATTTGTTTTCTGTTCATCCCCTCCCCTGCTCGTGTGTGTGTGGAGTGGGCGGGGAGATTGTTCTAGGGATAACTGTATGGATCCTTAACTAATTAGTCTATTAAGAGTATCTCTTCACTGTCACATTGTACCTCTTTACAGTCTACACTTTACAGATGTAACAAACTTACAGCAGTATAATTCCATTTACCTGCTGCCATGCCTTAGTAAGTTACTGTATCTTTTACTTCTGCATATGCGATAAACCCCTTATAGAGTTATTACTTTTACTTCAAGCAATCAGCTGTCTTTTAAGTAGCTTATGAGAAGAAAGACAAGAGTCTCTTATACTTACACTCTTATTTACCATTTCATGTGCTCTTCCGTCTTTTCCGTAGACCCAAGTTTCCAGCCTGATGGTTATCCCTTCAGTATTTCTTATAGTGTAGGTCTGTTGATGAATTCTCTCAGCTTTCATTTTCCTGAAAAGTTCTTATTTCATCCTTGTTTTTGAAGGATATTTTTGTTGGATATAAAATTCAGTTATTTTTCTTTCAGCACTTCAAAGGTGTTGTTCATTTTGTTCTGTCTCATAGTTTTTAATGAGAAGTCAGCTATCTTTATAAATTTTTGTTCCTTGTACATACTGTCTCCCTCAGCTCCACAATCCATACTGCTTTCAAGATTTCATCTTTGTCTTTCAGCAGTTAGACTATGACGTGCTGAGGCATGGTCTATTTTATGTTTATCCTTCTTGGAATCTGATGAGCTTCTTAGATCTATAAAATAGTGATTTTCATCAGATGTTGGAAATTTTTGGTCATAATTTCTTCAGATATTTTTTCTTCATTCTCATCCTCTTATCGTGATTTTTTAAAAAAATTTATTGAGGCGACACTGGTTAATAACATTATATAATTTTCAGGTGTACAAGATTATAATTAGACATATATGCACTCTATTTTGTGGTCTCTATCCATTCTCCTTCCAAAGTCTAGTCTCCTTCCATGACCACATATTTGACCCGCTTTACTTACTTCACCCTCCCCCGACTTTCCTTCCATTCTGGAAACCACCATTCTGTTGTCTGTTTCTGAGTTTGTTTTTGTTTGTTTTGTTAGTTTGTAACTTTTTGTTTTATAGTCCACATGTAAGTGAAATATCCTGATATTTTCATTATACTTATATTAGGCTGGTTGATATTGTCACTCAGGTCCCTAAAATTTAGTTCATTTTTTTTTTAATTCTCTTTTTCTCTCTGATCTTTAGATTTGATCATTTTTATTGATGTCTTTATGTTCACTGACTTTTCTACATCTCCAATTTGATGTTAAGATTATCCAGTGATTTTTTTCATTTTTGTTATTGTAACTTTTAGTTCTTAAATTTTCATTTGTTTTTTTTATATAGTTTCCATTCCTTTCCTGAGATTCTTTATTTCTACATTAAGACCAATATTTTTATTATTTGAATATATTTTCCTTTAATGACTTAAATATTATAAAAGCTGTCTCAGGGTCTTTGTTAGCTATGGTCAGTATCTAGGCCATGTCAAATTTAACTTATTTTGAATATTTTTCTCAACTTTTCCCTATTTATTTTTTATCTAGAGATTTTTGATTGAATATTGGGCATTTTGATAACATATTTTAAAGACTGGCTTTTTTTTTTTTTATCATTCTCTGACTATGTTGATTCTTATTTTGGCAGACAGTTAAATTGCTAGCTGATCGCTTTGCGTTGGTGTAGGCTCATTTTGAGACTTTGTTCATGTGGATTCGTTGAAAGCACAAACTAACTTGGTGGACTGAAACACTAACTTCATCTTTCTTGCAGATTTTGTTGGGGCTTGTGTCACATTTTATTAGAATGGGTCTAGAAGAGGTCTTACTCAAGGGCATGGTCTTTTCTTCTAAGGCAAGTCTCAGCTGGATTCCAGAGATATTAACTACCACTTTTTAAAATATATAACAATTTTTTTGAGACATAATTCACATACCACATAAGTCACTCATTTAAAATGAACAGTTCATTGGTGTTTAGTATATTCACAGAGTTGTGCAACCATCATCACAATCAATTTTAGAACATATTTACCCTCTACTCGACACCCCCCCGCCCCGAAAAAAAAGAAACCCTATACCCATTAGCAGTTACTCTGTTTTTCTCCACTCCGCCTACCAGCCTTTGGCAAACACTAATCTACTTTTTGTCTCTGCAGAGTTGCCTATTCTAGACATTTCATAAAAATGGAATCATACAATATGCTGGCTTCTTTCACTTAGCATTATGTTTTCAAGATTATGCTGTAGCATGTGTCAGTACTTCATTTCTTTTTATGGTTGAATAATAACCCATTGTATGAGTTTCCCAACTTTTAGTTATTCTTTCACCAGTCGACAGACATTAAGATTATTTCTACTTTTTGGCTATATGAATAATGTTGCTATCAACATTCGTGTCCAAATTTTTGTGTGGAAATTTCTCTTGAGTAGATACCAAGGAGTGGAATTGCTGGGTTATTTGGGAGCTTTGTTTAACCTTTTAAGGAACTGGCAGACTGTTTTCCAAAGTAGCTGTATCGTTTTAGACTCCCACCAGCAGTGTATGAGGGTTCCAGTTTCTCCACATTTTTGTCAACATTTGTTATTATCTGTCTTTTTAATTATAGCCATCCTAATGGATATTGCTATGGACTGAATTATGTTCCCCCCAAATTCACATGTTGAAGCCCTATTCCCAGTGTGGTGGTATTGGAGATGGGGCCTTTCGGAGGTAGAGTTACATGAGGTCATGAGGGTGGAGCCCTCTTAATGGGATTAGTGATCTTATAAGAAGAGACACCAGAGAGCCTGCTCACTCTCTCTGCTATGTGAGGACCCAGTGAGAAGGTGGCTGTCTGCAAACTAGGAAGAGAGCCTCCATGCTTGTACCTTGATCTCGGACTTCCAACCTCTAGATCTATGAGAAAATAAATTTTTGTTGTTTAATCTATCCAGTCTATAGTATTTTCTTATGACAGCCTGAGCAGACTAAGACAGATATATTAAGTGGTATTTCATTGTGGTGGTTTGGATTTGCATTTCTCTAATGTCTATATGGAGCATCTTTTCATGTGCTTATTGGCCATTTGTATATATTCTTGGAGAAATGTCTATTCAGATCTTTTGCCAATTTAAAAAATTGGATTGCATATCTTTTAATTGAATTGTACGAGTTGTTAATGTGTTGTAGCTTATCAGATATATGAATTGAAAATATTTTTTTCTGTTTTGGGTGCATTGTTTGTGCCGCTGAAGATGAAAGTTTAAAACATGTTAAGTAGCTAATACAGATCTCTGAGGCATCCTGCATTAGTTATCAATGGAGGAAGTAACTTGAACATCTTTAGGAAATTCAGCCAAACCATGATAAATTGATAAACTATAAATCTTCGTCTTCATATATTTGGAGTATTTAATATTATTTTCTTATATAATTAGTAGAAAATCCTGTAATCATCACTGATTGATATCATTAGGGTTCCAGGAGCTCAGGAGCCTAGGGACTTTGCTTTGGGACAGATGACTTGTGCATCAAAGCCCCATCCGACAGCTGGCCTGTTGAATGGGGGTATTGGCTGAGTGAGGCATCTTGTGGTTAGAGCTCAGAGATCTTAGGGATGTTCAAATTCCACAGTAACTTTAGCTTTTTGTCCATAGTGTCTTTGCACAATTTTAGAAGCTTGAGGGTGAATGAAAGTCCTCTGAAAATAAAATTAAACTTTCGGGGATGGAAACTTGTTATGTGTTGTGACAATTCTTCTCTCCCTTCTCCTGAAATACTACATGGTATATGTCTTTTAAACAAATGTGAATTGAATTTAGTTCTGTATTACATGATACCTCTTAAGATAATTGGAGCTAATTAGAGATAACACAAAATTCGAACTGAATACTATCATTTCGTTAAATATTTTGAAAAGTATTTCTAGGAGTCTTATTTCAGTGGCATGTCTGGCTCTGGTGGTGAGTCAAGTCTCCCATGCCAGGCTGTTCTTTCCATCAACTAGCAACCTTACAGTTTATGGGAATCATTTTACAAGAGCAGGTGATAATATGATAATGCTTTGCATGTGTGTGTGACCTCAGGCAAATCACTTCATTCTGCCATTTGCCCATCTGTATGGTGGTAAGAATGCTTTGAGGTGTTGGATTAAAGATGAAGCAGATGAGTCCTGACTTGGAGAGATCTGGATTTGAGAACTTGTTGTCTGACTTCAGGCCAATACTTACCCTTCATGACTAACAGTTTCTTTAGGAGCTAATGTGTGCCCTGCCACTTAGTGAGGTGTTGTGAGGACCAAATGAAGGAACGTATGTGAGATTACCTCAAAAACTGCCCTCATTTCCATAGATGCAGAGGATCAGAGGGGGTACTGTTAGGGTGGAGGGTTGTGTTTTTTTCTTTGCCACCTTGTAGCCAGTTGCCCGCGGCACCAGAATGGGCAATACGAGAACCAGGAGGCCTGGGAGAAGTAATGTGGCATGTGGGGCTTTTGTAAGGTCTCCAAACCGATTGGCTGCCTGGCCCCTGGATTGTCTCTGTGCAGTCCTGTTTACTAAGCTTTCTTCTCACGTGTAACTTCCACAGGATGATTTCTGTGGTCTCGGGAGATCTATGAATTCTGTGTTCTTAACTTGCTGTCATTTCAGAACTGCAGGGGCTTGTCAGCATTCAGCATGGTAGATCCATTTAATCCTTATGGAGTTTTTTCTCTGTGGCTATTTCTCTGGGGACATATTTTCTGTCTGCCACCCCATATGAAACATACATACATACCTCAGGTTCAGGATTTAGGAGGGTACATGAGGTGAAGTGAATTAAATGAATTCCTGTGGAGAGCTGTTTTTCCTCCAACATACTCTGCACTTTCTTCAGAGGTGATCTTTCTCCAGAGGAGAAATAAAAACCCTTTTTAGGACAGATAACTGGGAAACGTGGCTCACACCCAGGCCATAAGCTAAGTGTATGAGATTGCAATTTTACTGTGCTTGGTTGTTATAGCAGAAGTCACACTGGGTATCCGAGATACAGCTGGGGCCACTTAATGCGTTGCCGTGTAAGAGCTCCTGCGGCAACGGTGCCTATGTGGTTATAGTTGTGACGGAAGCTTGTGTTTCCACAGACCGAAGTGGCTTCACCAGTCACCTGCGAAGAGGCCCCAGACTGCCACCACGGAGAGTCTGGCATCAGGTATTGGCTCTCAAGCAGCGACGGTGAGCCGCTGGCTGCCCCAGAGCCTCTCCCCTGCCTTGGTTCTCCGCCCTTCGCCTTTTGGTGTAGTTGGTTTCAGCACACATATTGACCCCTTGGTGACTGCCTTAGTTCACAGTGAAGGTGTTCATGCTTGGGTGGCTGAAGACCTGTGTGCTTTCAGTAGAGTTTATATTGGTGCTCCAGAGCCGAGCGGGGCGGTCAAATCAGAATTTGTGAAGGCTGAACAGCTTAGGAATGGCTTATAAGTATAAGACTTCCCCAGGCGTACTTGCCGTTGTCCAGGAGGGTCACCCGTTGGGTAACTATTGGCCACCTCTGTCCAGGCTATGCAGTCAACCATTCTTTCTTCTTTCTATTGCCTTTGGTACCAAAACCAACCTCTTCAATGTGGCAAGCACAGAGTCAGCTACTAAGAAAATGTCAAAGATGCTGTAATGAGAGGGTTCTTTGGTAGAAATTATTTAATTCAAGAACTATTCACTGTTTATTTTGTGGCAAGATGCTATGTTGGGTTCTGCTTAATACAAACATGACTAAGACATAATTCTTGCTTTTAGGGAGTTCACATTCTGCAGGAGAAATAAAAACTACACAGATTACTATCTTACAAGGCAGAACCATTTATTAGCTCTGAGACCTTGGAAAAATCATTGAACTTCTCTGAGCAACTCTCTCATCTCTAAAGGGAGTTATGAGAGTTCACCTTGGAGGGTTATTGTGAGGTTATTTAAGAATGAAATAAAAATATATATATTTTTCAATTTGTGTGTATCATCTTTTTGAATAGGGCTACTAAGTTGTTGGAACATAAATACTTATTAAGTAGTTTAGACTTAAATACTTACTAAATAGAGCTATGAGGGGGTTTTGTTGTTGCTGCTGTCATTTTGTCTGGGGACACCATGAAAAAATTACTGAGATGCTAAGCTAAGCTTATTATGAACCAAGAGTTCTTTGACTCTAAAATCCTTTGGTTTTATGCTCTACTTTTATTTCCTATATGTCAAAGAAAGAAAAACACTGCCAATACAATGCCTTTAAGATAGTCCCGTGAAATATATGAATTTATGCCAGTCTTTCTTGCGTTGCCATTTTCTTCATCTGTTCTGAGGGATTTGTCCATTTCTCTTGCCTCCAGTTGCAATTGCTTGGCCTGTGATAAGTACATCTTAGTAAGAAGTAATCCAGCTTCATCTATTTTTTTGAGTATCTCTGTTTCTTGGGCCCCATGAAGCTTTTTGGTAATCGCTTTGCAATAAAATATGGAACTTTGGCCATTCCAATGATGACATTTTATTTACTAATATAAAATTTATATTTTGTTCTATTTCCATGCCTTTCTGTGTACCAATAGCTTTGTGTTTCAATGCTGAATCACAGTGTCATCTTCTTGAAGACGTTTTAAATGACAATTAAATTTGGTGTGTGTAGTACCAGCAATGTACATTGCCCAACCGAAGTGATAACAATATGCACAACTACAACCAAGCTCCTGTCATTCAGAGGCAGTCATTATGTCAGGACTACGTAATTGCAACATTGGAACTTGTTTGGCTGACAGTATTGTAATTTGCATCAGATTTTAGAATTGTTAAACAATGATAAAACATATGCTTGAGTGTCATCTTGAGTGTGAACTTTAATTGACTGATGGTGGCTTCCTAGGACTGTATACTTTGTTAAAGATTGTGAGACTAAGGCTGGGTTCAGCAGGAAAAAGTACTGTAATCCATTATTGTGTCTTTTAATTGATGTCTGGTAAGGTAAGGGGGGTGGTATGCTTCTGTGGGAGGATTTGCCCTCCAAGCATTAGAGTATGGAGAACATTTAGAAGGCCACTGTAATAGAGGTCAGGATGGTGCAGTGAGACCTCAAAGAGTGGCATAGATGTAAGATATAGCACAGAGGTAGACTTCATAAGACTTATGAAATCACCTCTGTAGGCATCGGGAGGTGGCTGCTGCTTTTAAGTCTGGCTGACTGGAAGGTTGTGGCACTCATGTGAGTAGCTAAGTTAGAGGCTGGATCGAGTGGGAAGTGGATGGATTCATTTTTGCACATGTTAAATTGGAGGTGACTAGTCTAACCAGGAAATTGTAAATATGGCAATGGAACATTTTTCAAGAAGTTTGGCAATGAAGGATAGAAATTTAGCAGTAATTTGGGGGGCGGGGGTAGCAGAGTCAAGAAAAACTTGAAGGTGGGTTGAAAAGGGCCATAAGATGCTTGAGAGAGGAGTATGATTGGTGAGCAAGGTTCCAGAGGCCTTGAGAGAGAAAGGGATGGAGAGCAGAGGGCGAGGGTTTAACCTGTAACTATTCTACTAAGTGAGTAGATTATAGATAACCAGCTCCTTGCTGTTCTTTCAGTCTGTTGCAGTTGAAGGTATTCATTAGCCCTTTTTTCCTTCCTTTTCACCCCAAGGTTATCTTATTGTTCTTCTCCTTCCAGAAGTGGTGCTATGCTTTCTTATAAGACTCTCCTTACTTTCACTTTGTTTGCTGCCAAGGTTCCTTCCCCCAGTCCCATGGTCCCTGACGCACTGGTTTCCTTCACTTCGAGGTAAAGGCTGTTCTCTTCATGGCCTCCTGGTCCCTGTCTCAGCCTTTCTTGGTGCCCAGAGAATTTCTCAAACTGTCTCATACTTTGCAGACTTTCCTAACTTATTTTCTTCTGATCGAGGTTTTCCTGGCTTTATCTTTCAACCCTTCGTTTTCCCCTCAGGACTTTTTCTTTTTCTGCTCTCTGTATTATTTCTCTTCTCGCTTCTCGTCCTCTTGGCCTCCTGCTTGACCCCTCATCATTATCATCACACCCTTTTGTAAAGTCATGTCACACTTCCAGTTTCATTATCTTCTTAGAATAAATGTTAGTATATATAAAACCCAATTATATTTTGATTACTTCAGTTCCAGCCCAATGACTTATTTTTAATCCACAGAGCAGTGAATTTTAATGGCTGAAAGGTAGGCTGGAAATCATCTAATCCAGCACTTTCCAACATGTGTTCCTCCCTAGAGGTTAATAGGTATTTGGTGAAAAAAAGGATTGTGTGATCAAATAAGTTCGAGAAATGCTAGTTTCGACCAAATTAAACACTTTTTTTTTTAAACCACAGAACTTTAATACGTTTCATATGCAATGTAAATCCCTCAGGAGAGGGAGCGTTTCCCATACTTGTTTGACTATGGAACCTTCTTTGTCAGAGCAAGTTCCTCGTCCTATTTAGTAGATGAGCAAACTTGCAAGTACTGAGAATCTAACATCACAGAGGTTGTTCATCGTAAGTAGATTCTGGTGACTGCACTGTGGCACTGCTCGTTGTGACAGTACCACCCTGTGTGATGTTATGAACCTTTAACAAGTGCTTTCAGCAGTGGTCTTAGCTCTGCTGGGAACTGATGCCCAGGGAAATCTGTTCTGAACTTTCCCAACTGAAAATAAGAATTAGAGAATCTGGTGAGCTCATAGTCAGTTTAAGCTCCTTTTACAAGGGACACGTGCACAGCACACCATGGCCCTTGCTCCTGAGTGTGGCGTTCCAAGCCCTTCCTGCCTGAATTGTCCTGCCCGTGGGCCTTGGCACATGCCTGCCCCATTGTTTGCAGTGTCCTTTCGCATCTTTGGCGCCCGTGGGATAACCACATTTACCGAGGTTCAATCAGAGCTGCCCTCTCTTCCTGCCTCCCTAACCTCCCTGGGTAAGATTGCTTTCTCCTCAAAGCTCTCAAAGACACTTGCACACTGAAATTCTAACATACAACCTAGGACATTCCTTCAGCTATTTGGTTTTGGTTTGTCCCCTCACCAGACTCAGGCCCTCAAGGAAAGACACCCCTTCCTGTTCATCACTGTGCCCTCAGCAGCACACAGTCTGCTTGACCTGGAGCGGGTCTTGGTGAATTTGGTTAAATCCTTCTCTGTTGAGACTTATTGGTCAGAGGAAATTGCAGGAAAGCCTTCGGTGTGGGAAGTCCATGGAAGCCTTCCAGAGAGAAGCACTAGGAGGAAACCATCAGACTGACAAGCAAAGGAGGGAAAAACATTTCCAGGTGCAGGTAGAGTGGAAAAGGAAGACAATAGAGACGTGACAGGGGAAAAAAGGAACAAAGAAGGCGGAAGAAATTATTATCCTGGGCAGATTGGGGAAGTGAGGAGGGCAGAGGAGCAAAGGAGAGCTGTGATCT
The DNA here is from genome assembly GCF_902729225.1 of Pteropus medius. NCBI lineage: Eukaryota > Metazoa > Chordata > Mammalia > Chiroptera > Pteropodidae > Pteropus > Pteropus medius. Next base: position 24,181,455 of record NW_024344240.1, read on the forward strand.
GGCAGAAGAGCGGGTGGAAGGCTTTGAAGGGGAGATTTGCAGGAGGGGGAGGGAGGACTTGCTGGCTGGGGAGGCTCAGTGCCCATATGGCCTCCAGCTGCTGGGTGGTTCTCTGGCCAGTCCTTTACCCAGATGTTCGCTCAGTGCCCAGGCCAGGCTCTGGCTGGCTCTCAAACATTTAAGTAACGGAAACCATCTCAGAGGAGGCTGTATTTTTAGCCAGGGACTCTGGCTGTGGTAGGTGATGACTCTAATTGTACAGATAGTTACTGGAGAGGCTAAGAGGCTCGGATGGCCAAGGAGAATTGAATTCTAATTCTGACTTCCCTCCTGACAGGCTGAGATGCTGGGAAAGTCACCTGATCCTTTTCAGCGATCCCCAGTTTTTTGGCACCAGGGACCAGTGCTCCTATGAGAATCTAATGCCCAATGATCTGAGGTGGATCTGAGGCAGTGATGCTAGCGCTGGGGTGTGGATGCAAATACAGATGAAGCTTTGCTTGCTCACCTGTCACTCACCTCCTGCTGTGCAGCCCGGTTCCTAACAGGCCATGGATGGACAGTACCAGTCCGCGGCCCAGGGGTTGGGAACCCATTCTGGATCACATGGTGCCATGTGTACTTGGGAAAATGGCAAATACCGATACAAGGGACTGAACTTTAAAAATAAATATAGGGCATGTTCCAGCAAAAAATACCAAAGTGTTAATAGTGGTTCTCTCCAGCTGATACGGTTTTAAGTGCTATTTCTTCTCATTTCTTATTCTTATTTTCTAACATTTCTGAAAATGAATATGTAATAAAATAAAACCCAACAGTTATCTTTAAAGATGCAAATGCTAATTAATTAATTATAATAAAAACTTTAAAAAATATGTGGTATGTACTGCAATAGCAGCTTATACCTGGTCTCTGCTTGAATCTGACGTTGACTTATTCGACAGGGGCAGTCACTTAACGTGTCTATATCTTTTCTGTATATTAAAAGAAAATTTGGAGCACCAACTATTAAGACCAATATTAACAGTTAACGCCAGTGGTAACATGCCGTTTAAATTAAATGACAGATTTCTTGGTTTCAGTCTGAGTTTGGTCTCTTTCTGAGAGGCCTGTGGTTGTTCTACTTTTGTGACGGTGGGAGGGAGGGAGACAGTTGGGAGAGTTCGTATTTCTCCCTGATGGTGGGCCATAATTCCTGAACCCCTGGAATGTTGTGTCAGCTTCATCTAATCCCTAATCGTGCAGGGTAAGAACCTGTTACACACAGGTCACGGTTGAAAAGGCCTCTGTGTGTCTTTAGATCCATGGGGTGCTGCTAGCTATCAACTGTGCAATAGAAAGTGGAATACTTCCCTTTCAACATAGCATCTGGTAGTGTAAGAATTTAGCCATTCACTGAGCTGAGGGAGCTTTATGTTCTGACAGGGATTCTTGGAAGAAGAACTTCAATCTATTCAGTTACCCGATAGGTTCACAAGCATTTTTTTATTATTATTATGATAAAATGTACATAACATAAAATTTACCATTGTAACCAATTTTTACTGTTCTGTGACTTTAAGTACATTGTTGTGCCACCTATCTTCAGAACTTCCTTCATCCCCAACTGAACCTCTGTACCCATTAAACATTAATACCGCATCCCCCGCATCCCCAGCCCATGAAACTACTGTTCTACTGTCTCTATGAATCTGTCTATGCTGGGTACCTCATATAAGTGGAATCATATAATATTTGTCCTTTCATGTCTGGCTTATTTCACTTAGTTCAATGTCTTCATGGTTCCTCCATTTGTCATTATATTTGTTTATCCAGTCACCCATCAATGAAACATTATCATTTTTTAAAGTTTCTCTAGTTCAGGTCTTTAACATATTTTTAAACTATCTGATAATGTGTTTATCTTCCCCATTAAACTTTAGTTCCTTTATGATTTTATTTATCTTTGTGCTTCTGGTACAGTGCCAGCTGGTCAATAATGTGTCGAATGAATGAATAAATAGATGAGGTGGCTAGTGCTTTGATTTGAATATTTGCCCAAGAATCAGAACCCAACGCTTCACCTGAACCTGATTTTCTAGGTAAAACTGAGCTTCATATCTTCACTTCTGAGCCTTTTTATCTGTGACATTAGGGAGGTGATATTTGCTACCACATTATTTGCTTGATCCAATACTCTTTGAGCTGTTTGGGTTAAGGCTGCTATTAAAACACTCAGGATTAACACTTTTTTACCCCCAGAAATTTGAATTTTAAGAAATTCAAAAGCTGTTCCATTTAAAACCATTCAAGACATACCATGGATTTATGTTAGAAAGAGGGAGGGAGGGAGGGAGGAAGAAGGAAGGAAGGAAGGAAGGAAGGAAGGAAGGAAGGAAGGAAGGAAGGAAGGAAGGAAGGAAGGAAGGAAAAGAAAAAGACCCATTGTTCTATGGAAAGAAAACTTGAAATGTGTCAAAACTCCCATCTCCCTTTCCCCTTCTCTCGTAACTAGGTCCTCCTGGAAATCTCTTTCCTCTGTGCCACCAAACTTGTCTATTTCCTCTCCTCTTTCTCTGTCCTTTTCTGAGACTCTAAGTATAGTGAGTCTACTTTTAGGACTCTTCCTTTCCTATATAATTTTTCTAACAACATCTAATCTGTTATCTCTATGTGGATGGTCCCCAAAACTTAATCTTCGGCCCAGACTTCTCTCCCTAGTTTCATTTGTTTTCCAGCTGCCTCTAGATATCTCTATTTGGAAAAGCTCATGTGTCTGAGATTAAACCCACATATCCTCCCACATCCCACCTTCTTCCCAAGAATCCATCTTTGCTCCTCCTTTTATCCCTAACATCTCATTAATTACTCAGAAAATATTTATTGATACAGAGTGATAGTAAATGAGGTGTTCCAGGCACAGTACCAGGTGCATAATTAGCTGGTTAAGTCAGTAATTCACAGCATCAGTTGGTAGGTTTCTAATACGCAATCACTAACAGTCCTTTTGCCTTTCTGCCTTTGCTGTTATATTATTTATTAGCTTCCTAGGGCTGCAGTAACAAAGTACCGCAAACTGGGTGGCTTAAAACAACAGAGATGTGTTGTCTCACAGTTCCAGAGGCTAGAAGTCTGAAATTAAGGCATATGCGGGACTGGTTCCATCCCAGGCCTGTGTGGGAGAGTAGATTCCATGCCTCTGCCTTGGCTTCTGGTGGTTTACCAGCACTCTTTAGTGTTCCTTGGCTTATAGATGCACGTTCCAGTCACCCACTTCTCATGGCTTCTTCCTACTTCTCTTCACATTGTCTTCCCTCTGTACATGTCTGCTGTCAAACTTTTTATAAGGACCCCAGTCATACTGGATTAGGGCCTACCCTAATGACCTCTATAAAGATCCTATTTCCAAATAAGGTCACATAATGAATAGAAGGAAGGAAGGAAGGAAGGAAGGAAGGAAGGAAGGAAGGAAGGAAGGGAAGGAAGGAAGGAAGGAAGGGAAGGAAGGAAAGAAGGAAGGAAGGAAGGAAGGAAGGAAGGAAGAAGGAAGGAAGGAAGGAAGGAAGGAAGGAAGGCAGGAAGACAGGAAGGCAGGAAGGCAAATAACGTTAGTCTCAATCTGCATTGTCAGCCTCATGTCCCCTCATTCCCATTCAAGCACTTTGTCCTCCAGGCACATATCTGACATATGTTCTCCATACTGTTCTCTTCTTCATTCTCCTCAAGTTCAGACTCTAGCTCTCATCCAAGACCCAGCTCAAGTTCCACTTCCACAGTACCACCTCCCCAGTTGATATTTACCTTAACCTAACTCTCATAGCTCTTTACTAGTGCCTTTTCTGTGGTGCTCTTAGCTTGATAGCTTTTTGTTACAATAACTTATCACAGAACTTTCTTGTTAAGAGGGATCTTACAGATGGACCAAGACCAAGATATCTGTATTTGACCACTCGAGGACATCTTAAAAATCATGACAGACCCCTGAGCCCCATACTTAGAGATTCTGAAGAGCAGGTCTGGGATGGGCCTCTGGAATCCATACTTTTAAAAGCTCCTCCAGGGGATTCTGATGCACAGCCAAGATTGAGAACCACTAATCCAATCCAGCCTCCTTGTTTTACTTACGGGAAAACTGAGCTCAAAAATTGTTGTATGACTTGTCCAAGGTCTCGTAATTAGTAGCAGAGCCATTCAGTGCCATGGTTCTCTTACCTTTTCAATCATATTTAAGCAGGTGAGGAACAGAGTCTATACCTTGGTTACCTTTGAAGCCCATGTGGGACCACCGGGGTACTTCACTCAAGACAAGCAATTCACAGCAAATGTTACTATTTGGTGACTAGAGTGGTGGCCAAGAGGACAGGTAGCAAATCTGTCTCTGCTAACTTTTGTTTCCAGCACAGTGCCTGGCAAAGAGTAAAGTGCTCAGTTAATATAGGTTGAATGAATGAAGCATCTACTGTGTACCGGACACTATAGTAGATGCTGTACATACATCATCTCATTTCATTTGTTCCAACCATAACCCTATGAAGTAGATTTCAGTATTCCCATTTACAGATGAAGAAATTGAGGACCAGAAGTTAGATAACTTAGTCAACATTATAAAGCAAATAAGTGGCATAACTGAGTTTTAAACCCCAGAGCTCTTTCTACAGTGCCGCAGAATTTACATGCTCTCAGTGCTCAGCTCTGTTCAGAAAACTGTAGGCAACTCCAAAACAATATATAGTAAAAGGCATGTAAAAGCCCCAGATGTTTAGAAGCCTCAGTTTGGTTCTCAACTCTGACTTAGCCTTGCTGCTCCATAAGGTAATATAACAGGTGGTTCTACCGAAAATTTTATTGTGTATGTTATACAATATACGGTATTCTTACCACTTGCATGCTTATATATGTGTGTGACTCAGTATCATCAAAAGCTTTACAAGTATTTCACCCTCTTTCCCTTGTTTTTTTTTTTTTTCAGTGCTATTAAAATTCCCCTCCCTTTGTAGGGCGCAAGTGCCAGGACCAGGGCAAGCAGAGTTCAGAAAGTGTCCCAGCGTGAACTTTTCTAATACCAAGTTTCAAATGTGAGCTAATGGTTGAGAAACCTGAGTAGGAGGTGTGAGTTGGCCCTACACACCTAGTCCCCTGCCCAGATCACTTGAGCAGTGAGCAGGTTCCATCTGTACCAGAGGCATCACATGACAGGAACTCAGTGTCTAGAAATGACGGGGCTCTGATTCTAGCTGTCAGGCATGAAAGGGAGACCTAAGTAGCCACATCTCAGAGACAGAGTTTCAGCTTTGTCATCTGAAATGTTTCTGTTATTTTTTCTTTCCAATTTGATGTTTTACTTGGATCTTGGCCTTGAATTTATACTCCATGTAGACGATTTCCTCGTTCTTGTGGCCTCCTTTTCATTGCTGTTGCTTCCACTACCAATCCTTTCTGATGCTGCAACATCTCCCCTCCCCCAATCTCAGTGGCGTGGGAATGTATAGGAGCCCTCCCACAAAACAGGCTTTCACAAAGTCTGATATCCTACCTCATCCTTCCACGCCTACTTCCACCTTGTCTCTCAATTTTTCAACTATGTACATGCATTTCTTTCAGATTCTCACTTAGCTTCCCTTCTTCTAAAAGGCTTTGAACATAATTACTTTAATAAAGACTCTGGTCCTGTAAATAATCCAAGAGCTAGTACAGGGCAAGCTGGGATCACAGCCCATTCCCAAGGGGGCTGTGCTGACAGTTCTTATCCTGTTCTCTGTTTCTTCTCTGTGCCAGGGTAGCAAATTGCATGTCATATCTGACTACCTGGTGAAACTGAATGAAGTATGGGGATAAGCTTCTGAGGGCTAGGTAGTGGTGTCCTAGTGTTACTTTTATAATATGGTGAGGGACTTGGAAGCCACCTAATGCCTGAATTATCGAATCTACCAACATGAGGCCAATATATGCAATATAGGCAGAATCTTTTTATAGGAAAATTCAAAACACTATTCAGATTCTTTTGTAGTATAATACTAAAGTCTTGCTGATTAAATCTAACTGAAGTGTGTAGACCATAAGCTGTTTTTTTTTTTTATTATAGTGATATGTGTTTCATGGAATCTGACGTATATTACTTCTGCCAAGAGGAATCCAAAATTACCAATTGGAATTAATGTGATACAAAGAACTAAAAATTTCTCAGGAAATGAACAGGAGGGAGTCTTTAATGAAAGCACTGAGTCAGTAATTTTCATGGCTTAATATTGCCATACATAGTTCCATAGGTTCAGAGTAGATTCTTAAAGATAAGGTGTTATAGCAAAGGATTAAGGTGTTAAGAGCAAAGGATTAAGCATCAGGAAACTGTGTACCCATAAAATGAGGGCAGGGGCTGATCTAGATACCTGGTTTTTAAGACAGAACTTTGAGAGAGTTCTTACTTAGGGGCCAGTGTGGAGATCCCTTCCCCTCCCCAAGTTCCAGCTACATAAATATTTTCTTTTTTTTTTTTTTGCTTCAACATACAATTTTAGTGGAAAAGCAGAGTTCTAATTCTAGTTCTTTCAAAAAATAGGTTTAAAACTGTTGGACCTCTAAATCACTACCTCTAAACCTTTGTGATTCTATGTAAGGTCTACCCATCAAATTGTCTGCATCACCGGATGGTACTCCCATGTTTTTAGGAAGGCTCCTATACCGATAGCCCAGGTCATCCAGGATCAGCATGTAGGGAAGCTCATTCCCTGGATCCTTATACTAGCATCCAAATCAGAAGGTCTCTTTGGACAGTAGGGCGAGGATTCTAATCAGACTTAGTCTGGGCTTAGCAGCAGTTCCTAGAACAATCAAAAGGGACAGAGTTCTCCAACACTTTGGCCATCATGACTGGACTAAGGCAGGCCTGGCAGAGAGCTTTGGAAGAGAAAATTAGATTCCACCTTTCTGGACTTCCTAAGCTGTGTAGTACAGAATTCAGTCTCTGGCTATGGAATGGGGACCAAGAGAATGTGATCTCATCAAATTGACAAGATAGTTTGAGATGAGGCAATGAGAACTGTGATAACAGGACAATATTTGCTTGTTATCAGTTTGACCTCTTCTTGATGTGTGCTCTTTTTGTCCTCAGTGATTCTTCCTTGATCCCCGCGTAAGGTGACCGACCCACCGCCAGCAATTTTCTTTCATACAGAAGAGCGCAGCATTCACTGCTCAGCCAGCTTAGTTTGCCTCTACTCAGCTTCCTTCCACCTCCTATCCCCAGTCCGCTTTAAATCTTTATTTTTTTCATAAAGTATTTCCTGACTCATGGAAGTGAAATGATCCAACTTAGTTTGTAAAACCAGGAAAATTGTTCCTCTGGAACAGAGAGAGAAAGACAAAACAAGAAACAACAACAAACCCAAATAGAATATGTAAAAGGAAGACATATATATTCTATATTGTTTCCATTAAAGCAAAAACTCCATGGGGAAAGAAATTGCATCTGTAAAATGTGTAGTGAATTTCTTTCACATATGGGCACTCAGTAAGCATTATTAATGAATGATAATGATTTGTCAAGTGATTGAAACTGTTTCAGGGAAGGAACAGGGAATGAAATATGGAGACATTCCTGTATCTCAGGGGGGAATTGCTAGGCAGGTCATCCAGATGTATTTGCTTTGGGGAGTTGTGAATTCCTTGTATGTTCAACTATTGCTGTGTAATCATAGTTTGCTTTCTCAGAAACATATATTATCATTATATATATCATCGTTTTATGTATATGACTATATGTATATATTTAAAGTTTGCCTCTTTGAGGTCACTTTGGGCTGGGCAGCACAAAGTATAATCCTGAGACATTAAGAATACACTAGAATAATGATCTTTAATAATATAATCATAATAATCTTAAAAATATTTTCATAAAAGTGGGTTGTGAAGAATACATTAAAATTCTTATAGGACTAAAGGAAAAGATGGGTGCCTCTTTATACATGCTAATATAATCAGTGTTATCTTTATATGCGTATGTGTTTTTATGGAGACTGTGTATGTAAGTCAAAGGAACGAGATAGCATAAATTCATCTATTTCTTTGTCTTGCCTTTTTTTTTTCATTTTTCTTTCTTTTCCTAGTTGAGTAAAGGATAATGGTTGTTTGTGTAGACTGTTCGTGAGGTGAGGGAACTACTAGTCAGGGAGTGGAAGAGTGGGAGGAGGAAGGGAAGGCAGCCAATTAAGGGTGGGTTGCTAAGCCGGTTACCACTGGAGACTATTGTGGTTCAACCCACTGGGGACCTCAGCCAGGGAAGAACACATGTCCCACAGGCTGGAGCGGTTATACACCAATTCCTGTCAGTCATTATCTGAAGGCTGTCCCAGGGAGCATTAATTCCTGGTGCTTAATTCCTATCAGGATGGGCAAGGAGAGCTTGCAAAGAAGTGCAGGATATGGTGTTAGAAGGTGGGCTCCTGGGCCCTGAAGTGGTGGCAATGAGGGGATCTGGGTAGGGACCAACTGCATGCTCTACACCTGCGGAACATACTTGCTGAGTTGAGATTTACTTCACTTTTTTGATTCCCTATAGTGTTTTCCTGGATCTAATAGCAAGTCTTACTGTCTAGTATTTTATCTGGTTTTTCCAGGGAAAAATGTGAGGCAAGGGATGGTCAATCAAGCTAAGCCAAGGACTAAATGAACAAAGCAAAATAGAATCCAAGTTTATACCATTTTGCCTATTTCAGTCTGAACATACACTAAATAGTCAATAAATCTTTGATAATGTGATCATGGAGACAAAACAGTATTAATTCTTCTCTGTCTCTTGATGTTTATCCCTTTGGTGGTCTGCCAAGTGGTGGTAATGATGGGACAAGTTATAATAGCAGGGGCAAAGTACATACTGCCAGTGCCATCCCATAACTCAGCTCCTCTTACCCTTGCCTACTGAATCTTGGGTGAAAGACAATGACAAATTAAATATGCCATTACTGTCAGTAGTCCTTGTCCTGTGTGGCGTTTGTTTATCAGTAATCAGTTTTTGCTATGACCATTTGATTGGACATTTCTTTGGTCACTATTTTAGAATCGTGCGTATATCTTAGATTTTAGCTATAATCATTTATATCTCCCAAAAGCATGTTTTTGTATGGCAGTAGTTGTGAAACACTTTTTTAATCAGCAAAGCTTATGCACCATAGTTCATCAATTGCATAAACCTATATAATGCTTTAAAAAAAGATACTTGAAATATTCTAATCATATATGTTGTTTCTTTGACTTTGAAATGGTTACCTTGGGATAGGGGCACAGCAGTTATCAAAGAGTGACTTTTTAATAAATCTGGAGTTTTGATAAATTACTCACTAACAGGGTTAGTGTAAGATTGTACCTTTCGCATTTGGGGTCATTATTAATAGCGCCATCTGCCTTCTTCAAGTAAGAATCACTTGAGTCTAATGTGCAGAGAGTCTGTATCTTCTCCACTTGTTCCTCAGATACTATTGAACACCTACTATACGTCAAGCACTTTTCGAGTGTAGGAGTTAACAAAATGAAGATAGTTCCCATACGTTAGTCACTTGAGACCTCAACACCGCAAGCCAGTATTTCTATAAATCTGAAGTTCCTTAATTGTCAATTCTTCTATCAAGGGGATTTCAGAGACCTCACTGTCAAGGGTGGGGAGGGGTGACTAATAATACTGTGGGAGACAAGAGAAATGACACTCAAGACTCCAGGAAAGTCTTCATGGAAGTAGTGAAGGAAAAAGGATTTACAGGCAGATAGGCTGTGATAGATCATTTTTTAGGTAAGAGTATGCCATATTCATGTAATAGTTTTGATGGAGGGGACATTTTTTATAACAACTTTATTGATATATAATTTATGTACAATAAATTGCTCTCATTTAAAGCATACAACATGGTGAGTTTTGACAGATGTATACCCCCATGAAATCGCCACCACATTCAAGATACAAAACTTTTTTTCATCCTGAAAAGTTTCCACCTTTGCCATCAGATGCAGGGAACATTTTAATGCAAGCAGTGTGTCTCTTTCAATGCAGGAACATTTTGATCTGATCAAAACACTATTCATTACACTTTCGGATTTTTGGTTACTAAGATACACCAGGCACCCTCAACTGTCCTTAAATCCCAGCCCCTCTTGTACTTAAAAGAGTCCCTTACATTGGACCACCAAGTCCAGGGGTCCTGTCCTATTCCCAGGGAGAGTGCATTATGTGCACAGGCCAAAGTGTGCTAGGACGAACCATGGAAGTAAGAAAGAGCCATTGAAGAATTGTGACCAAGGAAGTGATTTATTATGTTAGATTTGTAGATTAGAAAAATCATCCTTGGAAGTCTTAAATGATGAAGATTGACTTAGGGCGGGGGTGAGATCAAGAGGAGGGTTAAAGCACTTAGAATTTAGAAAGCAGAATTGACACACTGGGATGCGCTGGTTGGGTGTAGGGTTTAATTATAGAAAGGGAAAAATCATACATAACTCCCATATTTTTTGTTTGGCCAACCAAGGGGGTGCCTTTTATAGAGGCTATACGTTGTTTGGGCAGGTAAAATAGGTTTGAGAGGGAAAATGTTTAGTTTTAGATGTGTTGGGTAGGACACAGAGTAGAGATGTCTGATAGTTGAGCCTGTGGGTCTAGAATTCTGGGATGACTATTCGAGGATCATCAGCATTTGGGTGACACTGAAAGGAAATTTGTTCAGAACCTCCCAGTGTGTAAGCAACAGTGCTAAGAATGCAAAAGTGAGCACTGACATTGTCTGGGAAGTATTCTCTGACCTCTAGACCAGGTTAGGTCTTCTTGGGTTCCTCACTTCCAACCTGTTCTAGGTACTTTTCCTAGCAAAACTTTATTCATCACACATGATGGCAATTACTTTGTAATTGTTTCTCCTCTCCATAAGCTGTACTTTGTGAGTCTGGGAGCACGCTTCATTCATTGCTGTATCCTCAGCCTCCAGTACAGAGCTGGGCATCAGGTAGAAACTTAATACATACTTTCACATTTGTTAATTGTATGCTCTACTGACCACCCGTGACTAAGAGAGCCTTCTAGGGAGAGAGAGTAATACAAAAAAGTATTACAATGCAGTGCCAGAAGTGCTAACGTCGGAGCCTCAGACGACATGTGGTGGGGATGCAGAGGAGAAAGTAATCGAAGGTTTTGCAAAGTTCATTTGAGCCAGGCCTTGAAGCATGAGGAAGAGTTCTCTAATCAAACAGGGAGGGAAGAACATTCTAGGCCTGGGGGTAAAACAAACACAGGGCACAAAAAAGTGAAAAGGTTGCATGTGATCAGAAGAGAGGCAGAAATTTAGGACATGAGGACTGGCAGGAAATGAAGCTTGAGGAGTAACTGGGGACATTGAAGACTTGCACTAAATAAAGTTGGGACTTTATTGCTTATGCAGCAGGAAGCTAGTGGAGGTTTTTAAGCAGGATAGCAATATGATCCAATTACATTTTTAGGAAGGACTCTGGGGGTAGAGTAGAGAGGTTGGGAACTCTCCTCCCTGAAAAATGCATTTTAGCAGGCACCCTGGTGAATCTTACGTAGATCATGCAAAGACCACATCAGGAGAGACGGTGGATGTGAATGAGGAGCTGGAGTAAGTTAAGACTTGTGGCAGAGGAGGCGCCTTAAGAGGCAGGGACAGTGAGGGCAACTGAGATCTGAGAAGGGCCACCCTAGCTGGACAGTCAAAGGAGTCTTCAGACCCTTCTTCTGAAGGATCTAAGATTCAGGGCCTCAAAGATCCCAGAGCATTGGTGATAGTAAGTCGCACAAAGCCTTGCAGTCCTGCTTTGTGCCTGAAACAATGGTTGGACGTGGGCAGAAAGCTTTGGGGACATGGCCATGCCAGTTGTGCAGTCGGCAGGGTCCTTCCTACCCTTGCTCTGAGACTGGATCTGGTCACAGCCTCTCAGAAAGGTTTTGGTAGGAGTTTGCTGGAAAAGTTAGGGGCTGCCTTTTACAAGTCAAGTACTTTTGCTCTTGAAGTATAAATTGGTCTTGAACTAGCTGGGGAAGATATAAACACACCATCTGAGTACAACAGTAGGTATCAATAATAAGTATCAATGGTATCTCTGCTTGTCTTTTATTTGCCCTTAAAAATCTATACAAACAAACATGAACAGACTCTGGACTGTAAGAATAATATTTTCTATGGACATATATAGACAGATAAGCAAAACCCCAAGGGAGAAAAAACTTCTTATTAAAATAAAAATAAACATCTCCCATACTTTTATCCTTCTTTGCTCTCTGAGGTTCCCTTATTTCACTTTGAAATGAAAGTAGTTCATTTTCTCAGGAGGTGCTGATTAAGAGTTAAACAAAAAGACAGTCTGTCTCCCTTCCCTTCCTTCCTGTCTTCCTATCTATCCATCCATCCATCTCTATCTCTGGTCCTGGATATCCCAGCCATAATCATAGATCCTCGTGCATAGCTAGGGTTAGTAGTACTTTGAATAAACACTGACACTGTGCCACTCAGGATCCCCTGGGGAAAAGTCCTCTTCATTTGTCAGTGAGAATACCGTGCTCCCAGCCTCCACTCCCCCTCAGAAAGCCGGCCTCTGAAGCTCAGTAGGACTCTGGGATCCAAATCAGCCCTCTCCGCTCCCAGAACACTGTGATCCTTGCCCCTGTAGCGGCTGTTGGCGCTTGTCCATGCTCTGTGTCAGTGTCTGGAGCTGACAGTCGTGGGAGCTTATGAAGTCACCTGGCTTCTCCGCTGTAAAACAGTGAGTGGAGTGCGATCAGTTGTCATGTGCGCATTAGCGGAAGATTGAGGAGGGGGCCGTGTCTTTGGGGAGCTGTCTGTGCTTGGGTCCTGGGGGGTTATTACACAGCGGTCTGCAGGTTGGGCACAAACTTTCTCCCTTTGCAGGATCTTGGGTAGAAAAGGTCCCAACAGGAAACAGCTCAGGGGAACTTCCTCTTGCTTGTGAAGCTTCCCATCATGTGTGTTTGTGTCAACACTGAGATGCACAGGACAAATTGTATGCAATGCCTCAACACAGCCCAACAATTTTTTTCTGTTCACATTTAACTAGTTTTGAACAGCAGGAGGAAACCTTAAATATTTCCTTTTCTTCTCACAGACCTTTTCTCTACTAAAACAAAATTACTAGAGATGAAACAGGGAATAATTCAAATAGTCATTTAAATCAAGGACCTGGTTTGGCTTGACCTCCCTTGGTTGCTTGTGCTATGCTGATAAAGTCCGGGCAGGCTAAGCTGACCAGTGAAAGGCAAAATGGCAGATCTAGTGATTTTTGGGGGGAGTGGGAGGGTGGGGGAGTAGAAACTGGCGGTACAGTGCATTTAGCCCTTCAGTCAATACTTTTATACCAGTGAAATCAGGTTGAAACTGACATCTAGGGCAGCCTCAAGGAGGATAACAATTCCAACATGGAAGGCGAGGCTGTCAACGTCTGGGGAGTGAGAGGGAGATTAGTATTATGTGTATATAAACCTGGGTTCTGTCTCCTTATCCACCACTGGCTGGCTCCCTCCTGCACTGAGAACTCTGTAAAGCTGCAGCCCCAACTTTTTTCCCCCCTAAAACACACATGGGACACATTCCCACAGACATATCCAGATACAGGTTGCGGCACAGATAAATCCAGCTCTGAGTTGGGGGCAGTTCCCAGTGAAACGTTACTTTCTCTCCCACTCAAGAAAGCAGACCTCTATACAAGTAGATGTGAGATGTCACTGTATTCCCAGCCCTTGGCACAGGACTCCCTCCTACAATAGATGCTAAATAAATGTTTACTAAGTGAAAGACAGAGAGTCTCGAATCCACACTAATTTGCATTTTTAAAAAGTCATTCATAAACTCTACTATTTTAACTACTAATTAGCAATTAATCCCAATAAACCAGCAGGATTTTGTGATTGTAAATGAGGGTCGTATGGGTTGGTCAAAAGGAATATTTGGTGGCATTTTTATAGGCTCTTAAAGTAGTTTTAGCTCTACAACTGGTAAAGCCAAGCACAAGCTTTATCAGTCCTGCCACTTGACTGTCAGCACTATGTAGATAAACTCATAATGTTTCCCAGAGAGGAACTTTAATAAGAGATTCTTAAGCAGGAGACCTGGGGAGAGAGATTCTTAATGTTGCCTGATTACTGTATCTTTGTTGGGGCTTAACCTGTGCCGACAAATGCTTAATTTCAAGGTCTTATATAAATCAAGAATAAGATTCTCTATCAGACCCAAATTTGAGGCATTTGTCACTACTGTTGGTCACTCTGAAAGCTGGAGTTGGGTCCAAGTGGATCCAACCCATTCTGTTACCTGGAGCTCCTCAGGGGAGGGAAGTAGCATTACATGATTAAAGGGCAACTTTGCCTTCTCATCCAAATGTTTCTATTCTGAATGATTGTTTTTAATAAGGATTTTCTGAAATAAGGATTTATGTATCACTTTTAAGAATAGCCTTAAACAGGTAAGCATATTTTAGTAAAAATAGTATTTAAAAACTGTGGCGTAGAGATTGCCAATCAAATACACTAATGACAATTATCACTTGTCTGGCTTCCATAAGTTTGGAAGATTCTGGGAGGTTCTGGGAGTGGAGTTGGAGGCAGAAAAGGGGAAGCAAAGAGCCAGAGTCAGGAGTGCAGCAATCCCTAGCAGAGTCTGCAGGTGCAGAAGTGAGATTGTGAGGCAGGAAGGTGGTGGTTTAGTTAGGCGACCCAGATGCTAAGTGTGTCTATAATGATGGAAAGTGAATGAACAGGGAGAATTTTGGAAATACGAAGCAATATAACAGAGACAATTTGAGGATTTAGGTGTAGCCTCGCCGTTATCAAGAGTATGAGAGAAGATGCTAAAGAAAACACTGTAGAGAAGTGAGGCTCTATTTCTCCCTGCAGACGACCCCACTGGTGCTGTCTGGAGAAGTCATGTTACATAGCTTTTCTTTGTAGACTCAAGGGCGTTTCCCAACTCTTTTGGGTATGCCAGTTGGACACAATAAACTTTGGACTGATAACATTTCAACCTCAAGATATAATTTCCTTGTCTCTGTAGACCTTGAACATAATTTTCTCTTAATTTGAAAGCTTGTACTTTGTACTTAATTCTAATTATGTTCATCTTGTTTTTTGAATAGAAAATTAAGAGGTTGGTCTTAAGTTGGTTTTTAGATACCTTGTGATCTAAGGAGAGTCTGAAAGATGTTTACATTCCAAAGTACCAAAATTTTCCACTGCCTTGAAAAATCTGAGATGCCTTGTTGTCACTGTTTTATCAAATTATTGTTTCTAGTCTACGATCATGCCACCCTGAACAAGCCTGATCTCGTCTGATCTCGGAAGCTAAGCAGGGTCGGGCCTGGTTAGTACTTGAATGGGAGACCACCTAGGAAGACCAGGTGCTGTAGGCAGTACAAAAAAAAAATTATTGTTTCCAAATTGCTATTTTACTCTTCCCCAAACTGGTGTGGCTAGCTAGGAAGAGTGACTTCTAAAACAACTGATAATGTTGTTGAATATACTTTGTTAAAAGGACAGAGAAGTATAAGAATATTGATGAATACCAAAATACTGGTGATAAGCCCAGGACAGGAGTAAATAGGCATTCGAGTAGTGATTCAGGAACTGAGTCTGGGACAGGAAGCTTGGAACAAACTCCCTCCTAGGGCAGACTTATCTCATGATTTGCTCCTTATTTAAGGAGTCAGGCTCCCTAAAGCTCTCCTTTAGAGTTCACTGTCTCCTTGGATGCCCTTGAATGTTTCACTTCACCTTTCTAAAGTTCATCTAAAGTAGGGTAAAGATTATTTACTCTTGGAGAAAGCTGTCACAACATCTTGATAACCAGCAGAAGTAATTCAGCCAGCCTGTCTGTCATTCTTTGGGAAGAGTCGTCCAAGCGGTCCCATGTCACTTGCTTTCCTTGGGGGGAAACCTATGTGGTCCCTTCTTCCTATAACACCCACCCAAAGAAGTATGAGGGTCAACATAAAATACTAGCATGACATTTGCATTAAGTATTAAATGTAATAATTGTGCTTCTCTCCAGGGAGAAATGAAAATTAATAAGTCAAATATGTCAATAAGGTATTTGTACTGATGAAAGCAGACCAGAGTTGGTTTTGTTTTTATTTTCTTTTGTACTTGTTTTGTGTTTTTGACCCAAGGTATTTTAGAGACTTTGAAGAAAGGACCTGAAAATTATTACTCAACCTGTTATTTGTATTGAAATGTATGCAGACTTCTAACTTTCAGAGCTGAACAGCCTAATCCTTGATCATCCCAGAATGAGTTTAGGAATTTGTAATCATTTCCTTTTTACTGAGTTTGCATACATTACTAACCACCTAGCTTTAGAAGAATGAGCAGTCTCTCTGAGCTGAAATAGAATGATGAGAAGTTAGCGCCATCCTGAAATGTTCATCTCTGTCAGTTAATCCTTCATGAACATTCGTGTATAAATGACATCAAAGAAGGTCCTTCATGATGCACAGAGAGGACAGACTCCCTTCCACAGTGCTCCTTTTAAACGGAAATTCCTAATAAAGTAATAAAAATGGTTAGCATTTTATATTTTCACCCGTTTTGCATTAGGAGTTTCATGGATATTTGCTCAATGCCGAGGGGAAGGGCCAACGTGTATAAATAAGAAGGCGGCGATCTGGCAAGATTGGGAACATGACCTCTTGCCCTCCGCAGCCTGGGAAGCCCGAGTGAATGCTCCCAATCTTAGCAGTGTATGGACGCCCTGCGAACCTTCCCCTCTGCATACAGAGCAGGGTTAGAGGTTAATGAATGAGTGCTCTCCCCACACACGAGGTCCTGTTCCATAGTGGTTTTATAAATAAGGGCTTAAATGGGGTCAGAATAAAACCTGCATATTGCTTTTAAACTCTCTAAATCTTTTTGAAGTGATGGTGTTCAAAGAGGACATCCTTCTACCAGAGAAGGAAGAGATGAGGCTCATATGCTTGGAGATCTGGGCGGCTACTACTGGCTCATTCTGTCTAAAAGCAGGACCAAATGGAAAATAAAGTGGGGGTGGGGGACAGGTCCTCACTGCCCCCTATTCTTCTCTGGTAATCCCTTAAAAAATAATTGCAGACCCAAACCTCTGGCCTCCAGCACATTTTCCACTTGATTAGAGGCCTTTGTGAGGTAGGGAAAGGACCTGCAGACTTGTACATTGTGCAGAGGCCTGAAATGTCCAGCTGGGATTTTTTTCCATCAAAAGGGGATTTTAGTAAAACCATTATCAGGGGCTTAAAGGAGAAAAGCTGTTGAGCTGCAAGTGAGGGGGTAGATTAGCATTAGCAGGCTTGTTTTGGGCAGTAGTGGAAGGGTGGGAAGGTGTTTGCAGCCACTTGTACACAAGTGCCTTGGTTTCTCTGCAAGTTCCTGGCAGGTGCACAGGTAAGATGGACACAGGAGTGGGAACCAACGGGCTTAGGAATGGCACAGGGGGCTTTAACTCTGGACCATCGAGTAGAAGGCAACCCAAATCAGGGAGGATTGCAAGGTAATGCTTGTGTGTAAGGGGCCATATGACTTGCTTCGTTACAGGTTGTATACATCCATCCACGTCACCTGGAGTCACCCCACTGCATCACTCTCTGTGCTCCTCTTCAGTCTCCACAGATGGGGCATCAGAAAATCAAGAAGCCAAGAAGCGGCCATGCTGGTTACTTTAAATGGCAAATGGATGTCTGTGTGGACACCTTTATTTTTGTTGGGGAGGGACTAAGAGAACAGAGGAAGGTTACGAAAGCATCAGTGGCTGCCCAGTCTGCAAATAAATATTCAGGCTGTGTGGATTTGCAACTGTGCTCTAGGGTGAGAGTTTGGGGAATGTTACCTAAAATAGCATCTCTGTTTTAGGATTACTAGAGCTGTCAGTTATACCTTCTCGGCCAGAACGGAGTGAAGCCTGAATCGTGTGGGGTTGACAGGCAGTGTTCAGGCCACTGGAGCTGACTGCTGCTTGAGGGGCCTGTGTAGGGATGTCACAGCAGCAGCCTGCCCTGGAAACACTTGCTTTCTGTTTCTCCCTGTGTACACTCTTGTCCTTGCTTGTGCCCTGTGAAAATGGGATAGTAGAGAAGACATAAGATTCATCCTGACTACAGTGAACGAACTGGAGACAATGGTGGCCACGGGTCAGTAACAGCTACATGTCTCCGAGCAGCGCATTTCCAGTGTGATGCATTTCCTCAGTCACAGGTTCACCTCATGCCAGCCTGGTGGTGGCCTATTAGTTGGAATTTTTGTCTAAAGTCAGATTCAAACAACCAAAGAAAGAGGGTCTGTCTTCTAGAAAACATGCGCTAGCCCAGGAAAGCTGTTCTCAGAGACCGCAAATCAAAGAGCAGCCCTCCTAGTTCATCCTGAGGACGACTTTCAGGAACTGCTAGTCACTGGTAGTTTCCGCTTCCCCTTACTTAATTTCATGTACTGCGTCTATATTGTTCTGGCTCCTCAGCCTGCCTGTGCTTGCTTTCTCCTCCTCAGTTTGGGTGGAGTGATGCATGATCTCTTTTCTTTCCCCTACCACCTCTTGTCTTTATCTAGGTTGTTTTCCCTGAATCTGTATTCATTCGGCGTTGTCGCTAACAATGGCATATTTCAGCTAGGGTCCGTAAGGCTGCCCGGGGAGACTGTCTGCCTTTATAAGACTTTCATAGATGGTGCCAGGAGTGGTAATCTGCTTCATGTCTGGGCCCTAAGTTCCAGAGGCTTTTCCTTTCTTTTCTCTCATTCTCTAACCAAAAATGACCTCTGTATCCCGAGCTAATGAGCTATGCCTCATCCAGCTAATACAGCTTGGTAGAAGAAGCCACAGGGGATTTCCGCTTTCCACCTTCCACATTTTTATTCCACGTTTGTACCAACTGCCCTTCAGATCCATGCTTTGATTCCCTGAGGCCAGACTATTGAGCTGGAAGAGGGCAAGAGCCCTCGAGGCCTCTCCTGCCCTCAGCCTGTCTCTCATTGTGGCATTTAATGGAATCTGGTGAAGTGGACTCAGAAGTTCTTTTCTCTGTTTTAATTTCTGCTACCTTTTCCTGATGTCAGTTTTCCATAGGAGGGATTTAGGTATGTGAGCAGCCTTACTTCTTTATTAGGGACCTTAATCATTTTTCAGTTTCATAGACGCCTTAAGATTTTATGGAGACATTTTCATCTGGGCAATAAAGATCCTAATTATAATGAAAAGATAGATAGTCCTAAAATTTAAAAAATATTTTTGTTTTTCCTTGAAGGATCTCTAGAATTTTTCATCACAGCCAATAATTTTTTTCCTTTTCTAATAAAAAATGCTACACCTTTTGCTGTTAGTTAAAATTGTCTTCTCCATGTGTGATTATAAAATGCTCCCTATTTGTTCTCATACTTCCCAAATATAGTAATGTGACACTATTTGTGTGAGATGGTCTTGAAGAAAAATGAGAAGCTGATATTTCATTCCAACAGCCTCCAAAAGCAGAGAGCAGCTAGCTATGAGGAGGCTGCAGCTATTAACTCGCTTCAAAAACAAAGTGGCCTCTAGGTTCCTTTGAGTAGTTTCACTGATATTTAAAAATTCCATTTTATCTTTTCGGTGGCGTGAAATTCCACTTTTGTCAACTCTTATACCGTGGGGAAGTTTTTTGTGGGTGTGTGTGGGAGTCAGGGGACAGGTGGTAACCAGAGAGGGCGTTTGTCAGAGAGGAGGAGGTTGGGGTTCCCCACTGGAAATAGCCTCCAACTCATAGACAATGCTGCCGCCTGCTGACAATACACAGGGTTTGCAGATTTTGTGGATAAATTTTATCTTTCCACTTTTCATCTTACACGCTGGGAAACAAATAGAGTTTTGCATTAACCATACATTTTCTTCCTTATAGCAGATCTTAAAATCATCTTAATAATCTTGGGGTAAAGGAAAACACAAGGTCGGATCGGACTTCAAGCTCCCTGATACTAGTGTGGGCACAGTATATAGCTGCATTCGCAGGGGAGAGAGTAAATTGTATGGGTGAGTGGGAGAGGTTTTTGGTTTTGGGGGGAATAGGGAAGGTCAAGGACAATCCAGGAGACAAAAATGGTTTTCCATCCATGTCTTTCAATAAAGTGTAGTGCTTGTCCTGTCTCCTAACTTGCATGTACACATTTTCATTTCTAAAGGAGCGATGGGGCCGTTTGCAGCTAAATCCTGTGTCGTGCTTAACTGTAGTGAATTTCTGCAGTTTCTCTTGTGATTCCATTGAAAATTAGACCCGTATGTGTGGGCAGGGATAGGCCAGCTGCCTTCCTTTGGGTCACACTGATTGTCGCTATTTACTCTGAGCACAATGGCAGGGCATCTGGCTCAAGTGCACAGACGTCAGCTCCGGCTGGAAGAGCGAGTCATCTATCGATCGCAGCTCAGAAAAGGCCTTCTCTTGAAGGCCTTCCTATAACAGCAAGCTGCCAGCTTGATGTTCAGGAGACTACAGAACCTGGCCACACTGTTTTTATAGATTCCTGACTAAATTTTGTGCATTTGAAATGAACT
This sequence comes from Pteropus medius, assembly GCF_902729225.1. Lineage (NCBI taxonomy): Eukaryota > Metazoa > Chordata > Mammalia > Chiroptera > Pteropodidae > Pteropus > Pteropus medius. The sequence continues at coordinate 24,201,962 of NW_024344240.1, forward strand.
TAGAAGAGCTGCAAATTGCCACTTTAATTTTGTCATTTTCATATTGTGCTTAAGACACACTTACTGGTCCCTTTTTTTTTTGCAGGGGCGGGGGGACGGGTTGTTCACAGCAGTGGGCTTTTGAGCTATGAAGTAAAGGTTTAAAACACTCAAGTAAAAATGGAAGGTACTAATTACGTTGTCTTCTGCCTAAGAACATTAAAAATTTGAGAGGCTTAACTATTGTAATTCCTCCCTTATTTTACCCATCTTTCCAATTTTAGCCTTGGTGATTTTACTAAAGATTCTAAGGAATATCAGGACTAACTTTTTGGTTCCTCCCTATTTGGAGACCACTTCTTTAAAAAGCAGACTGGAAGCGGGCAGCTATTCCTACACAAATGTATACATAAAAAATGCCAGTTTGCGGTAAAGATTCCCTAAGGAGAAATATAATTATGGATGTTTGTAGTAAATATTCTCATATTCTTTTCAGATGAGGAAAATAATGATTTCCAAGCCATACTGAATAATTCTGCACTACTAAATAAGTTAATCTGGTTTTGAAGATGTTTTCCCACATCCTAATTCCAGTAAGTTGGATCCTGGCTATGAGTCCGAATTATTGACAGACAGCTGTGTTATAGTCCTGATCCTTCTGGAGGGTGGATTACATAAATTGAGGAGTAATAAACATAAGAGGGTGCCTGATATTAACAAATTAGACCCTTTTACTCTTTGTAGACAAGAGGGATTTGTAACTAAAACATCTACGAAGTCAAGCCTTTTTATCCTTGAATGACAATAGCTAGTGTTCTCGCAACTTGACTCTATTTTATAAAAGGATTGTGTGACAGACATTTGTAAACATGTTAAATGTGTGTAAGTTCTTAGCTTTGAGACTACTTTAGTCCAAGTACAGACTTCCAGCATTTATACTTCATATGACTATTTGTGACAAAGCAGTGTTTTGGAAACTGGCTCGAGTTTCCAAGCAGATGACAGATTTGGCACTACTAGCTGCTTGGGTACCCTATAGCCTGTTTACCAACTTAACAATAGCTTTTTGGCTTCTTGAATAATCCTGTATATCATGTTTGCCTAATTTATTGCTTATTAAATAGTAATAACTTTCAGCATTTGGGTTTTTTTTTTTTTTTTAAACTCCCAAAGAAAATATACTCTGGTTTATCATCTTTCTGAAGAGAGAGGGCTCAGGGTGGTGCTTTGCAGTGTCTCGAGGAACCTGCATGTTGACCACTCTCTGATGTGGTCATTAAAGTCTGGAGCAGCCTCAGTTCTCATACTGACTCTTCATATCACCTAGGCAGTATATTTTCACCCCTGTCAAGCCTCTTTCCCCATTTATGAAATCAAATGTACAATATCTGTCAGACTTGGGAAAACAAAAACTTTGAGACAGAGAAATTGAACACTGTGTTATGATTAAGTTCTTCCAGCAGACCACATTCACATCCCTAACACTGTCTCACCTGGGTTTCTTTGCTGCTGCTAGAGACCTCATTCTTCTCTTCTTTTAATTGAGGCTACTTTCCACTGTAGGAAATAAAAGCAGACTTACAAGAATATGTGACATTTGTCTTTCAGATAATTAGAGTGGAAGAGTAATGAGATAATAAAAACTTGTCTTTTTAAAGAAAAAATGTACACATTTCCGGGCTAACAAACAGGCAGGGAAATTCCACCTCTATTTTGTTTTATTTGAGGGATGCTAAACATACCGTACTCTAGTGCCGCGCAGTCAAGATCTCAAGCTTACTTTCTCTTGCACCTTAACTGGAAGACTTGGCTTTACATAGTACCAAAGGTGCTGGGTTGGTATAGACAACTCCACCAGGCAAAATCAGAGCAATTCCTGGAAAGAGGAAGACTGAAACTGATCATTTGTGGACATTAAAATTTACCAATCTATAAATAACCCCTTTACTAATCCAAGACCTTAGAGTACATATGCTTTTATTTCAGCTGTGCACTTACCTTTGATAAGTTCTGAATTTTTAATAGTTGGCACTGACCGAAGAATGAATGTCTCCTGTTTGACAATATTCACTTTTCAAAAACTTTAACTTGTTACCTAATATGTAAATGAGTCCATTGGCAAAAATGAGATAAATATGTGGCCTAAGCATACGCTTAGGTTTGAATGCAGCTCTCCAATTTCTAATCCTGTACTTTACAGGATTTTTATTGACTGAATCTGTACAGCCATGCAGTCTCTTGGAAGAAGAAAAAGATGTGCATCATCTCATCAAAAAGCCTCACCCGACTCTGCAGGGGTTCACAGTGACATAAAATTTAGGTCTTGCCCTCTACTAAAGGAATAGAATTAACTTTTAAAAGGGTGTGATTGTGATGTCTGACTCAGGGAAGAGAAAGACGACAGAGAGGACGACCACTAGGTGACTTACTACAGCCCCTTTCTACAGCAGAGCAGCTGAGAGCAGAGACCTTGGGGCCTTCCCTTTCACCCAGACGTGAGGTCTCGATTTTGTTTTACAAATGTGTGACTCAGGGGGCTCTTATTCTTTGTAAACATGGTCCCTGGGGGCCACTACCTTTTCCCCTGTGGAAACGTGAGTTCAAATTCTCTAAGCCCAAAGTGAAAGGTTTAACTTTTACCCCAAGACTAGCATCTATCTAGTAACTACTGCAAGAAAGCAGCAGAATTTGGGAGGATAGGCCAGGCTTTAATTTACATATCATGTCCTTAGTGAAAAGAAAATTTTTAAAAAGAAACTCCAATAAAAGGAACATTTGCTTTTTCAGATCCTTGTTGATCTTGAATCACGAAAGAATATGATCAGTTTGCGTTTCCTTAACTATTTAAGGAGGTACTATACTCAGGCAAGCATCCTTGTCGCTATTGCCAAATGTGGAATCAAATTGAGAGGGCCCTCCTCAGCCTTAAGACAAGAATTCAGCAGGGAGAATTACACAACAGCCCAGCGCTCTTAGCTAGAGGCCTACTGTGGTCCTTAGGGAGCTGCAGAAACTGTCTGAACCCCAATTACATTTATAGATAGTCTTTTCAGTACAGACCTTACAGGGCTACTGCCTGATGAGACTTAGAAAAGAAAGGTATGTGGATCCCTTTCTTAACTCCTACCCAGAGTTTCTCTTGAGGTTTATTACTTCTGGATGATAAATTTACAAAGTTCTTATTTTGATTTTTCAGTCCTGAAGTTTCAGCAAATACCGGAATCAGGTTTTCTTCTGTTATTCTAAAAATTACCCTTAAGTGAATTTTAACTTTTGTACCACCCACAAAGTATGTGTCAACTCATTTTCTTTAGTGCCTCTATTCTTTAAAAGCATTTCTTTCCATTCTTGTAGATATGGTGGAGATCCTATTCACTTTAAAGTAGTGTCCTGCGGCATGAGCTTGTCCACACTGTGTTCAAAAAGCTACCACTCACTCCTGTGAGGTCGCCTTACTGGAAACCAAGGATGACCAATAACTGAACCTTCTCACAGAGCAAAAGGGAGTTGGACCTGGTTTGAGTTCTAGCTCTCTTCAACAGGTAGCGGGGTGACTTTAAGGAGAGGAGTATATCTGAAAAACAGGATACCTGTTTCAACAGGTTGCTTTGAGGACTAAAATGGAAATTAACAAGTACCATGCAAAGCACACCATATGAGGTTCTCAACTCATATTCTTTTCTTTCTACCCCAAAAGGTTTAGAGATAAGAAGTTAACCTTGACTGATGAAAATAAGTAGTTTATTCATCTTTTCCAGAGATGTTCCAAGTATATTATTAAGTATGCTCAGTTCAGGATGAGGACACTAGGCCCATGATCTTAACTTTCAAACATTAATTTAGCAAGCTTTAGCCAAGCCTATATTTAACCTTTAAAGTAAAAACCAGACAAAATAGAAAACCAAATAACCCTTCTGGTTAATTGGTAGGATTATTCAGCATATTAAAATGAAGAATGTGAGCACAGAGCCTGAGACTTAGGAAGTGCTCAAATTTTTATTGACTGAATCTGTACAGCCATGCAGTCTCTTGGAAGAAGAAAAACAGTCCAAGAACTTATAGCTTGTGTAACCCTCATGCACTGTAGTGTCAAATGCTAAATGAGAAAGCAGACCCTAATTCAAAGTTCCTACTCCACCCCCGCCCCCGCCCCACAGTAACCTAAGAGGGAAGAAACAGATCTACATCTTCCCCAAAGAAAAGGAAGATGGATCTAGTGTCAGGCTCAATTAGACCCAATTATGATGGCTCTCCAAAAAGGAACAATGCAGCTTTTGTGATATGCTCAAGCAGAAAGCTTGGAAATTTTACAAAACAATCTTATCCCAAGAGAAACCTGGGTTCTAGCTCTCTTCCTGGAAAGAGGTGCTGATCCAGGAAAGTTTTATACTACTCTTATCAGCTCTTGCTGGGATCAGTATTTTTCTTAAAAAAAAAAAAAAAAGGCAGAAACAACTAGGAAAGACGTCTGTAAAACCAGGAATATGAATTACCTCCACTGTTTGAGCATTTGGAAATACTCTTCCATTTCCACAGCCCAACCACAGGGTGTCAGACTATTTAGTTTTTGTCTACCAAAGGGAATGCTTTACTAGAAATGTTGGTATTCATTTATGTGCCCCAAATTCAGTCTAAGAACGCTCACCCTCAGCTTTGGAAGTGCTTAAAATGCAAACCGGCAAGAACTCCTGGCCAACCTCCCCGCCCCCCAGGAAAGTGCTTAAATACAGCCAGGCCGGGAGGAGAATGTTAAAAAGAGGGGCTGAACTGCCCTCCTCCTATCCACTAGGACCCTCACTCACACTGAGATTCACCATGCATGACTGAGCAAGCAGGCAAGGAAGCAAAGATAGCGCTCTTTTAACTTTTCTGAACAATGGCTTCAGTTCCCTTCACCCTTCACCATTTCACATCCTCCCACACCCACTCAAAGTGTAAAGAAACCCGTCTTTCTTCCCCACTTCCACATCTCACGACCCATTTTTTGAACATTACCCCTAGATGTCATTTCCACCCAAAGAAAAATATGCCACCCTGGGGAAATTGTGACTCTTACAAATCTGGTTTTCAAAAAAGTTTCATTTTGTTCAGTTTCTTTAAATTTCAATGTTGTTGACAGTTGAAAACCAAAATTATATAACTCTTCAATCTAATCACATTTCTAGAAACAAAACATTTAGATGTCACAAGTAAACCTTATACAGAGTAAATTTTTAACCGTGGGCTTACTCGTAGCATATAGGACGCACTGAAGTCTATGCCTTATTTCCTTTTACTTGAAAGCACACAAACAGCACCTCTGACTTTGGCATGTACCCAAACACACACTGCCTTCAAAATAATTCACAGATACAAGTTTTTTTTTTTCTCAAAAACATACTTCATATTTCCTCTTTTATTATATAAATATCAGTTTAACCTTTTACTGTAAGAATATAAACGTTTTAAGAGGATCTTTGTTATTATTTATACAAATTCACAAACAGTACAATTAATTGATAAAGGTCTCTGGGTTTCTTTAACTCCATGGTCTCGCATGTTGCTGTGGAGGATTCTAAAAAAATAAACAAAAAATCCAACAAAAATATACATCCTACTCAAAAGCGATTTTTTTTTAAAGCCACAAGTCCCAACCCCCACCAAAATAAAGTCATCTACTCCTCCATTTAGAAACAGAATTTTTTAAAACCCACAAACTCCCATTTTATTAACAGAACAGAGATAAAGACATGAATTTCAGTCTCCTTCCCTTCACATTACAGCCCCAGGGGCTCTGTAGGCCAACTCTGCTCTTCTGCTTCCAACAGGAAGCCTCACTGTGTGACCTTTTTGTGGGGAAACTTGGAAGAGGGTGAGGGTAGGGCATAATTTGCATATATAATAATCATTTGCAAGACAATCTGCATCTCAAACAAAAACCAGTTCAACTCTCATTTCTCCCACACATTTGTGCTATAAATTAAGATTTAGGAACATCGTTGGGCCCTCAAATCTCAATGGACGAGTAGAAAAAGAAAATTATAGCCAGAATGTGGAAGTGGGACATACTGGATGGATGGGGTTTGGGAAGAAACCAAACAAGAAAAGACGTACAAACCCAATGGGTATCTTTCCAGTCTAGGCACAAAAATGTTTTAGTCTCAAAATATCTCTCTTGTTGAATTCCAGGGCTTCAGAGAAAAAAGTAAACTAAAACGAGGTAGCCAGACATATATATATACTTATATATATATAAAATTTATATATATATAATATATAGAATATATTCAGCAGAAAAAAAGGACCATGATAAAAAAAAAGGATAAAAATGAAATGAGCGTGGATATCAGAGTACTGTAAAAAGAGAAGTGATGAGAAGAGACTGGGATTAGTTATTAAGTGGAGGAAGGGTGAAAAGGCCGTTGTAGTTGGGTTTGCTTTCATACATTTCAAAATAAAAACCAGATCACAGTATTCCAATGAAAGCTTAAGTGAAGGCAGACATTTTCCTCAACTCCCCAGGGTCGAAAGGACTAGTTCTTCCCACCCCCACCCCCATTTTCGAAAGCAACGCAGTGGGGATACAGTAGCTCAATCAGCCCTCCATCCTCCAGCAGAGGAATGGATGGGTTAAATAGCTGAGTCTTCTCTCCATTCTCAGGGAAAAAGAAGAGGGGGGGGGCAGTAAGTAGCAGAAGAACCCCAGATGCAATGAATGGACGAGTAGTGGGCAGGGGGTGCTGGAGGAAGGAGGAGAAAAATGAGCCTGAAGCTTCGTATCACTGCCTCCATCTCATCCACTGCAAGGATCTATGTATAAGTGTGCGTGTGGAGGTGGGAGGGGGGAGATGACAGGAGGAGAAACAGGGCGGGACAAGGGGAGTTGGTGCTGCCGCCCTCACCTGACCTTCTCACTGTCCGTCATCTGCCAGAGTCCCAAGTTGAGTACCTTGAGGCAGGGCAGCTGCGTGATGCGCTCCAGGCCGCGCTTGGTGATTCGCGTACAGCCGTACAGGTCTATGCCAGTGAGCTGGCTCAGGTGCTCAGCAATCAGCTCCAGGCCCTTGTCCGTGATTCGCACACACTGTCCGATGTTGAGCGTGCGCAGCCCGTGCATCTGCCGCACCATGCGGTTGATGCCATCATCGCTGATGTGGCAGGAGCAGAGGGAAAGAGACTTGAGGCCATCCAGCCCCTGCGCTATGTAAGCCAGACTCTGGTCCCCCACTTTGTCACAGAACGACACATCCAGCCCCGAGAGGCGCAGGCTGCCCATGGCCAGATGCATGATGCCCGTATCACTGATGTTGTCACAGGAGCGCAGGTTAAGGCTGCGGAGGCTGCCCATGTGCGACAGGTGCAGGAGACCCGCGTCCGAGATGCCTCCGCAGAAGCTGAGGTTGAGGAGCCTCAGGCCCGTCAGCCCCCGGGAGATGTGCTTTAGAGAAAGATCGGTGAGCTTCTGGCAGTCCTGCAGCGTGAGCTGCTCCAGGCCCAGGCAGCCCTCTGCCGCGCTGCGCGTCATGCCGGCCAGGTGTCCAATGCCCACATCCGAGAGATGGCGGCAGCTGCGGAGATTAAGGCTCTTGAGGCGCTGCAGGCCCCAGGCGATGAGCAGGAGGCCGGTGTTGGTGATGTTGCTGCAGCCCCCCAGCTCTAGAACCTCCAGGCCTTTAAGGTACTGGGCTATGCGGCCCAGGCTGCTGTCGGTGATCTGCTTGCAGAGGCTCAGGTTGAGGGCGCGCAGGGAACTGATCTCCTGCACAAACGCGTGGCCCAGCCCGTTGTCCGTGAGGTTGTAGCAGCCGCTCAGGTTGAGGCTCTCGATGTTGGCCATGCCCTGGATCACGTAGCTGAGGCTGCGGCGGAGGCTCAGGATCTGCACCCGGCGGATGCCCCGGGCCTGCAGGCTGGGGAACAGCGACGGGTTGGCCCGGCGCAGGTGCAGCTTGGCCTCCACCCCCCGCCACACCGACTTGTGGTAGGCGGCGTCCCGCCAGGCTGTGCACACCTGCGCCGCGCGCCCCTTGTCCCGGACGTCCAGGTAGCCGAAGATCATGGCCAGCAGCTCGGGGAACAAGCACGAGATGTGGGTCTCCATCTTCCTCCTCCCCCCTCCGCGGCGCCGGGGGGAGGAGGCGACAAGAGCAGTTCGCCCTGGCCGCCGCCGCCTCGGGCCCAACGGACGGCCCCTCCCCGCCTTCCGGCTCCGGCCGCTGCTGCCGCTCCTCCTCCTGGTCCGTCCGTCCTTCCTTCCTTCCTGCCGGCTTCGCCTCCCTTCCCTTCCCTCCCCCCGCCCCGGGCTCCGCTCGGTCCTCACATCCCGGGCGGGGAAAGCGCCCCTCACTCACTCCCCAGCCTGCCGGGCCGCCGCCACCGCGCCGCCGCCTGGGGTCTAACCACGCCGCGCTCGGGCCGCGCTGCTCCGCCCGCGCCGCCGCCGCTCCCACGCCCCCTGCCGCATCCTCCGCCTCCTGCCACTGCCACTGCCACTGCCACTGCCGCCGCCGCCGCCGTTGTTGGCCGGCGGGCCGCGAGGGGCCCCGAGGGCTGCGCGCACGGGCTCCGGGCGCCGAGGAGGCTTCCTGCTGCCTTTGTCTCTCGCCCGCTTTTCAAACCTCCCAGCCCGGGCCGCCCGCACTCCGCCGCCCAGGCGGGGGGACCAGGAGGCCACTCTGGGCCACCGGGCGCACGTTCCCTCCCCACTGCCGTCCGCGGGCAGCTGGGAGCTGCCGGCCCAGCACGGAGGACGCGGCGGCCGAGCGGCCGGAGCGCGGCTCGGCGCCGACCCGGGGGCGAGCAGGCGGCCCGCGCGGTTGGTAGCGTCCGGGACGTACCCCTCAGCTCGACTGCTCCTTCGCGCGGCCCTCCTCCCCTCGCGCTCCCCCCGCGCGCGCCGCGCAATGGTACGGGCCTGCGCTGCCGGAACTGTCGGAGCCGTTACCCTAGAAACCGAGTTCTGCCTCTTCTCCCCGCCCCTGATTTTTAACCCTGTAGGCGCTGTTTGAAAGCTGCTGTCAGCCAAGCTCCTCCCCACCCTTCTCCTTTTCACCCTGTAGCCGGCTGTTGAGCCATTCCCTTTCTGGGCCACGCCCCAACCCTGCTCCTCTTTTTCTTTGCTGCTGACGTCTGCACAGTCTTTTCCCATAGTTTACCCCGACGATTCCTGACCCTTCACAGCCTTCTCCTTTTATTATTCTTGCAAGACCCTCCTCCCAGTAGTACTCAATAATCATCACTCCTGTCTTTTTTTTTTTTTTTCCCAACTGTCCCTAATGCCCCTTAACACGTATCTGTTATCACACCCTCATTTCTCTCCATTATGGGATTTGTTTCCTACGATTCTTCTCTCTCCATTCTTTGCCCTAAATTATGAAGAAACAGCTGTTTGCATTCATACCTTAGCTTAACACTGACCCTCTCCAGTCCTCATTCTAGATTTTTCACTACTACTTCCTTCTAGCATGTTCTGGGTGTTTCCAGACACCGCTGTATGTTTCCCTCAGTACTTTATACATCAAAACTTCTCTTCACTTTCGCACTTGGCTGCCGAACTGTGAACTGTCAGAGCGCTGCAGATGCCCAGGCACCTCCTCAGCCTGCTTTTCACTTAGAAGGCAGCAGCCTTCTTGTAGCCTTGTTTCATGATCTTTTTCTTTTTCAGCAGCCTCTAAGACTGTATATACACTGTATGGCCTAATTATGTTGATAGTCAATATATTTGTAGGCACTAATACAGATTTACTTTTTTATAAACTAGAATGACTATTGGACTTGGTTTAAGGTGCTCCAGCAAATGTCTGTTTGTTTATAGACTTGTGTTTTATGGAACCAGGACAATGCTGTATTCTAGAATGTGGCTCCTGGGTCTTAAATGCCCACAGAGGAAAGGATTTCAGAGATTCCTGTTAACCATTCTCAAAGCAAGATTTTTGAATCAGAGAAAATGATCCTGTATATTTTTAGTGAATTTATGGATCCACACAACAAGATACAAGACAAATTCATTTAGCTATCAAGAAGAAAAATGGTTTCTTTGAGGACATGAACATATTCAGCATTTAAGATTGTTAACTTGGCCACTTCTCTTTTGCGGAAGAGTCCTATACTAGAACAAGTACATACAGTTTCACTAATAGGCATAATAAATTTTAGAGCCCCCATTCACCTCTCCTGTTCCTAAATCAAGAAATGCAGAAGGGCTTATCAGTGTCTCAATTTCTCTGCCTAAAGTTTTACCTTGAACTCTACATGAGAGTCACCTTTTTTGTTGTTGCTTGGATGTAGATGTGTTTGTGTTTATGTCAAGGTCTTAATCCAAAACACCTTAATCCTACTTAAGGCAAAACAAAGTGCTAGACCACACAAGGGAAGGGGGAGGAGGGATTTCTAGACGGGAGGGGACCTAAAGAGGAGCTTAGTGGTTTCTCCTCTAGACAGGCTATTGTTCTCATGTCTAAAGAGTCATTGAGAGGTACCTAGAAGCATTTTCTCTAGAATTTGGCCTCCTGGTCCTAGAACTGGCAAAATTTGTCCTTGGATTGAACTTCAGAGTTTTCGCAATATAGAACTTGTTATTTAATACATTCAAACAGATATTGCAAGGATTTTCAGCAATTTGATTATTTTCATGTTCAATAAATAGGAAAATAAAGATCAAGAAGCATCTAAGAAAATGAACATTAGTGAGAAAAGAGATGGGTGGCATCGAACAAGCCCTCTGTTGTCTGGAGACCTGGTGACTTTATGGCATTGAGGAAATGACTCCCCATTCTGGGTCTGTTTCACCTGGGTTACTTCTTCAATCCTGGGAGTATGCATTGTTTCTAATGCAGGCCAGAGATTAAGAATATTTTCATGTGCAGTGGCTTCTTGTAGGGTTTTGGTGTAGGTTCAGATTTGGGACATAAAAATAGATGAAGGATATTACAGACCAGAGACGCTTGTCTGGAAAAGAGGTACACCAATGTAGAAAATCCTGTGGATAGCTGTGCATATTTTAAGGACAGATTGAGATTTTTGTATATGATTCAAAAAGTTGCAACCAGAATTTCTTTTTTCTGAACGAGCTATGAACTTTTTAGAAGCAGAAATGATAGTTATGTGTAGGAAGTCTTTCCAAAGCTTTATCAAGAATTTTAAAGAAACTAGATTTTAAGATAGGGTGTGTTTTTCACAGGGGCGGGGTGGGGTGGGACCCAGGAAAATTGAGAGGCCCAACCCAAAGATCAGGCTTACTTAAGGATGTATACTTCCTCATTCACAGAGGGACCATCTGGCAGAAGAGATCAGAAGAGAATTTTATACTCCTCATTCAAAAATGTATGCAGTTGACCTTTGAACAACACAGGTTTGAACTGCATGGGTCCACTTATACTTGGATTTTTTTCAATAAATGTACATTTGGCCCCCTGAATCTCCAGGTTTTGCATCTGAGGATTCAACCAACCATGGATCAAAAACAGTATTTTTGATCTGCGGTTGGGAATCTGTGATGGGGAGGGCTGACTGTATGCATTACTCTACAGCATTTTCTATAAGGGACTTGAGCATCTGTCAATTTTGGTATCCACTGGGGTCCTGGAACCAATCCCTTCTTGCGGATACCAAGGGACTATAATTAAGTCTGGGGAGAGTCAAAAATTATGTGCAGATTTTTCACTGTGTGGAAGTCAGCTCCCTTAACCCCATGCTGTTTAAGAGTCAGCTGTTTAATAGTGACCCAGAGTCTAGCTGGTGGGTGTTGGATAAAAGGAGTTAAAAATTTTTGTGTTTGTTTTGTATTAACTCTAATGTATCCATGGTGCAATGCCTACTATATAGTAGGCACTCTGTAAATGTTGTTGAACTGAAATGAATGAGAACAATAATAACAATAATATCTTTATGGAAGACCATACATAGCACAACTTCTCCAAGAGTTCTGAACAGCCAATAGCAATGGATATCTGAGGTTTATAAAATGGTGCCTTTCCAACTATGTTCCAACTTCAAGATTTCTTGAGAGCAAAATTTTCTGTATCCTTAATACTTCTAAACAGGAGAATATCTTGGGGCCTCGAGGTTAGAGAATATTAAAAATAAGAGAAGGCAAGGACTCGATTCCCTGACTGCAAATAGAATGCTTAAGCCCCAAGTAAACTGATTTAAATGGGCATAGGACTTGAATAGACATTTCTCCAAAGAACATATAGAAAAATCCAACGAGCAACTGAAGATACTTAACATCAGTAATTGTTAGGGAAATGCAAATCAAAACCATGATAAGAAATTATCTCACACCCATTAGAATGGCTACTGTCAATAAAACAAAAAAATAACAAGTATTGGTGAGGATGTAGAGAAATTGAAACCTTGGTGCACTGTTAGTGGGAATGTAAAATGGTACAGCCACTGTGAAAAACAGTATGACATGACAGTTCCTCAAAAAGTTAAAAATAGAATTACCATATGATTTAGCAGTCCCACTTCTGGGTATATATCCAAAAGAAATGAAAGCAGAATCTCGAAGAGATATTTGTACACATCATGTTCATAAAAGCATTATTCACAATGGCCAAAAGGTGATAACAACTCAGATGTCCATGGATGGCTGAGTGGATAAAGAAAATGTGGCGTATATATACAATAGTTATTATTCAAACTTAGAAAGGAAGAAACTCCTGTCACATGCTATAGCATGAATGAACCTTGAGGGCATTATGCTAAGTGAAATAAGCCTGTCACAAAAAGACAAATACTGTATGATTCCACTTATATGAGAATATGAGATGCCTAGAGTAGTCAAAGCCATAGAAACAGAAAGTGGAATGGTAGCCTCACAGGGGTTGGGGAAAGAGGGAAATGGGAGTTGTTGTTTATTGGGTAGAGTTTCAGTTTTGCAAAATGAGAAAGTTCTGGAGATTTGTTGCACAATGTAAATATACTTAACACTACTGAATCGTACCCTTAACAATGGTTAAGATGCTAACTTTTATGTTGTATGTATTTTACCCCAATTAAAAATGACAAGATTTGAACAACAAACATTTTGAAATAAATATGTAAATAAAAGGGAAAAATGAGTGAAAAATGTTCTCACATCAACACATTGCCAGGAACACCCTCAAATATTTGTTTTCTCTTCCCAAATTTTTAGTTTACTATATCCTGTAAACATGGGATTTTTCCACAACAATAAAAGTAAGGGCTTGAGATCTGAGTAGCTAAAACCCTCTCAGGGTGACTGTATACCTTGTTGTCCAAACTGGGAAAACTCATGAGACTGAAAAGAAGTGCTGTTAATAATCCCGCCCAGATGAGTGGTCACTTCTCCCTTTTACTCTGGAAGTGGGGAAACTTGTCATTTGCAACTTTTGAGTGTTAACTTTAATTTTTTTTTTTCATATTTTTAGGCACTCAACCAAGGGATTAGAATACTTTGATATAATAGAATAATCTCAAATATCAGCTATTATTTGTTAATATTAACAAGCACCTTAGGTACTTGTTACAAAACAGGTAGCTATGACAACCCTAAAAAAATAAGCTATGTTGTAAATGTAGTGGTTCAGCAGCACAGAACATGTTAGAAGGCGGGTTTTCAATCATTCAGTCATTTGGGAAATATTAATACAATTTTTGTGTACTGCTCTGTGTTGTGAAGTAGACAAGATGTTGCAGATGCCGTTTCTGCCTTTAAGGAATTAGGAGTCTGCAATAAACTAGAAAACACCTGCTGATAGTGACCTGTTTGTTAGTGTTATAGTGCCTCCAGAGTGATAGAAATAAAATGTTTCTGTTTAGAGGATCACCACAGGGAAGCCTAGAATTTGAATAGGTGTTGATGGGAGAAAGGGCATCCCATAGCGCTGAAACTTATTTAGAGAACAAGCTAAAGTTTCTCCTGTCTTGCTTAGAAAAAATTAAGAATGCTGTTGTAGCAACCATACAGTGGAAGACACTGATATGGGTCTTCCATATTGAGGCATCAGATTAATTTGAAAAAACCACCTTTTCAAAGAATTCTTGGCTTGCCTTTTTTCCCCACAAGAATGAGGAATCTTTAACTCTTAACTCTTTCCAATCTGGAATTAAAATTCAGTATCCGAAGTGAGAAATTTTTAGTTCATGGTTTGGACTTTGCTATTATTTTTACAACCAATATTGCCTTTAAAAGACATTTAAAAAAAAATTGTCTTTCTCATTGCCCAGTTTACCCGTTTCTGACAATAGAGCTTGGTGTTACACATCCAGGCAGGGGTGGAGAAGCGGGGCCATTCAGGACTTCGCCTGGTCCCTGGGAAGGCCCAGGTGTGAGGGTGGCTTCCATGCCTGTCTCTCTTGAGTGCTTGTGACATGAGGGCTCCTTAGCGCACCACTGTCTCCAAGGCATCATTGTGAGCTAAATTTACATCAGACTTGGAGTCTGAAGTTGTGCATTGGAATCCTAGATCATCTCCCATTATGGTTGCATGACCTATGGCAAAGTGACTTAAATTCTTTGAGTTTTAATTTCCTCATCTATAAAATCAAAGCAATTTTTGTCTACAGAGCTGTTGTGAGAATTTATGGATGAAAAAATCCACAATGAAGTAAGGGCCTAGTGTAGAACCTGGCACATAGTAGGGACCTAATAAATGCTGGTTTTATTTTTATTTTTTTTTATATAAATGCACCATGAAAAAAAAACACACAGCGTGCCCCCAAATTGCAAAGATATACATCTGCTGACAGTTAAACATTTTTTAAATGTTATTTCCTGTTTTTAAGAAATGTGCAGGTTAAAGGAGCGGAAATATAGCAAAAATGCAAGAGCGTAATAAAATGATCTTTTACTTAGAGCAAGCTGTCTACCTCTTTGCACCTCATTTTCTCCTGTTAGTCAGTAAGAGTAGCATGTTCCATTTAGTCACCGAGAAATAGTCCCAAACTCCTCCTCTGCCAGACAAACACCCATTCCTTTGACCTATGTTTTCACTACCAACTCTCACACTTTTCTTTTGATTAGAACAGTGGTTCTCAAACTTGAGTATGCGTCAGGATAACTTTGAAGGCTTCTGAGTCAGAAGGTCTGGGGTGGGGCCCGAGAATTTGCATTCCCAGAGTGATGCTACTCTGCTGCTGCCTGGCACTAGTGGCTGCTGAGAAGCACCGGTAGAACAACCACCTACTACCTAATTTTATTTCTCCCGTTTTAAAACTTTTGTTAAATTATACTTAAAGTCTCTCCCTTTTTAGTAAAATAAAAGTAATATAAAAAAGAAACTTGTTTTCCTCCCATCTTTTTTCTTTTCAGTCACAAGCTCCTCTGGTATGAAGACTGAATTTTTTTCCCCAGTGATATAGTGAAAAGAACCTAGATTTTGTAGCCAGACAGATTCTGGGTTAAAATCTTGACTCTATCACTTATTAGCTCCATGACTTTGGATAAGTTATTTAACCAAGGAAAGCTTTGGTTTTCTTGCCTGTAAAATGGGACTAGTGATTTTCATATCTTGGGAGTTTTGTGAGGATTGAATGGGATAATGTGTGTAACCTCCTAGTGCAGTTCCCGACCATAATGAAAATAGCTAATATTTATTGAGCATTTATTGTGTATTAGACATTATTTTAAGGTCTTCAAATATATGAACTTATCTATTCATCACAATATCTAATCTTCACATTATGAAGAAGTTTCCATTATTATCTCCATTTTACAAGAGACAACTGTGGCATAGAGAGAGAGAAGTAACTTGAACTCAAGACCAAACACCTAGCTGAACTGGAACCTGATCTCTATAGTCTATAACTAGAGACCACATTCTAAACCATTTTGCTTTGCTGCCTTAACAATATAAATTTAGGTTCCTACCTTGCCAGGATGCAGTTTCTATATGATGCCAAATCAAGAGAGGTCCATGAAAGTAATGGTTAACGGTGAATGAAAGGACTTCAGGTCAAGTGGCGAAGTAAGTAAATGCTGTCTCCTCCCATGACCACGTCAAATTACAACTAAATTATAAAACGACCACTCTTGAGAACCACCTAAAGACTAGCTGAACAGAACTCCTATAACTCCATGGAGATTAGTAGAAGAGGACAAGACTTGAAATGGGCTGGTCCCACATCTAAGTGTAGTGGTTAAGAATTGGGAGGGATATGTCGGTTGTGGAGGTCCCTCCCACCCCGAGGAACAAAGGGTCCCAGCCCCACATGGGGCTCCCCAGCCCTGAGCATCAGTGTCAGGAAGAGGTGTTCCCACAACATCTGGCTGTGAAAATCAGTGGGGAAATGGTCAGGTTGAGAAAGAGGGATGCTGCAGACCCAGGCATCCTGTTAAAGGACCCAAGTTCAGACTCACAAACACTCACTCTAAGCTCCAGGAAAGGGACAGCAGCTCAGAAAGCTCCATGAGGAGGAAATGAATTGTCTGGTTTCAGGGAATGAGCTGTAGGGCAGTTCTCTCCTGTACACAAGTGCAGGCAGGTGACATTGTTCCTTTGTTGAGCTTTCCCTCCACACAGCCTGCAGGTGCAAGCCAGTTGCCAAATCGGAGTCTCCTTGAGACCCTCCCTCACCCAGCTAGGACACCAGCCAAAGCTGGTGGCTGTTATACACAAGCTGCCGGCCTCAGCCTGCACTGCAGACTTTCCTAAATCTCTCAAAGGTCAACAAACCCCAAACAAGCAGTGGCTGGCCTTGGTGTTCTCTGTACTTCTTGCTAAGCAGCCCTATGTCTGACATTAGTGGCAACTGGCCTCAGTTGGTAGCATAGTCTCTCCCAGGTGCCTCTAAGCCCAGCACAGGCAGCTATCAACCACAGATCACTTTGTAGTTCCTACTAGGTGGCCCCTGGCTGGGCACAGGCAGCAGCTGATCTTGGCCTCACAGGTTCCCAAAACCAACACACCTTGTGGCTGATTTCAGACCATACAAGAGCACCCTCAGCTCCACAATGACACACCCAAAGGCTGGGCTCAGCAGGCACCAGAGCACTGCTAAAGCGAATCCCACTCCCTGGAGTCAGCATCCCCAAACAACAGCTAGTCTGCCAGTCTTCACAGCCAGTCAGCCTGAGAATCAGTCCCAGCCACTGATGTACCAACATCAATTAAGGCTCAACTACAACAGGAGGGCACACACAACCCACACAAGGGCAAACCTTTGGAGCACTCGGTCCAAGTGACCAGGGAGACCACCACTGGACTCCACAGGACACCTACTATATAAGGCCACTCTGCCAAGACTGGGAGATACAGCAGGTCTACCTAATACATAGAAACAAACACAGGGGGCAGCCAAGTTGAAGAGACAAAGAAACATGTCCCAAATGAAAGAACAGGACAAAACTGGAAAAAGAACTAAACAAAATGGAGGCAAGCAATCTGCCAGATACGGAATTCCAAAACTGGTTATATGAATTTAGGGTTAGAATAGATTAACTCAGTGGGAACTTAGACAAAGAGATAGAAACCATAAAAAAAAGAAACAATCGGAAATGAATACAGTAACTAAAATGTAGAATACATTACATGGAATCAACAGCAGATTAGATGAAGCAGAGGATTGAATCAGTAATTTGGAAGATAAGGTAGCAGAAAACACCCAGTCAGAACAGCAAAAAGAAAAAGAATTTTAAAATAATTGAGAATCATTTAAGTGACCTTTGGGACAATATCAGTTTAACAACATTCGCATCATAGGGGTACCATAAGAAGAGAGCAAGGAATTGAAAACCTATTTGAAGAAATGACTGAAAATTTCCCTAACTTGGTAAAGGAAATAGACGTACAACCCCAAGAAGCACAGAGTCCCAAACAAGATGAACCCAATGTGGTCCTCACCAAGACCATCATAATTAAAATGCCAAAGGTTAAATACAATCACATACCTATCAATAATTGCTTTAAATGTAAATAGATTAAATGCTCCGATCAAAAGACACAGAGTGGTTGAATGGGTAAGAAAATAAGACTCTTACATACACTATCAACATGAGACCCATTTCAGATCGAAAGCCACACATGGACTGAAAGTAAAGGGATGGAAAAAGATATTTCATGGAAATGGAAATGAAAAGAAAAGATGGGGTAGCAATACTTACATCTGACAAATGCTATAATAAGAGACAAAGAAGGACATTACATAATGATAAACAGATCAGTCCAATAAGAGGATATAACCCTTGTAAGCATTTACCTAAACATGTAAAGTGAGTATTAACAGACATAAAAGGAGAGATCTACAGTAATACAAATATGGTAAGGGACTTTAACACCCCCCATTGACATCGATTGATAGGTCATCCAGTCAGAATCAGCAAGGAAACAGTGGCCTTAAATACACATTAGACCAGATGGATTTAATTCACATTTTTAGAACATTTTGTCTCAAAGCAGCAGAATATACATTCTTTCAGACACACATGGGACATTTTCCAGGATAGATGACATGTTAGGTCACAAATCAAGTTTTAATTAATTTAAGAAGATTGAAATAATAGCAAACATCTTTAATCAGAATGGTGTAAAACTAGAAATCAATTACAAGAAGAAAACTGAAAAACACAGGTACATGGAGGCAAAATAACATGCTACTAAACAATGAGTGAGTTAACAATGAGATCAAAGAAGAAATCAAAGATAACTTGAGAAAAATTAAAATGAAAACAGAACGATCCAAAATCTGTGAAACACAGCAGAGGAGTTCTAAGAGGGAAATTCATAGCAATACAGGCCTACCTTAAGAAATGAGAAATCTCAAATCAACAATCTAACCTTACCCATAAAGGAAGTAGAAAAAGAACAAAGTGAGTGGGAGGAAGAAAATTATAAAGATCAGAGTGGAAATAAATAGTCTTAAAAAACAATACAAAAGATCAATAAAACCAAGAGCTGTTTCTTTAAAAAGACAAACAAAATCGATAAACCTTTAACCAGACTAAAGAAGAAAAAAAGAGAGAGGACCCAAATAAATAAAATTAGAAATAGGAGAAGTGACAGCCGACACCACAGAAACACAAAAGATTGTAAGAAAATGCTATGAACAACTGTATGCCAACAAATTGGACAACCTGGAAGAAATGGATAAATTCCTAGAAACATACAATCATCCAAGACTGAGTCAAGAAGAGATAGAAAATCTGAACAGATCAATAATTACTAACAAAATTGAATCGGTAACTCCCGACAAACAAAAGTCATTGACCAGATGACTTCACGGGTGAATTTTGCCAAATATTCAAAGAAGAGCTAATACCTGTCCTTCTCAAACTGTTGTGAAAATTGAAGAGGAGGGAAGCCTCCCAAGCTTATTTTATGAGGCCATCATTATCCTGATTCCAAAACCAGACAAAGACGTTACAAAAAAAGAAAATTATATGTCAATGTCCTCGATCAACATAAATGCAAAAATCCTCAACAACATATGAGCAAACCAAATTCAGCAATATGTTAAATAGATCATACACTAATGATCAAGTTGGATTTATTCCTGGGATGCAAGATTGGTTCAATATCTGAAAATCAATTAATGTGATACACCACAAAACAAAATGAGGGATAAAAATTATATGATCACATCAATGATGCAGAAAAAGCATTTGACACAATCCAGCATCCATTTATGATAAAAACTCTCAGCAAAGTGGGAATAGAGGGAACGTACCTCAACATCATAAAAGCCATATATGACAAACCCACAACCAACAACATTCTCAACAATGAAAACTTAAAATTATTTTCCCTAAGATCAGAAACAACACAAGGATGCCCACTTTCACCATGTGTATTCAGCATTGTATTGGAAGTCCTAGCCACAGCAGTCAGATAAGAAAAAGAAATAAAAGGCATCCAAATTAGAAAGGAAAAAGTAAAACCATCATTATTTGCAGATGACATGATACTATATCTAGAGAACCTTAAAGATTCCACCAAAAACTACTAGAACTGATCAATGAATTTAGTAAAATGGCAAGATACAGGAGGTAAGAATATGCAACAGGGTAAAGGCAGTTCTTCTATACATGATGTTAGGAAAACTGAACAGATACATGAAAAAAATGAAACTAGATCACTTTCTTATACCATATGCAAGAATAAACTCAAAATGGATTAAAGACTTAAATATAAGACCTGAAACTATGAATTTTCTAGGAAAAAACATAGGCAGTAAACTTTCTGATATCATTCTTCTTTGGATATGTCTCCTCAGGCAAGGGAAACAAAAGAAAAAATAAATGGGACTAAATCAAACTAAAATGGTTTTGCACAACAAAGGAAACTATCAACACAATGAAAAGACAACCTACTGAATGAGAGAAGATACTCTCCAGTGAAACACCTGATAAAGGGTTAATATCCAAAATGTATAAATAACTCATACAACTTAATGTCAAAAAAACAAACAATTCGATTAAAAAATGGGCAGAGGACTTGAACAGACATTTCTTCAGAGGACATACAGATGGCCAGTCAACATATGAAAAGGTGTTCAATGTCACGAATCACCAGAGAAATGCAAATTAAAACCACAATGAGATATCACCTCACACCTGTCAAAATGGCTATCAATAAATCAACAAACAAGTGTTGGCAAGGATGTGTAGAAAAGGGAACCTTTGTGCATTGTTGGTGGAATTGCAAATTGGTTTTCCCTATGGAAAACGGTGTGGAGATTCCTCAAAAATCAAAAAATAGAACTACCATATGATCCAGCAACCCCACTTCTGGGTATTTATCCAAAGAAATCCAAAACACTAATTCAAAAAGATATATGCATCCCTATGTTCATTGCAGCATTATTTACAATAATCAAGATACAGAAGCCACCTAAGTGCCCATCAACAGACAAGTGGATAAACAAGAAGTGATACATATATACAATGGAATATTACTCGGCCATAAAAAAGAGTGAAATCTTTCCATTTGTGACAACACGGATGGACTCAGAAGGTATTATGTTGAGTGAAATAAGTCAGACACAGAAAGACAAATACCACAAATACCATATGATCTCACTTACATAAAAACCAGAATAAATGAACAAACCAAACAGAAACAAACTCATAGATACAGAGAGCACACTGATGGTTGCCAGAAGGGAGGGAGATGCAGAGATGGGTGAAATAGTTGAAGGGATTAAGAAGTACAAATTCATAGTTACAAAATAGTCACAGGGATATAATAAAGTACAGCATGAAGAACATAGTCAATATAACTATGTATGGTGTCAGATGGGTACTAGACTTATGGGGAGATCACTTCATAAGTTATACAAATGTCTAATTACTGTGTTGTACACCTGAAAATAACATAATATGGAATGTCAACTGTAATTGAATAAACAAATTAAAAATAGAATAAAAAATAAAAATAAAAAAGTAAGATAAACCTTCTTTTAAAAACTGCAAAATAAACAAACCCCCTGAAAGGAGTGAATAAGATTGACTGTACTATGAGCAGTATTGGGCCATGATGAGGTGTGGCTTTCTCATGAAACACTTAAAGGGACCTGGTTAATTTGCTAGCCAGTATAGGTCCGTGTGTGTGTGTGTGTGTGTGTGTGAGCGAGTGTGCGCGCACACCTATGTATGACGAGAGAGGGAGGACAAGAGAGTACGCACAGCAGCCAGAGCCTGTGAGTGTGCATACTGTGGGTACCTATGCTGCTAATCCATTTTATGCCTCCAGGCCCACAGCTGGATGCCTGGCAGCCTCCAGCCTTGTATGGTCCCAAAGGAATGTGTTTGTGTGTAATTATGTCACCCTCTAGTGGTTACTTCCCTGTTAGCCCTTTATCCATGAAAAGCCCACTCGATGTCAGTGACCTCCCTTCAAATGAGATTCAGTGAGCAGAACCTCAGGGAGATTTCGGCATGGAGGGGCAGTGCTGAGAAAGGAGGAGTATGGCGGAAGGCAAGAAAGGAGTGCCAGGATCTGAAGAGAGGGAAAAATGCTACTAGAAATAATTATTAGTCTACTTCTGGCACAGAAGAGGAAGCAGGAAAGGCAGAACGTTTAGAGAAAGGGGAGGAAGGAAGATGTCTCAAGTGAGGCTCCTGCATTTCAGTTTTTATCAAATGCCATTTTATATTTGCGGTATAGGACAGTTACTGCATTAGAGCTCTTTCCAGAGCTTCAGTGTTGATGGCCGAAGTGAGAGTAGAGAAGGAATATTTTTAACAAGTTTCAATTCTTTTTCCAAGGGATGTAGGCACATACCATGACTAACAAAGGCTGACTAAATTCCAAACTTTCACAACCCTGAAGTGGACAGCTAACTTGACTTCTTCTCCATAGCCTGAGGCTGTCTTCTATCTGCCAGTAAAGGTCATTTTTATCAGGACTCCCATAGGTTTGTCATATCTTGATAAATATTTCAAAAGGCAAGGAGGGGATCAAGATCAATCTTACTCAGAACCGGTTTGTAACTCCACATCAGGCCTGGGACTCTGCTGTCTAAAGCCTTACTGGGTTTGAAGGTTATTCCCTTTTTGAAAAGGGGCTGGTGCTGAGCCAGACTTTGCTGGAAAGTCCTAATTGGATGAACTGAGCATTTACATTTCTTACATAATGCCAGACCCAGAGGAGTATTAGGGATTGGCCCCGTTGGCAGAGTTCACAGCCAGGTCCCCTTTTCTGCCAAGAGGATAGGGTTAAAGGTTTAAAAAAATAGCCAGAATCTCATGGGATAAAAAAGCAAAGTCCTAGCCTTGCTAGTGTTAACTCTTCACAGCCCAGAAAAGATGGTTATGAAATAAAAATCAATCTTCATAGCATGTGATACTGCTATTTTCCTGAATACCAGTTATTCCCAAAGATTTCAGTAACGCATACCAAGCACTGGGTTTTCTCCCTGGTAGGAGGGACATGAAAACAGTACGTGAACTCTGTCCACATTTTTTAAGTTGGCACAACTTGTCTCAGTCTTGAGACCTAGAATTCAGTGAGGTTCTTTGTTGTTTACTTTTTATTTTTAAACTTCCCTTACTGTTTAAGGCCAAAAAGTTCAAGTAAATAACTTAAGTAATCAGTACCTACTGTTGTAACCATCAGGAATCGTTGATTTAGCTGGTCGAGGGACCCTAAACTGGAGTTGGCAACATTTTGGCATAATAACAAAACTTAGTACTTAGGTGACACATTCTCTTTAAAGCTATCAGAGCTTGGTGTAGACATTTAATGATGAGGCTTGTTTTTTGTTTGTTTGATGATTGGTTGGTTGGTTTTAACAAATAGAGAAAATAAGGCATAGAATGAAGAAGTAACTTTCTCAGGGTCATGGGAACAATGGAGGTTGAGTGGTCTTTCCTGTGACCTGCAGGACATCTTTGAATCTCTCTCAGGTGCACAGTCAAGATTGCCTTTGTACTTGATGTTTCAATAAAACCCATATACAGTTGGAACGATAATCAGACATTGGGAGAAGTACACAGAAATTTGATCACTTGCACTACTAAGTGATTAGGATTGCTGTTCGCTAACCGAAATAAGGGAAGAAAAACAGACATTTTAAATAGAGTGATAATGTGTGTCACCCAGGCATGTTAGTGACTGTTAAAGTGCTGTGGGAGAATGGAAAACACAACCTTTGGGATCAATTTCAAAATGGATCTTAGTTCTCTATTCTCTCGATCTTATCAATTTAAAAAGGTTGACATACTTTGAGAAATAATATATAAACTAAGAAATTATCATAGCTAAAATCGAATTAGCTTGCATTGTGATTTCATTAGTAGCATGTCTTAGTCTGTAATGCTTCATTGTAGAAATTGCCAATTTGCTTCCTTATGCTACACGTAATATCCCAATTATCATAATTTTCAATATAAACAGCATTTATTAAAAACATCTTGTAAGGTATCATAAACTGATAGAAAGTTGTGACTACTATGTAAATTAATATACTAATATTTTTCTGTGTTCTATGGTATAAGAAAGTGCTTAAAACTTGAGCATTTCTTAGTCTTTGACCAACATAAAGAATCACATGGTTAACTTTAGATCATCTTATATTATCTGTGGCTGTGGGAGAGAGCTGGTTGTTCAGTTTTAATCATTGGATCATGTTGCAAACTGAGAGGTTTTTTGTTTGTTTTGATTTTCTTTAAAAGAAAATCAAGTTTTATTTTTTTTATCCCATTTATTTAAATTCTAAGACAAAGCTGGAAAAGCAAGCCTTGAAGACCTAAAGATAACATTGTCTCCTACTGTTCTATGGAGGAAAAGAAATGGCTCACACACACAAAAAGGTTGGAGGGAATAAAGTTTGTGGTGTTATGCAAGAAGAAGTATCCTGATTACGTATAAAAGTTAAACTACTTCACACCCTGTTTCTAAACATAAGGATTCAAATATGTGGCAATAGTAGATTGAAGCCTGAATGTTTTCTTAAACATTTCTTAAATGTTAGGGATCTTGAAAGATCTCGAAACAAGTATAAAATTCTGTCCTGAATTCAGTGTCTATGTGCCTGCTAGAAGAATATTTCCTAGCTCCTGCTTAAGTGGACCTCGCCTCCCCAACTCAAAGATCAAAATAAAATCAACGACAACAATAAAACAACTTTTGAAAGGTATCTTAGAGATCCAGGGGAATGAGAGATTCTATTCCTGCCTTTCTCTACAGCTTATCAGTCTGGTTTGCTTCACAGTTAGATGGTACTTCATCCGGGTGGTGGTTTCATGGGTATATGCGTATGTTAAAATTCATCAAGCTGTATATTTAAGATTTGTACATTTTATCCTATGTATATTTTTTTTCAATAAAGTTTGTTTAAGTCGAGGGCGGGGGGCTTAATGGGTCAAGGAAAATTTACTGCTATGTATACAAATGATCAGAAATTCCGTTTATTCAACAGGCCAACCAAGCAGGTAGAGATGCTGCAGCAGCTGCTGCCTAGAATTTAACGGGGATGGGAACTTGGCCTTACCCTTCAGCCTCACCGCCCTCTCTTGCCTGTGACTGCCACTCTCTCCATGCCTGGCTGCTCTCATTGCTGAACTAGGGCAAGGATTTTATCTTTCTTTATCATTCTTTGTTACTCTTCACCTACAGTCTTCTGTGCACCCCCATCCTGCAGTACAGTGTTTGCAGTCAGCATTCAATAATCACCTTTAATTCTGATCATCTTACTTTCGTTAATATGTATTGGGGGTGGGGAGCAGAGTGGGAGAGAAAGGGAAAAAGCAAGTTGTTTTTTAAAGAATAGATCAGTGAGTCTCTGTCCTGGGGAGCAACCTGGGATTAGGCACGAGCTGGGATAGAAAACACACAGACATTTCTGTGTTTGCCTAAGTCTTTGAGAATGTTCTCTTAATGTTGTAAAAATGCAGTAATTTATCATTTGCTGTACACATTCCATGCTGTTCCCTACTGAACCAAATCAGGTCACATTATACTTGCTGTGTTATGCTGTGCTGTTTTCCATTGACTTTTTGGTTGTTGATATTGGCTTTTATTAGGGTTGGGTGTGTGGTTTCTCTTGACACAAACGTGAATGCATTTTACTGCCGAAATTTTCCTAGGAGTTTGGTCATTTTAAGCTGGAAATCATAATGGATTATGCTTTACATTCCTATACTTGCTTTCATCTGTCTGCGGGTGCCACCCATAGTGTAGGCTTCCTGTGGTGCAGTGGATGTGCTAGATATGAGTAGAAAAAAATGCAGCTTCTTTTATGCACCCAGGAAGACAAGGAAACCATGGTAATGTGTGCCATCGACACACATTTATTTGTGGTATGTCAGAGATTCAGATCCAGCCATCTTTGCCTGTTACTGCCATCCCAGACAGTGACAGCCACAGGGATAAGGAATTTTTGCAGAAGTTCAAGAACTCTCCTCCTGTATTCTTGCCCCAGTGTTTGAGATCCTGCAGCACTCCTGCTAATATTTCTTGATTTGAACTCAGAGGCACTAGCTAGTGGGCATTTTTTTTTGCGGAGGATTCTCATTAAAATTTCCCTGTCGGTTTTTAAAGTCTGTTTTTTAAACTGAATTTCTAAATGCTTTTGAAACCAACAGTGTTGTTTTATTTTGCTGATAGAACCCAGATGGAAGGAAAGAGTTGTTTTTTTCCATTTTTTGAATCACTGCACATGCACTGTCACCTAGACACAAAAGGGTAAAGTAGGGACAGTGCTGTGGCCACAGAGCATGGTTAGGTTTCGAAAAGCAGCACAGCCAAAAAATACCTTCTGATTCAACACTTCCGCTCTCTATGTGACCTCAGAGCATATCTAGTTACAGGGTTTCTTTGGCAAAAACAAATTCTTGCGCTGGAGTTAACCAGGCAAAGCCAGTGTCTCCCTGGCCAGTTAAATTTGAGGACCTATCTGCCTCACACGTCATTAACAGCACTGTTTATTTAGGGCCCCTCTACAGAATCTTTATTCATGGAAAAGTAGAAAAAGGCTCAAACCACCCAGCTGGATTTCCAGGTTCTGAGTGAAATTTGTAACCCCTTTGACTTCTCAACTGAGAAAATTGGATGCGGCTGTCACAGAAAGAGAATAAATATGGAACCCCACAATGCTATGCTTGCAGCCACTTTTATTCCATCGAATTTAACACACAATGAAAGGCAGGGATACTCTGGGAGGCATAGAGCTGAACCAATGGTAGGAGTCCTACAATTCTGTCTGTTGAGCTAGCGACAGTTCTGGGCAAGATACTTTATCCTCCTTCAGTTGGCCACTGGCTGAAAGATGCAGGCAATAATATCCCTCCTGTGATCCTACTGTAAGTGTTCTAATCTTAAAACTAAATGACCTATGAAAGAGGAAATACAAATGGCTAATAAACATCTAAAAGTGTATGTCCTCACTAACAAAGAAATGTGATTTAAAAGGAGATAGATTTTTTTTTTTATTTATCATGAGAAGAGATTTTTTTAAATGACACTATCCAAACATCTTAATTAACTTTTGTCGTGTAAGACTAAAACCTGCTTTAGCGTCTGTCCTATTAGGCTTTATTTTCATTAAAGATTGGAAATTAAAAAATAATAATTTATTTTGAAAGAATAACAAATTGCCCAATAAATTTAATGAGCCAGTTTAACTAGATCATTGACTAGTCAATAGATGCTAGGGGTGTTAGGACTAAAAATGACTTTAGGGATTTGTATGGTTCAGCCCTTCACTCATTAATAGAGAAATTGAGGACCTAGAGCAGTTGTCTACAGTCACACAGTTGTGAAGAGCTGGAATGCATTCGTAGAATATGATGCACTGTTACTTAGATCTTGCTGTTGGTAAATAGCTTAATATAAGATTGAACTTTTTTTCTTTTTTAATATCTCAAGGCAGTTGCACTTTACTGTCTTTCTAGACAGACAAAATGTCGTAGACTGCAGAGAACAGGAATTCAGGCATTGTTTCCCCATTTAGTCTCTGTTCTTGCATGACTAGTGGCTGGACACCTCTCTGTATATTTAGTGAGGATAGCAATTCACCCACAATTGAAGTTCTTTCGATAGTCTTAGTTAGAAACCACTTAAGCAACTACAAAGAAAAGTAAGGTGTTTACAGTCTAAAAGAGGGTTTTTTTTTAAAGTATATAGATGAGTCTTATACAGAGTAGAATAAGGATTGTAAGAGTTTGTATTAGTTAAGGTAATAAACAAATACCCAAATATAAATTGGCTCTAAAACCATAGAAGTTTGTTTCCAGCCCACATAAAAACCAAAATGCATGTCCCTTCTTGGCAGACAGTTCTCCAAGTGGTAAATTTGGGACCTGGGCTTCTTCTGTCTTATGACTCTATCTTTAGCCCTCACTTTGAAAGCAGTCATGCTGGCCTGCATCAAGCTGACAAGAGAAAGAGCGTGGAGGACTGCTTGTTGGAGGTCTTTCAGGGCCAAGCCTGGAAGTTGCAGACGTCATTTCTTCTAACATTTCATTAGGAAGAACTCAATTATAGGACCACATCTTATTGCAGTAGAGGCTGGAAAATGTAGTCAAACTACCACCAGGTGAGCTCTACCACAAGTAGCTTTGAGGGTCCAAAGTGGGAAGACATCAGATGAGGGTGAAGTAACTCTTGGACAAATACATATATATCCAGGAATGCAGAAGTTATTAATAATTATTTCTACTGTTAACTATATATTTTTATAAATTTTAATAAAGATATTTCTGTTGACTCATCCTAGATGGTATAGGTACTGTTTGTTTTTTCAGTAGTGGTGACTCTTTCTGATCAATGTCATGTGTTTGTAAGATGGCCATATCCCATGAAGATCAAACCTGCTTCGACCACCTATTGCCTCCTTGGAGATGAGCACAAAAATAATGGGCTTTCCCCAAGGCCACATGCAGATACCCTACTATCAGTATTCTTTATTTCAATTCCGTAGTGACCAATACAAAGGGTCTGAGTACTGGTGGTTGGGTCCCACTGCTAACTTGTCATTTCCATGGCTGCACAATGCAAAGACCACACCTCTTCCCCACCTTTCCACTCAGGTTGACAGTGTTCGCTCCTCCTGCCCCTTATTGTGTTTCTGCTGGAGTAGCTCTCCCAGCTGGGTTCCCAACCTCTAAACTCTCGCTTTATGTACTCTATTCATCATTATTGCCAGCAAACTATTGCCAGCTTTCCTAAATGGAGATCTGATAATGTCTCTTTCCTGTTAATGTCTTGCACGATTCCTGCAGATTGCAGAATAAAGCCCAAACTCCTAGGTGGAGCCTCAAAGTCTTCTATGAGGAGGTCCCACATGAAGGTCCTACTTCAGCCAGAATTCATGACTTGTTTTTCTTTGAATTTTGGCCTTGTTTCTCCCCCAAACTTAGCTCGTGCATGCACACTTGTATGTGCACATACTCTCTCTCTCTCACAGTTTCCCCACCCCCCTGTTTTCTATAGTTGAATTTTGGACATAAAATTGTTATATAATGTTCTTGTCATACTCAAAATGTGTCATGTGTTTTCAGGCCTCTGCACCTTTGCCCAGTAAGAGGACCTCACTCTCTCATCTCTCTCTGTGGGAATCCTGCCTATCCTCTTAGGCAAGTTCAAATACTATCTTTATCATGAAGCATCCCCTCCTTTGGAATTAATTAGTCTTTCTTAGGGCTAATAATTGGAGACAATTATTAGTATAACAATTGGATATCAATTGATACCTCCATTATAACATATCATTCTGCTAAATATTGTAATTTTGCATGTGTTTACCTCATCCCTACAAGATTATAAGAATTTCTCTTGTCTTTGAGTAAGACCTAGTAGATACTCAGTAGTATTTATTGAGTTGAGTTGGAATCACAAAAGAATTCCATTTAAATTACTTTCTGGCATTTTCACTGGGTCTGAACTTCCTTTATTCTGAATAGCAAATACAAAATTGCTAACCATTTAGTTCTGATGATGGGAAATTACTCCCAATTTTATCACAGTGAATGCTTTTCCTAATGATTAAGTATAAAGATGAGAAGTACAGGTTGTCATTGGAATAGGAAAAGATTATCTCCCTGGCCCATAGGTGCAGTGTTGATCCTGGGTCATGGCTTCTAGAGTTAATTGTTCTTACTCAGAGGCTCATGGTATTTGGCATGTTACCACTCTCATAGCTCTTATTACATCAAACTTAGCAGAAGATTTCAAATGGTGCTTTTGGTTTTGTATGAGCGATGATTTATTTTCTTGCCAGGCTCCCGCTCTAGACCAGTACCATCCATAAACTCTCTGTGATGGTGGCATTGTTCTATGATCTGTGCCGTCCAAAACAATAGCCACTAGACACATGTGGCTACTGAGCATTTGAAATGTGGCTATTGCTACTGAGGAACTGAATATTTAATTCATTTTAAATTTAAATATCCACATGTAGCCAGTGTCTACCATATTTGACAGTGCAGAGACACTGAGTTCCTGGGAAAGTAATGTCTTAATAATTTATTATAATCTCCTATAAAGTGCTAGGTGCTCAGTAGGCCCACAATAAATATTTGTCAAATGATGAACATTTAACGTTTATTGAGTGGCTGCTGAATGTGAGGTGCTCTCCAAGGGCTGTCTGGTGTTACCTTCATTTTCCGCAGAACCTCTTGTGAGGCAGCACAGATCACAAGGCTCAGCCTCCATCGTTCCCTCCAGCCTTTACCGGGAAAACAGGCAGCCATGGGAGCAATTTGGCAAGAGCTTTGGGAGCCCTGTGAAAAGTGGCCTAGCAGAGCCATAAAAGAAACAAAAGAATCTCAGTGGTAAACCAAATGCCTCTTTAACCTGCCCAGGCCTGAATTTGGTGATCATATTTTTTCCTGAGGCAGCTACAGAAGTTATTTAATTCCAAAAATCAGAACCTGTGAGACCCACAAATCTGGTCTGAAAACTGCGGACAGTGACCCTAGTTTTGGTAAAGGAAATGTGAGTGTCTTAGCATTGATGAGGGGGAGATGAGAAGAGGTAGCCAGCTTGGCTTTGAATGTTCTCATCTGGTGAGAAAATTCGCTTGTGCCTGAGAGGACTGAGCTCTATGGTTTTTATTAGAAGGCTGCTTGGTACGCTTTCCTCTAAGGATTTAAGAACTCATCCACAGCTCAGTCTAAGGATCAATTTGAAACGGGGGCAGCAGCTAGAGGCAGCAAGAGCGGGGCACACAGAGCTTAGAGTTACTGGTTTCCCCCTAAATAAAAATCTAGGTGTCATTTCTGCGTGAACAGTAAATTATAGGGAGAATTAGCCTGCAGTCTCTCCTTTCCCATTGTGCCATTGGCGCCCATCTGGCCACAGTCATTCCTTTGCCATTTTCCGATGTGTACCTGGCTGATGAAGGCTAAAGGACAGTCTCTGGCACCCAACATTTAAGACCTCTGTGGATCCAGAGCTGCTGCTTCTGCTCTCCTTTTCATTGCAATTTGCATCTCCCACTTACTAATAAAAAAGAAATAACTCTCTTGTTTTTCCAAATGGAAATTGCCCATTTTTGAAGGAAAAGGTTGGCTGCTTCAGTAGATTTCAAGAGAGTAGAAAGACTAGAATAAGGTGAGGCCGTAATTTCTCATACAAACCTAGCTTCTGGGATGGAATTACAGAATTGTTTCGAAAAAGAAGATCAGTATAACTGCTTTCAGAAAACCTCATATGTGCAAATCCATATTTATAAATAGTTCAGAGTGATTATTCATATAGTCAAATGATTATTATATGTAATATAATTATAATACATAATACATATATTAAGGTTTCTTTAAATAACAGAGTGGCATACTTAAAAGCCTTTGGGCACCAGACAAGCAAAATGAATGTGCCGAGCAGCCAGAAGAAATGCAATAGAGAGCAGTGGGAAAATGTTGGAAAATTAAGGAGCTACTCCCCCACCACTAACACATTCATATTCCAAAAATTTCAAAACATTATGTTAGCCAAGGAGATTTGGTTGTGTGCCAGTTGGTGATCACTGCTTTGTTAAATAGTAAGATTTCCTCAGGTCCTTTAAAAATATACTTCAAAACAGGAACACATTTACTTGGTAGCACAAGTTACATTTTTATTCTCATTAGCCCATGGCATAGAGAGGGGTCATCAACCTGCCTGTGATGGAGGATCCAGCATTCCATTTCTTTGCTTCATTCACTCTATTTAAACGAGGGAATTTGTGGAAGTGGGTGGCAGTTGCCTAGGTTAATATTTTCCCTCATATTACCAGTGAAAATAGATACTTGGAGAAAGGTGAGAGCATGCAGACAGCTTTCTCTAAACTCTCTCAAACCGTTCAAACTGTGGCTGCCGTGCTGCTAAAATAATTTCCTATACCACACTGATCCGTGGCCATATGTTTCTGCCTTTTTTTCCTAGAGCATCTTTTGAAATTATTTTAATTTATTAGGATTCGGGAGAAGGAAAAATTCCTCTTTCTTCTCTTCTGCACAGGATAAGACTTCTGATGAAGTTTTGCTTGGTACCCAAGGAGAAAACTGTGCTTTTGCACATAAGATGAGGAGGAGTCAGCTGGGATCTGCCACTTCTGGGAACCGCACAGGGTCCTGGCGTCTTGGGGTTCAGGTCTGCTTGCTCTGTGGGATTTGCTTAGCAGGGTATGAGTTGGCTATTTCTCGAGGCACTGGGAGCTAGAGACTTGGGAATCATTTTTCTCTGAACATCAAGAACCAGATTTTAGTGTGGCAGTCTTAGGATCTATTTCTGCGTCCCTGCTACTCGGCACTGTAATTGGGTCGGTTTTGCTCTACACTTCCCAAATCCCTAAAAATTTATTCCTGTGAATGGCAGACACATATTGAGGAAGGGCAATTTGCATATTTCTTGAAGGCCAGAATTAAAATCTCATCCCTCCTTACCCATCCTTTATCTCCCCTTTATCCCCCATCCCCAAGGCATTCTCATTCCTGCAAGCTAGAGAAACCCAACGAGAAAAGACGGTCTATTTGAGAGATCAGAGCGCCTGCAAAGTGATGTATGTGGTGGAAGCTAGGATATCTTCTCAAAAAAAACCACTTTTTTAATTTTCATCTCTACCAACTGTCAGAAAGTAGATCACACAAAGAAATGCTATGCCTTAGGGCTAAGAGGATTCATTGAGCAAAGCTTGGAAGGAAGAACGAGGGAGACTTAGAGACCGAGAGAAACCCTTGGGAGAAATAATTAAGGCTGGCAGGGAAAGGCTCTGTTAATTGAGCTGAGAAGAAAGATGAGCATCTGGGGATTCTTTTAAAAGGTTATGGAATTTTCTGACAGAGTCTTGGGTATATCATGGCATTAACCTTTGGTCGCTACTTCAAATATAGTTTTAAGGGAGGAAAATGAATTTTTATCTATGAAAAAAATCATATAAGAGAAACAGCTAGCTACAGAATAAAATAGTAATACTTGATTAAAAAAAAAAAAGTAGTGAGACAGAAGGTGGTTTCGCCAGGTCCTCGTTTCCTGGTGTGGGAAGAGAAGAAATAAAATGCTGAGCTGCCTCCTGGCATGGTCCGGGCAGCTGCCGTTTCATGTGTAGTAAATCCGGGCCTCGCTCTGTATGAAGTACCCGTGTGCTTTGTGTTGAACGCCCTTCCTCCCCACCAGCCCCTCCTGCTCTCAAATGGTTACCCCATGTGGCTGTCTCTGTACCTAAATTTTCTAAAACGCGTTTAAGGCAGAGGTTTCTTTTGGGGTATGAGGACTGTTTTTAAGCCCCCTGCAAAAGGACATGTGCCCCATGAGACTATAATCGTACTTTCCACTAGGATCCCCTCAGACCGTTTGGTATTAATTAGACATTTTCTTACTATAAAATGTTTTTGTGTGTGTGTGTATGTAATATAACATATACAGAAAACTGCATACGACATAAACGCACAACTTAATAAATTGTTACCCACATACCTATTACCCAGGTTAAGAAATAGAATGTTGAATGGCACTCCAGAAATTCCTCTTATGTCCTGTCCTCATCACAATCCCCTCTTCCACCTTTGAGGAAACCACTCTCCTTGCTATTCTTTTTAGCTTAACCATCTACGTGTGGATCCCTAAGCAATATAGTTTTGCTATACGTGGAATTATAGTTTATATATTCTTTCGTGACATGCTTCCGCTCAATATTATGTTTGTAAGTTTCATGCATGTTGTTGCATGTAACTGTAGTTCATTTATTTTCATTACTGTCTAGTATTTCACTGTATTAATATGTCACAATGAATTGGTCCAGCCATGATTGATGCATATGTGTATGTTGTTTCCAGCTAGAGGCTACTAGCAGTACTGCCATTCTTGATGCGTATCCTGGTGTATACTTGGGCGGATACTCCAGGAGAGTTGCTGCATTATCAGGAACAATTTTTAAGAAATGTAACAGCTTTCTTGAGATACAATTCACATGCCATACAATTCACCTGTTTAAAATGTACAATTAAATAATTTTTAATGTAGTCTTAGAGTTCTACAACCATCACCACAATCATCAGTAGCACTTTTAAATGAATTAGTATTTTATTAATTACAGGGGACTATATACATGTAGACTGTAAGAGTAGAAGTAGGTGGACATATTTATTCATTCTAGAGTTGGTGCTTGGTTTGTATATGTTCTGTGGTCCTACGGCCCCCAGAAGTCTTTAGCCCCCAGGTAAGGAACCACTGGCTTAAGGCATTGATGTGTAGAAATTTGCCCTTAAAATACATATATGTTACTGGAAAGATTTAGTGCTTTAGTTCATTACATATTCTATGGATGGCTTTATGATAGTGATTCTCAAATTTTTATGGGCATTAGAATCACCTAGAGAGCTCATTAGAACAGATCGCTAAGCATCACCCTCCGAATTTTAGATTCAATAGGTCAGGGTGGAGCTTGAGAATTTGTATATCTAATCAGTTTCCAAGTGATACTGATACTGTTAGTATGGGGACAATATTTTGAGAAACCTGGTTGCTGGCTATTACCTTGGAAATTAGAGAATCGAATATGGAAAGAATTCATTCAATCATTTACTAGATAAGAATAGGACAAAAGATGCACTTCTTTGGAGGGAAAAGAGAGCAATTGTAGTAGCTCAGAGTATGGCTGTAGGAATGGAGAGTGGAGAATAGATTTTTAAAATATTATGGAGAAAGACAAGAGGCCTTGACAGTTGATTTGACTTGGAGGGTAAAAGAGAGGACGGAATCAAAAAGGACGCCAAAATTTTAGGCCTGGATCAGGAAGAGAATTAGAGAACAGGGAATAACAAGGCTGCAAGGAAAGAGCGTAATCTGTATCTTAACTTCTGTACTTCTTGGCTCTCTAGGAAGACTGACTCAACCATCATTTCATGGTCAAAAGATGACTGATCCCCTATGCCTGTGGCCCCCTTCCTGCAGTGATGCCCCCAGAAACTCATGGGAGTTTCCCTGGGCCATTGATAGTGAATGCTCAGTGGGGATTCGAATCAGATTTCTACATAAAATTAATGACAAGAATGATTCTGAGAACATTGGAAATTTCCAAAGTCCTTTATATATTGCAATATCTCCCCTACCCCTCCAAAAGCACCTTGAAATTTTCTTTGACCAAATACCATCTCTATATGAAGTCCTTCTTGCTCTTTTCCTCCTATTTAAAGCCTACACATTTTTCAAGGCCCTACTCCAATCCCACATCCTGGCTTTGATTGCTCCCTTGGACTCCTCAGGCACTTTGTGTGTCTTGCATTTCAGTGTAGGTTTTTCCTTTTCCCCCAGCTAGACCAAAGCACGTCAAGGAATAAGGTCTTAGACATTTTCACATTACTGTGTAATAAGCAGCATTAGAAGTTGAATAGCACTCATGTATTTGAGGAAAAGGTAGAGACAGCTGGGAACTGGAATCTCCAAAATCTCACTTAGCACCTGACAGTACATTCCCAAATAAGGAGATACATCAGGAGAGGCAGCTTTTTCGCTGGTCAGTTGCTGGGCCATATGGACGTGAAAGGAATCCTTTGTCTCCACGAGAGGCTGGCTTCAGTGGCTTTTCTCTTATATCCTTGAGAGCCAACGAGGGATGTTTTCTTCTTTCAATCAAGAAATATTTATTGAGCACCTACTAGGTACCCTGGGCCACTATCCTAACCCCTGAGAGAAAATGGTGAACAAGACTACTTGGGGAGTTTATGAGGAAAGAAAAACACAAATAAACAGATTAGCATGACAAATTATGCCATATTACACTAAATGCTGTGACAAAAATATGCAAGAAGCTAGAAAGAGAATGATGGAAGTGGGGGCCTTCTTTGGATTGGATGGAAAGTAGTAAGGCACAAAGGGGAAGAAAAGTGTGAGGGGTGGGTAAGGAAGTGTATGTAGACAGTGTGGGGTTTCTGGAGCACAAAGGGAAAACCAAAACAGGATGGAAAAGTTGGCAGAGTCGGATTTGAAAGGCCTTGTGTAATGTGGTGAGGGGGTTTGACTTCATCCTTTAGGAGGTGGGGAACCTTTGAAGGGTTTAAAGCAGAGAAGTCACATGGTCAAATTTGAGTGGTTTTTTTTTGTTTTTGTTTTTTTTTTATGGTGACATTGGTTAATAAAATCCAGTAAGTTTCAGCTGTACACTTTAACAGTGAGGCATATATATATTTACACTGTGTGTTCACCTCCCATAGTTAGATTTCTTTCTGTCACCACATATTTGACCCCCTGTATCCCATCCTCCTCCCTCCTCCCCCACCCCCTCTCCTCTGGTAACCATTAGTCTATTGTCCATGTCCATGAGTCTCTGTTTGTTTTTCCTGTTCATTTGTTGCTTTTAGGTTTATATCCCACACATAAGTGATATGTGATTTTCAACTTTTTCTGTCTGGCTTATTTTACTTAGCATTATTATCTCGAGGTTCGTTCATGTTGTCGCAAATGGCGGTATTTCATCTCTTCTCATGGCTGAACAATTTGAGTTTTAAAAAGAGCTTTTTGAAAGCTGTATTCATCGAAAGGTACTACAGTTTTATGCCATCAAAGTAGGGTCTTCTCTTGATGAGGACATAGTCCCTTGGTCCATTTCTCCATTACAAGCGATCTATAATTTCTTCCCACTTTCTCCCCAAACTTTAACATTTCTTCACATAACCACTTTGCTCCTCGCCTCTGCCTATATCTCATAAGCCCCACCCACCATGCCAAGGTCCATCTTCCCAGACCATTATCTCTTGGCCTGGTTAGTCTTTTCCATCCCAACGTAAACATAAATACCAGCTTTCTAAAACTGTTACTCTATTTTAATTTCTCCAGCTTTAAGCAGTCTGGCCTGTTCTCAATCCACATGTCATTTTGGTCGGGAGAAGTCAGGCTTTTTTCCTTCCACAAGACGTGTGTGTGTGTGTGTGTGTGTGTGTGTGTGTGTGTGTGTGTGTGTGTGTGTGTATGTGTGTACTAATAACTTTGCAGTCAGCCTGTTTTTTTAATAAGCATTGTTTTTCGTGTTACTTCCTATAAATCAGGATGTTGTTATCTGATTTACTGTTTTACTATTAGCAAACTTAGTAATATGGCAGTTCAGAGAGGGTGTTATGTTCAGCGACAGGGAGGAACTATCAAGTGGTTGATGTGTTTACCTGTGTTGGGGAAGAGTAGAAAGATCTGGATTCCAAGACTGAGTCTACCATTCAATTGCTGTTTGAGCAAGTTACTTAACTTCTTTACATCTTGGCTTCTCTATATTCAAAGTGAGGACAATAATAGCATGTACCACATAGAATACATAGAATTTTAGTGAGGATTAAATGAGAAAAATGGATGTAAAACACTTGGCTCAGTGCATGCAGTAGGTGCTCAATAAATATTCACTAATATTAGGTATTGTCACTGGTTATCAACCAGAAGTCAATTTACTACTGCCTAGCAAAACTATACTAGGCACATGGGACATAGACAGAAAGTAGAACAGGTAAGTTTGTACCTGTAGGAAACTTTCAATTGCTGGAGAAGTAAGAAATGTATACAATTCCAAGGCAGCATGTCTTAGGGTAGCATAGACCAAATACCTATATTCATAAATGCTAAGAAAGTCCCAAGTACGTGGAAGGATTTTCATGGCGTTGGATTAATTGAGGACAGCTTTATGGAGGAATCAAACCATGAACATGGACTTGAAAGTAGTTTAAGGTTTGGGTTGCTAGAGAGGAGAAAGCCTTTCTGGGATGAGATCAGAATGCGATCTTGGGGGAAGGGGGGAAGCCAGGCTTGTTCTAGGAGCAGGAGGAGTTTAGTTTCCCATACTGGGAGATTCAGGAAAAGGATGAGAGGGAAAATGAGGCCAGGTTGGGAAGTTTAGAATGGTTACAGAACTGGGAACCACTGTAAGTTTTCAAATGGACTGTCATGATATACAATTCATATTTTAAGAAAACGTGTTGCAGCTATGTGGGTTAGACCACAAAGAACTGTTCAGGTGTAAGGAGAGTGAGCACCTACTTGAAAATAGAGAAGCAAATGCATGAACCTTGACATATACACCCTTTAGGAAGTATATGTCAAGATCCATAAAGAGTCTTTCTCTATTCTTTGTGGTGGTAGAAAAGAAGTGGCCAAGGGGAGAGAAGGCTGTGATGACAGCTCTGTCATTCCAGCTCCAACTCTACCTGCCCGACCCCCACGGAAACCATCCAATAGCAGGCAAATGCTTGACAGCAGTGCAGCCAGGAGTTCACAAAGGGAAGCATTTCTTTTCCAAAGACCACTGAGATTGTCTGCTTCACCAGGGATGTTAACGAAGTTGCAAATGGCAGTAGCTCTTCATTGGGTCATCTAGTAAGAATTAGCCAATGGCAATGGTTTATAGCAAATCTAGTATTTTGCTCCAGTTGTTTAACAATAAAATATTAAGTTTGTCCCTCAAGTAATATTCAGTTTTCTATTGAAAATTTCTCTTTTTGTGAGTAATCCTCTGTCTGGTATTACTTCTGGTAGTTATCACACAGTGGTCTTTATTTATGGTCACATTTTGCCCAAAGTTAATGCCATTTGTCATTAAAAAAATATAACTTAAAAAAAAAGTCTTGGTTATTTCCTGGTATGTTTCTAGATGTGAGGGTGCCTGTCTGGGGCAGGGGGACAGGTATAGGATGGGACATCATTTTCTGTTGGATTTATAAGCTGCTTGAATGCTGCATACCCAATG
Source organism: Pteropus medius (assembly GCF_902729225.1). Lineage (NCBI taxonomy): Eukaryota > Metazoa > Chordata > Mammalia > Chiroptera > Pteropodidae > Pteropus > Pteropus medius. The sequence goes on from NW_024344240.1 coordinate 24,240,464, forward strand.
GTTTTTGTGAGCAGAGCAGCTAAAGACCTTTTCAAGCCCTTGTCCTGTGGGTCAGGGTTTTCAGTGTAGGCATGGTCTGAAGTGTGTGTGGAAAGCGTTGAGATGCCCCTTTAACAGACTTGCTTAGATCTTAGCTCCACTTGTCCAAGTCTCTCTCCCTTGTCTCCTGTCCCTGTGCTGGATGGCCATGGCCCCCTAAGGGAATGAAAATTGGTGACTGAGTCCAACTAGAAAAAGGGAGAGAACGTGGAGCTCCTACTTTCAAGTATGTACCCCTTTGGTTGTGATGGTAAAGCTGGGCAGTGTCGTCTCCATAAGGACCCTGGGTGTGCCACAGAGGGGTCCGGGATGTGTAGCAGGGTTAGACCTCTGCTGCTTTCCATCTTCATAGTGGTTTGGAAAGAGGTAGAGAGGACAGATATTTCAGAGTGTAGCTTTCCTCAAGGACTCAAAATAAGGTAAGCTTTCACTCCTTATTCTTGATTCTTGTCCCCACTTTTTCTTATAGTAGTAGTCTGGACCTAACATGTACAATTGACCCTTGAACAAATATGGGTTTGAATTGTACAGGTTCACTTATGCATGGATTTTTTTTTTTCAAAAAATACTGTAAATGTATTTTCTCTTCCTTATGATTTTCTTTTATTTGTTTGTTTATTTATTTATTTATTTATTTATTTATTTATTTATCTTTTTTTAATGCCTACAGTACCTGGTATTCCTAGGTGGCCTCCCATCCAAGTACTAACCAGGCCCGACCCTGCTTAGCTTCCAAGATCAGGAACATTCAGGGTGGCATAACTGTAGCCTTATGATTTTCTTAATAGCATTTTCTTTTCTCTAGCTCACTTTATTGTATGAATATAGTATATAACACATATAACATACAAAATGTGTGTTAATTGACTATTTATGCTATCAGTAAGACTTCCGGCTAACAGTAGGCTTTTAGTAGTTATGTTTGGGGGGGGGTGTCAAAAATTACATGCAGATTTTTGACTGCATGGAGGTTTGGTACCCCTAAACCCCACCTTGTTCAAGGGTCAGTTGTATATTTATTTGTTCACTGCTGTATCTCTGGCACTTAGAGCAGTTACTGGTACCTAAAGGTCCCTAAGGCATATTTGATTAACGAATTTATTGGATAAATGAAAGACTGAATGAAGAAGCAGAGCAGATATGTTGGACCAGCCTACTCTGGCCCTCTGGAGGGGTCCTGCTGGAAAGTGTTGCATCAACCTCTGCAACCTCCTGCTCACTACCAAAGAAGAGAAACCCTAGATTTTCTCATACTCAGCTGTGTTTGGTGTGTCTAAAATGACTCTCACCTCTCTTAGGAAAGAGAAACTCTTCAGTTTTGGGGGGAAATCTGTAGTTATTACAAAGGCAGCGGAAGAAATTCTCTCTCCCTGCCTTTTGGATATTTACTAGATCTTTCTTGCCATGTGAAGAACAGCTTCCTCTGGTTGAGTCCTGCTATAAAACTCACCAGTGACCCACGAACAGGGCTTCTAATGTATCCTACTCATTAAGAACAAATCATCAGTTCCCACACAGCTTCCTTCCTCCTCTGTCCAACTGAGGCAAGAAGTTTCCATTCTGCCCATGCTAATGAAACCAATCTCCAACATTCAGCTTTCTCCTTCCAGCCCTGCACAAGGAAATCAAAGAACATAGATGAGGGCAGGCGGCTGTCCTACTTTGGTTCTGTGACCACTCAGAGGAGTGGCTCACATCTGCCTGCCGAGAGAAGGTGCCGCACGCACATCTGGAAGGCAGAGAAAGCAGCCACCACACATGCTACAGTCTTTTTTATTTTTTTTTCTCTTTTTTTAAGTTTAAAAAAAATCTTTTCTAATGAGCTGAGAGTTTGATGGAAAGCACAGGATAGTGGGAACCGCTGCTGGGAGGGATCCTGTCTCCGTTTAGGTTTGGAAGGCACCCAGGGGACGAATTAGCAGCTCTTGGGAAATTTGGCCTTAGCTCGCCTGTCAGCCTGGCGCTGGAGAGTCAAAGCCACAGTGACCGTTAGCAGGCACTGCCTCCTGTCCTTGGATCAGAAAGAGTGGCCCCCCATAGTGGCCTCGGTTGAACCTAGGACCTGCAGAGCCAGAGAGATTTTACAGGGACCCAATGGAAGGGTGTCACAGAAGTGAGAGACGCAGTGTCAGGGGGGAATCCATGGGGATAAGAAGTGTCACCAGCTGGAGAAAACTCAGCTATCTGGCGTGGAAATGTGTGAGGATGTGTGTTGGGTGGAAGTAGGGGGTTTGGTGGTGGGGATGGCCATGCGGATGGGAGGGAGGGTGTGGGGAGGGAGAAGGACCACAGGGAGAAGGGGCAACTCTGACTGGAGTCCCCAAGAAGCACTGGTAGGTGGAGCTGAGGATGTTTGGACAAGGAAACTCTTTGAAGCTTTTCTCTCCTCTTCCCTACTCTGGACCTGGTCCCCTCCCCTCCATAAAGCCATTAGCTTCTGGTGCCAGCCCTATCTCTGCTCCATCTCTCTTGGTTCCAGTCGGTGCATTCACAGACCTCCTGCCCTGAGGGACAGGGAGGATTTATGGGGGGTAGAGGTTAGAGGGGGAGGGGGCATCCTTTAGAGGAGGGGAGGTCTGTTAGGAAAGTAGCGTATGGGGAGTTGTTAGGCGACCGGCCAGAGACCCGATCATTTCCGAGCTGGCTCTGCATCACAAAGGAGAAGGAGCAAGTTTCTTCTTTGATCTGCCCCCTGCCGGCCCGCACACCTGCCTTTGGTGCCCCCCACCCCAGCTAAGACCACAAGAAGAAAAGCCAAAAGGGGTGGGGACAGGCTGTGGCCCAGCTTCTCTGGATCCTACTCAGGCCACCTTCCTGTCTTGGTGGCCCCAGGACAAAAAATATCTGCCAGGCTGATGACCCAAAGCACCTGCCAACCCCTCCCGGAGAGCCCAGCGACCCAGAACTGTGGGGACAGCTCGGTGAGATGGGGGTGGGGGCTCTGGGAGCTGTGCGAGTGTGTGTTTGCGTGTGTAAGGTTGGAGGTGTAAAGGGATCGTGGGAAGAAGGCTCACTGGAGCTGTGGGGTCACGCCCTGGAAGGCAGCTAAGGGAGAAACGAGGTGAGGGTGAACCAGAGGGGGCGTGCTTTTATAGACTTGCTCCAGGATCCAGAAGCAAGATTTTCCATATGTTTTCAAGGGCTGAAGGAAAGGTGTTCTTGGGGGCTATAGGCACGGGCGGTAGTTAAAAAAAGCTGAAGCAAAGATGTGGGAGGCTCTCCTGCTACAAGGGAAGGGGTTGTTGCTCCTGGAAGACTCATCCTCAGCACAGACCTGTGAAGCAAGGGTTGCAGAGCAGGAGCTGGTGGTGCCCCCACTGCTGCTGTCTGTGCTGCTGGGACACAGGGCCCCTGAGCCCAGAGGATGGGCTGAGGGCCATCGAAGGTACTGCCCCAGCCACCAGAGCTTTAGGGGCCTGAGGTGGCTCTAGGGATTTTCCATTTATCAGAGAAGTTGCCTTGAGAAAGTGAAAAGTCCTCACCCTTCTCCCAACTATTATTCCCGGTAAACAATGGTCGGGATTCGGAAAACTTGTTTAGAGTGAGAAAGATAGTGATTGAGAGTGAGAGGGTACAGACTGAAAGGGAAGACTCCTGTTTGGCCGGATGTCAGTCCAACTCACCAATTGTTTTTTAGCCCCACAAAAGAGAGCCTGGCACTCAGAGAGATCCAGCTCTGGCTGGAGTGAGAGGTAAAGGGAAGGGCGACGGGACATTTCTCGTTTCTGGAAGAGGGGCAGGTGTGCATTGCAACAGCTGAAGTTCTTCCTAAATGCTGCATAGAGCAACCTCTGTTCTTAAGTGGTTTGCTTTCATTTCTTCTAGTTTCTCCGCTCATTGTTTCCTTTGGAATTAGGTCCCCGAATAGGGTCTTCACTGTTTGGAATAAGAGACAACGAGATAGTCAGTCCTATGGTGAGAAGATGAGCAATAGGAGATGGAGGTTGGAAAGAGGCTGAATTTCTTTGGAGGAGCAGAAAGTGGCGTTAGATCCATCTCAGAGCTCGCTCTCCTGTCTCCTGGTCCTCTCCTATGTCACATTTCCACATTGATTCTCCCTTTGTTTCTGTTTTCTCAGGGTGCCCAGTTTTGGAAGCCGGCAGTCCCTGAGGTCTTCCCAGGACACTGGGGAGGGCTGAGGCTGACCATGCCCGGCCTGCTGCTGCTCGCTGCTGCATTGCTCTCCAGCTGGGCTCAGCTTCCAGCCGAAGCCAGCTCCTGGTGGTGAGTGAGAGGGGCTGAAGTCCTACTCTACAACCTACGCTTCCTTTGGTAATTGAAATGTGGAGAAGGTCACAATGTGTCGTGATCATTCCTTTATTTATAGGAATCCTACGGACCTCTTTTATCCCAGGAAAACTAGGACGGCCTTTTTCTCTCTCGAGCCCCCAGAAGTAAGGTTCCACAAGGATAAAAGATTAGTTCATTTGGCTTTTTCTCTAATCCTGTCTACATCCTCCTTTTTCTGGCTCTTCTTCCATTCCCATGGGTGACTAGAAATAACTCTTTTGTTGCTATTGGATTGATTGATTGATTGATTGATTGATTGATTGATTTATCTCTCTATCTATCTATCCATTCATTCATTCATTCGTTCATTTTGCTGGTGGGGGCAAGGAGAATAGAATTCCTGTTTTATAAGTCTGAAGACCAGATGAGGAATTTCTGGGACCACGTGTGGCTTTTTTTTTGTATTTTTGAGACTATTGTAATTACCAAGTCAACATGGAAATGGCAGGTACTCACCACCTGTTTTGTACGGTCTGTGTCCTGCTCACATTTTTACTCAGATGGCAAATGTATAGCCTTCTCATCTAACTTAACACTTTATTACATCTGGTGGATGATTAGCAAAAGGGAGAGCCCCTGAGTTGACAAAGAGTGTGTTAGGGGTTGTGAGGGTCAGATATGGAAGTGAAAACATTTAGAATATATTGTTACAGATGTAAATTTGATTCGATTTTAAAGACATAAGGGGAGTTCTATTTAAGGGGATTTATTGCTTTCCATCACATATCCTGCACTTGGGCCAAAGTGAATAAGTCATGGCTCTTTCTGCCCTCTGCCTCAGATGAATAACCTGCCCTCTCTGCCGCCTTCTCCTTCTGCCCCATATCCTTTAAGACCCAGCTCACATTCTGGCCATCTCTTTCTAACTTCTTCCCAGCTGTCTGATCACTCTGGATCCAGAAGCTCAAGTTGTCTTAGGCATTTGACTTCTCGCGTGTCATCTGTGATTGTGCCTCAGTTTCCTCAATTTTCCTTTCCAAGCCCTTAGTACAGGGCCCTGTGCACAGAAAACACTCAGTAAATGTGTTGAATGAATGACTTACTGCTGCACACAGGCATTTGCTCACTCCTTGGCCTTTTTCCCCTTTCTGGATCACTGCTGTAGGTCGTTAGCTATGAACCCGGTGCAGAGACCTGAGATGTTCATCATCGGTGCCCAGCCTGTGTGCAGCCAGCTTCCTGGGCTCTCCCCTGGCCAGAGAAAGCTGTGCCAGTTGTACCAGGAGCACATGGCCTACATAGGGGAGGGAGCCAAGACAGGCATCAAGGAGTGCCAGTACCAGTTCCGGCAGAGGCGGTGGAACTGCAGCACCGTGGACAACACGTCTGTCTTTGGGAGGGTCATGCAGATAGGTAAGCGGCCACCAAGGCATGACTTGGCTAAAGGGACTCTGCTCACCTGGCCTGGGAGCAAGCATGCTCTCTCAGGGACAGGGAAGGCCCACCTGAATATCTAAGTGGATTCTCTCAAGACTTGGAAGCGGTGTGCAAGGAGAGAGGGAGATGCACACAGGAAGTGCAGTCTCAGATGATGTGTTAGCCGCACAGCTCAGTGCTTCCAGCTTCACCCTGTCTGGGGCAGCCTGCATGTGACTCACTGGGAAGGGATTAGACCATCTGAGTTGAGTTAGAGTGAATTGGGAAACCCGCCCACCACCAGTGCCCTTTGTCTCAGTACAGGGCCTCCTCTGAGAACTTTGCCCTGAATGTCTGTAGGCTTTTTGCCTCTTCTACTTGGACCCTGAAGAGATCAGAAACTTTGGGCCAAATTAATGATAGCTGCCATTGACCTGACCCAGATCCATTCCTGGCTTTTCATCTGAAAGGGGGTGTATGTGAAAGTGAAGGAAGGAGACAGACAAGAAGAAAACGAGGGGGCCACCTCTTTCCAGATTCTTGTTCTCTCCCCTCTCTCACTCCTGGGCTAGGATTCTTTGGCCACCCTATTGCTTAGATGAGGTGTGATCTGGGGTCTAATTGTTTTAGGTCCTTTTGAAATGCAATTCTCCTCTCCCTTGCAAGAAATTGAGAAATCCGGCCCTGTTCTACTGGGTCTTATCCCCAGAGTCATAAAAGGAAGGTGTTAGAGCACTGTATTCCCTGTCTCACATTCCCTCAAAACATGTTCTTCTCAAAAGGCAATGGACATTCTGGAGTTGCTAGAGGCTGGGGTTTTGCCAATGATTTTAGCAGCAGAGGAGTTAAGGAGTTGAGATCCGTGCTCCTCTGTTATAGATACTTGGAAGGGCCCCTTCCTCTCCTGACCTTGTTCCCCTACCTCCCCTGCCCCAGAATGAGCAGTAAGGACCAAGGTAAAGTACACTTTGAGCCACGCTTCTCTCTTTCTTCCTTTGATATCAACTCAAGGTCCATAAAAGGAGTGCTCGTGTGTCCCCATGATAGTCTTACTGGGCGGCTTTCCCAAAAGAATGGACCTGGGGGTTAGGTGGGACACTTCTTCCTAATTTATCAATTCTTCTCAAATACACTGTGTATCTGTCCCTTCTTCCTGATAAAAGTCTTGGTCGGTAGCATCCCCTGCCCTGGGGAGGACACTAGGATGGCCCGTAGAGAGAGGCACCCCTGATCGCTTTAAGGGAACAACCTAATGTATGCCCGACGTTGGCTAGAACCTTTCCATGTGTCGTTTCGTTAGAGTGAAGGCTCAAAAAGTGAGGCTTTACTTTAGAAAGAAAAGGGTTATCAGGAATAGAAACTCCGCTGGGTACAGATTTGCATGGTGGAATGACTTGTGAAAGCAGACCCCATTCTGTACCCTACTCTGTTACAAATGGAACCCTCCTGTTTGCTTTATTTTCACTGTAACCTTTTTGAAGCTTCCCTGAGGGTTTGTGCTACCTGGGAAGCTGTCCTCCATTCCTTCCCCTGGGCCCAGACAGCTAGCTCCTGGTGAGTCCTCTCACTGCTGCTATCTTATGTGTAACTTTAAGATTCCCTCCTTCTTTGGATCGGCTGCAAAAGTTCACCACCAGAGGGCAGCAGAGCAGCTCAGAGGGAGCTATTGGCGCTTCACCCAGCCTCCACCCAGAGGAGCATGGAGGCATGGTAGTTGGAACAGAGAGGGCATGATATTGCCCTGCTGTCTGTCTCCTGTTGTCCTACTAGAGCAGGGTCTCTCTAGTATCTCGTTGGCTGCTGGTTTATTAGCCTTCATCCTTGAGATGGTTTGAGCTTCCACTCTGAACTGTTTTATATATACAAACCCCTCCCCTCCTCTGCATTGCTTATCCATTCTGAAACCCCAGGTTATTTCTTGCTCGCTGAGAGTAGCACCAGAAGTCTGCACCTACCAGGCTTACCAAAGACCCAAATGCTGCCCAATAAAGGCAGAGCTACTTGCACCTAAGGCCTAATGATGTCCTTGACCAAAACAGGCAGAATGATTTTAAAGGACAGCTAATTCACCTGAGGACAGATTGGGATTCCACACCATGCTGATAGGCGACAGCCTTCAGAGCACATAATATCTGCGGTATTTTGCTCAGCTGCAGGTACACTATTTTAAAAGGCAATTCTGGGAGAGGTGATTCAGCTCTGAATAGCATTTTTGCTAAAGAAAGGAAGAAGAAATCAGGCATATGTAGGTTGGAAAAGAGAACACATAAAAGGCATATCAGTTGTTTTCAAATACTGAAGGGCCGTCAGAGGGAGAAAGGATTAGCCAGTGTATCTCCAGCAGTCGGAAGTTATAAGGAGTCTTATTTAAGCTTAATACAAGAAAGAACGTTCTGGTGATTTAGAGCCATTAGGAAAAGATGGAATGGGTTGCCTTGAGAACCCAACCTGCTTCCCTGAGGAATGTTGTAAAAGGAATGCTTACAGTGGGTGGAATGTGGATCTGGGCTGCAGCTTCGGAGACTCCTTCCTGCCCCAGGATGCCAGGTCACGGGGCTGAGGCCCCATTTTAGGATGACTTCAGGCATGACTCCCTTCCTGCTAAGAGCCTCTTGGCTATCTTACCATCCTGGGGGCTCTTACTCATAACATGACTCTTTTAAACCAGATAGACCCTGGTCTCTGGCAGTGGTTCAGCACCGACTCTAACGTCAAGCCAGAGGGCTGAATCATGAGTGTGATTTCCTGTATCATCTGGGTTTTTCTTGGGCTGCTCCTAGCCCATGACTGACCAGAAGCCGACCCCTGGTTAGTTAAGAAAAACTGCTTTGCCCAGTGTGATCTTGTTATAAACTTCACTATGTCAAAAAGTAAGGTAAGGTGGGAGATCACGCTAGACCTATTAATGATTGCAGACTGCTTTTCTCACCACCTGCCAAGACAGAATTGTGGGATGTCTACTTCTGACTATGGAGATGCAGGACAGAAGGAAATGGAGAGCAGAATATTCTGCCTGGTTTAATAGGTCTGGGTTGAATCTCAGTTTCATGCTAAGAACCACTCCCTCCCGTTCATTCCTGAGCCCAAATGAGTGTTATTTATTATTAGAGCTTTATGGAAACTTCATGTACCATTACAGTTCACCATTTAAGAGTGTACAGTTCAGTGTATATTCACAACTGTGCAGCCAGCACCACTGTCTGATTCCAGAACATTTTCATAACCCTATAAAGAAACTGCATACCCATTACTGATCACTCTCCCTTTCTCCTCCATTTCTCCCCAAACCCTAGGTAACCACTGATCTTTCTGTCTCTATGAATTATCATATTATGGACATTTCATATAAACAGAATCATATAATATGTGGCCTTTTATATCAGTTTCAATACAGATACAAAATGCTAAGTGGTTCACTTAATATAATAAGTTCAAGGTTCATCCACGTTGTAGCATGTACCAGTACTTTATTACTTTTTATGGCTGAATAATATTCCATTGTATGGATTATACCACCTTTTGTTTACCCATTCATCTGCTGATGGACAAAATGGACTCTTTCCTCTTTTTGACTATTATGAATAATTCTTCAGTGAACATTCATGTATAAGCTTGTGTGTGGACATTAGGTTTTCATTTATTTTGGATATATTCTTAGGAGTAGAACTGCTGGGTCATGTGGTAATTCTATGTTTAACCTTTTGAGGAGCTACCAGACTGTTTTCCAAAGCAGCTGCACCATTTAACATTCCCACCAGCAGTACATGAGGGTTCTAGTTTTTCTTTATTCTTGCCAACTTGTCATTCATTGTCTTTTTTATTATTGCCATCCTCGTGGGTGTGAAGTGGTATGTCATTGTGATTTTGATTTGCATTTCACTGGTGGCTGAGTATTATTTTTTATAAAAATTTTTTGAAGTAGAGCATATGTCATGTGAGTTTTTAAGTGGTTCACTATAGCAATAAAGAGGAACACAGTTTGGATTTTCTACTAGAAATGATCTGGATTTTTGGAGAGACCATGCTGAGCATCCCATAGTTGTGGTTCCCAATGCTCTGGAGTTGGGAGGCAGTGTGGACCCCATGGAAGACAGGGAGGCAGCACAATGATCCTGGACATAGTGATTCTAGTCCACTTTCTACTCCTGGTCTCCGCCGCACTGTCTAGCTCAATAATGGCAGCAATAAAAAGACAGATATATATGGCTCATCGAGTGGTGAAAATTTGGCATCTGTGAGGGAGAGATTTTTGTGAGGCGAGAGTCCTGCTCTTGGTCCATGATTTCTACGCAGTCTCATTCTGTTTGACTCGTGTGTTCCCTAAATTCTCTAAATTCCCTAATGCCCGCTCTCCCCTTCATTTTGGTCTTCTTCCTAAAAATCCACTGTCACGTAAGCTTCTCTGGAATGAGTGTTAGTGTGGGCCAGGGCTGGAGGGAGTCATTCAGTCTGGTATGTCCACAAGGCAGAGGAGGCAAAGCAGCTTGTAATCAAGAGAAGTTTCGAACCATCCAGGCCATGGGAAGTGAAAGGCATGCCCTCCTGGCCTTGTTTCCCATCCTGGGAGTGTGACAGCTGAAGCGAGGGTGTGGGTCTGGAGGAGCCTGAGGGAAAGGAAAGACTCCTCTAGAGCCCTGCCCTCCTTCACCACCCCTCTTGCCTTCTCTTGCAGGGAGCCGTGAGACCGCCTTCACCTATGCAGTAAGCGCAGCGGGGGTGGTGAACGCCATCAGCCGGGCTTGCCGAGAGGGCGAGCTCTCCACATGTGGCTGTAGCCGGACAGCACGGCCCAAAGACCTTCCCCGGGACTGGCTGTGGGGTGGCTGTGGGGACAACGTGGAGTATGGCTACCGCTTTGCTAAGGAGTTTGTGGATGCCCGGGAGCGGGAGAAGAACTTTGCCAAGGGATCGGAGGAGCAGGGCCGGGTGCTCATGAACCTGCAGAACAACGAGGCGGGTCGAAGGGTAAGCTGGACCCCACCCCACCCTGCCCCATCCCCCCACACTCCGCATGCACCACAGACCACCTAGTCTGTCCCTGGGTGTCTCAGGCTGTCCCTGAACTCCGTGCCCTGGCCTGGCCATCGAGGAAGGGGGTTAGCCTGACTAGGGAGATTCTTCCCTCAGCTGCTGGCCTAGATGCCCATGTTATTGAATTAATCCTTTTGAAAGGTTCCATTCAAATGTTGGTTCATTGATGATTTGGTAGCTCAGCATGAATATATTTTTACAAAGGTGTTTAAATATCACCTTTTAAAAACTTTTAAAAATTAAGTTCTGTTTCATAGGAGTACATAGCAAATAAATGGGATCGGAAGTGTGTTTTACATGAATCGGCACCTTGCGATGTTGGCTTGGTAAAATGTGGTACTCTAGTGCGAACAGTGTGATGTCGAGTAGAAATTAGAATTGGTCAGTTGCCCAGTGTCTTCCTGACATATCATATATCCCGAGGCCAATGTTTTTAGCCACGTATAGGAGGGTGGTGTGAGGGGTTCTGGTTGGTGCTCTGAACGGTAGTTGTTAATGGTACAAACTGGGGCAGAGAGACCAGAACTGTCTTAGGTGACCACCCTGAGGGCACCTGGGGGACTGTCTCAGTCTCCAGGACTTTCCCTCTGTTCAGCAGTCCATTTGCCAGTCTTCTGGTGTCTAACCATGAGGAATAGGGAGAGATTGGTGAAAAAGGTTAAGGTCTTCACTTTATCTCCTGAATGCCCAAATTTTATCCATTTTTCAAGATCCCAGTTCAAATACCACCTACTCCTTCAACTCTTTCCCATCCCCTATAGGTAGTAGTGTCTGCATCAGAACTGCAGTAGAGCATTTGTCCTCCTGAAGTATGGCTTACTCTACCTCATCTTATAGGCTGTAGGGACAGGGGTCACCATGTGTGCTTCTTTGCAACAACTCTCACCGTGCTTTACATGGGTGGGAGCATGTGAATATGCAGACAGAAGTTCCCATATTGCTTCCTAGCGAGAGGTCAAATTCATGGAAGGCTGTTTCCTGTCTCTGCTCTAAGCTGTCCTTGGGGCATTGTGACAGATGTGGAGGTGACTAGGCATTCATCCTAATCTGGGCGCCATTTCGATCACAGTCTTGACCCCACTTCTGCTGGCTCCTCATTTTATTGCCCTTAATTGTTTGTTTGTTTGTACTGGCCCTTATCTTGGCAGCACCTTCCCTTCCATCTGCCTTGTTTCTCGCTTACACGCCTTCCCCTGTCTGTCTCCCTATCTTTGGGCCCCCCTTCCTCCAGTTCCACACCTCTTCCAGAGCCCTTTATCTCTCCCTTTGCCTCTGTCTCCTCCAGGTTGGGCATTCTTGTCCCTCCATTTTTTATTCCCTCTCCAAGGAACAGGCCTTGGCCATCAATCACCATCTGAGGCCAGAGCTATTCAACCTCCCACCTCCTCACACCTGCACAAAAAGGTCCTCAGGAAGGACTAAATGGTGGCAGGGATTGAAAATTTTCTGGACTAGTATTTTGCAACCGGATTGTTTTTAAAACAAAATATCTGGGATTTGACATCTTGCCCACAGAGTAAATCTTGGGCATACTTTGCAAGAAATTTCTCTTGGCCTTTAAGAGTTTCGAGTAACTCCATTTTAGATATTGATGGCAAGGGCAGTGGGTTGATACTGCCTTGTCACTCAAGGGCTTCTAAGCATGTCCAGATAAAAGCCGCTTAATCCTTGTGAGAGTCCTTTCGGTTACCAAGCTCAGTTACACCATTAGATAGAAATGGAAGAAGGACTAGAGAGGGGTTTGCCAGGGGCAAGATGTAGAACTAGAAAAAAATTTTTTTAAACATTTGATTGCTTTTTCAGTTAGCAGAAAGGGCAAAAAATTAGGGTTCTATGCTCCGCCCCTTCTCCTATAAGAGGAACTTGTATATATTATCGATCATAAAATATTTTAAAGTACAAATATTATGTCTCTACGCTGTCCATACAATATCTTTCTTCCCAGAGGAAGGATGGGAGGAATGTCTAAATAGTGAGGGTCGACGACACTCTTCCTCTTGGATGTTTTACTAAAATTCCTATCCTTACTCTGTGAGGTCTCGCTTTGACTCTTTCCCCCCAAATCTCCCTAAGTGTTTGTTCCCAGTGGAGATGCTTATCCTGTTCCCTTAGTCACTTAACGGCAAGGTACACAGTTTTAGGCCCTTAATGCTTCCTCCTTCCAGCAACGCCAGATGCCCGACATCCCTGTCTAAACCAAGGACCATTTCCAGAGGAATGTCAGGCTCCAGCTCAGACCTGGGGATTTGTGCCAGAAGAATAATTGCAGGCTCTGTCTTTGAAGTGCTGTTGGAATGGGGGTGTCGGTTCCTTTATGCCTTGAGCCTGGAGCTGCCAGCCAAGTGTTGGTGCATTTAACCTCAGGGAGAAGCTTGCCTTCTTTCTCCACCCTAAGCTGTTTTTAAGCCCCAAGACTAGATTACAGAAGTGCTACACATTCTGAGACCCTTCTGGGTGGCCCTAAACAGGTTATTGAGGCTTTCTAGTGCTTCAGTTTTTCCACCATAAAATAATGGAAATAATTCCACACCAGAAAAAAAATCAGGAAACATTTTGACAAGAGTTATATGAGCCGATGATGGTTAAGCTATTTCTTGCACCTGCAGTGATCTCTGCATAGTGCTGAATAAAGACACAGTCTGGGGACTCTTGAAAAGAAATCTGAGAAAAACTCTTGAAAAACGCGTCCCTACTCAGTTGGTGACAATGGCTGTGGCATAAGAAAATGTTCTGCAGTGGGCTTGCATTTTTATCCTGCCATCTGCACTTCTGGGCCTGCTGCCAGGGTTATTTGCCACAATGCATCAGTATGCTTTCATTGAAAAGCACTTTGTAAGCAGCTTTCTGGTCTACTCTTGCCTTTACATTTTGATTTGGGATAACTCAAGTTCAAATCCACTCCACATCATTGTGGTTCAGTGACTTCTGGGGTGGATTTGTTTTCAAATGCATCACCCCTATAGGTAGGCCCACCGGCTTGCTCTTACTTTGCATGGGCCTCGGCCCTCTACCTCCATACTCATATCCTCTCCCAGGGGAGTCAGGGAGTGCTGGGATAGAAGAAAGTAGTCTTGCTCACAGATATAATGTGGTTTATTGTGAGGCAACGGATGACTATCGATTTAATGACCAATGTTAACACAGAAAAGGGGACTATTTAATTCTTAGGGGATTTGGCAGAATCAAGAGAGCTTTGGCTAACTGGGGCCACGCCAACAGTTTCTGTTACAGGCTTGTGATTTGACTGGATTCTTTTTCTGACTTGTGCTCCACACCGTGTAAAAGCTGTACACATTTTGCTGGATTTTATTTGCTTGTTTGGGCCTTTGATCATGATAGAAATATCTCTCCCCGCCCCCCCTCGATGGTAAAGATGACACATTTATTGTAATAATTTCAAGTAATAAGAAACAGTAAAGTAGAAAGTACAAGTGCCCCAAATGTCATCCTTGTAGCTGATCAAACTTATTGCATTTCCTCCCCAGCATTTTCCTTTGCAGTGTTCCCTTTATCTGCTTTCAACCTGAGTGACTGAGGATCCTGGAAAGCTCTTTGTCTACATTTGAAAAACTACCTGCCCCTCCCCATATTAGCTCTCTGCTATACATGGCCTGTGGCCACTCAAGCTACCCTCTTGTCATCTTCCATCAGGGACACTCCTTCTTATTCACTTCTTTCCCCTCCCCCCAGGCTGTGTATAAGATGGCAGACGTAGCTTGCAAATGCCATGGCGTCTCGGGGTCCTGCAGCCTCAAGACCTGCTGGCTCCAGCTGGCTGAGTTCCGCAAGGTGGGGGACCAGCTGAAGGAGAAGTATGACAGCGCTGCCGCCATGCGCATCACCCGCAAAGGCAAGCTGGAGCTCGTCAACAGCCGCTTCAACCAGCCCACCCCTGAGGACCTGGTGTACGTGGACCCCAGCCCTGACTACTGCCTGCGCAACGAGACCACGGGCTCCCTGGGCACCCAGGGCCGCCTCTGCAACAAGACCTCGGAGGGCATGGATGGCTGCGAGCTCATGTGCTGTGGCCGTGGCTACGACCAGTTCAAGAGCGTCCAGGTGGAGCGCTGCCACTGCAAGTTCCACTGGTGCTGCTTCGTCAAGTGCAAGAAGTGTACGGAGATCGTCGACCAGTATGTCTGTAAATAGCTGGGGGGTTCCCACCCTCCTGGCCCTCTTCTCCACTCTGCCTCACAGAAGTTTATATTATATAAATCTATAAAAATATATTTTATATTTGTATAAATGAATGGATGGGTGATAAATAATTAAAAGAAGAAAATGGAAAGGAAAAGCTTATTTAAGAGACGCTGGAGATCTCTGAGGATTGGACTTTGCTGGTTCTCAACTCCCAGTGGGTGGGACAAAGGTCTTTTTTTCCCTCCCTCTGGTGGGAACTCTCAGGATGTAGGGACTTGAAAACCTTCGCTGTCTATGGCCTGGAGAGAGGCGGTGCTTAGATGGAGAAGATGATTTTGTCTGAAAGTCTGGAGTCTTTGCTAGGTAGATGGCTGCCCCGTAACCCCAGCCAATGGGCCAAGAGGCCCCGAGGAAAGTGACAGGAACTCAGCCTAAACCTCGAAGTCTTCAGAATCTTGCCCAGAATATTGATTGGTTCTGTGAGAGGCCCGGTGCCTTCCTACTTTTTTATTTGTGTGCATATTTGCCGAATCCTTTACAGAAATGAGGCGGGGTCCGATGTCATCTCTGTCCGGTGACTACAAAAGACCTGCACCTCCCCAGACTCCTGGCCCTGTCTTACCAATGAGAATTACTCTTCTTCCACAGTTCACTAGCTCCTGCCAGAAGTTCCCTGCACCAGGAGGAAAGGAGGTCATTTGGCCTGCCGTGTTAGGAAAGACACGAACTGAATATTTGTGCCTGAGCTGCAGAAAGCCAGGCGCACAACTGGACTGAGTGAACATTGCACTGTGCTCCCACACAGGGAGAAGAAACTTGTGATGCTGCTGCTGTCACTTCCTCCATCAAGGGAGGCCTCACGAACAACAGGATGCGTAGCTAGGTCGGGCTCGGCTGGCCTGCTGTGGTCTCTTCATCTCTGCCCCACATGTACAGTTTCTCTCTGACATTAAATACCCTTTACTGAAGTTTCTTTTCCTTTCCTTATTTGGACACACGATTAGCTTTCACGAGTCTCCTCTGATTTTTTACCTAATCCCTAGAACCCTGCTACAGGGTACATATATGGAAGAGGGTAAGGAAATTGAGATTTTCAGAGCTCTAGTTTGGTGACTAGAGACAAGACAGGAGAACTTATGAGAATTGAATAAGATAATGTGTTTAAATGCTGTCCTCAAGGGCTAAATACTCTTCAAATGGTAAGTATTAACATTACTATTTGTTATGCACAAAAGAATTCAGAGATTTAAGTTGAAACCTTACATTTGCCTTCCCCTTTCCCTTCTTCCTCCATTCACAGCCTATCAAATTCACCCTGGTTTGTTTACTGGGTCCTTGGTAAAAGCACAGGTGAGGGTGATGCTCTCTGCAGGCTCCTCTCTATCGCCAACTCCAGTTTTGGACTCCAGTAGCTGGGGCCAGGAGAGAGAGTAAGGCAGAGCTCAGGGATCTAGGAAGGGAGATGTTATAGCCTAGAAAATGGGGAAGGAGTTACTGGGAGAGACACTGGTCCAGGCTGCACTGGACTGACCAGCTTGCAGGTGAGCCAGTAACCACATAAAGACACTGGTTTTATTCTAGAAACATTTGGGAGGAAATAATGAAATTATGGAATTAACTTGGGTTATAATGAGTAAATGATATTGCAAAAACAATCTAAAAGAGATTCTGCCTGAGGGTGACCATGGCCATGTATACTACCTGTATCTTCAGTGTCTAAAGAGGAACCTTCTGACCCAACATCAAAAAACATCAGATGTAGGTTTATTTTACCAGTAACTGTTCCTCACACTGTTACTCAGACTCCTTTGGTTGACGTTTTCAAGATGAGTGAAAGTGATTCAAGATGAAAGAAAGTGATTCAAATCAGCTGGCCTACTAAAGGTCGAAACCACCTCCTTGGTTTCGTTAGTTGGCATTTAACCAAATAAACTAACTGGTCACACAGATCAACAGGTTGTGAAACACTGGCTGACATCATTGCTCTTTGCCACATCACTGTTGTGGAGAGCGTGGAGTTACCTTATGTCAGGTGCTCAGAGCGTTTAAGAGCTGAAAGCCAATTCATCCTTAGAAACCACTGGAAATTAGTTGAGAGTGACTTGTCCACTAGAAGTGACTTCTATGTTCTTGAAGGGAGATGGACCATCCCTATTGTGTCGAGGTTTTCCTGCAGAGCCATGGCGAGGGGATAGAATAAATATTGACTATTTCCTTTCTGATGTGGGGAGCAAGTCATATGTTCAAATACTAATGTGATTGTTGCATCCACTGACAACCAGGGTTAGGAAGTACTTAATTTTCAAAATAGGTTGGAATGAAGTTATAGTAATTGTCACATGCTCGTTAAATCCTGGTGATTTGACAGTTGTCTGTGAAGTGACCAATAATGCTGTAGGAATGTGGCTAGAGAACATGGAGACCAACCTGAAAAAAGGAGCTTCTGCCCAGAACCATAGAATGTTAGAGCAGGGAGAGAACGTGACAGTCAGCTCTCCAGCTCCTGGGTTTCCAGATAAAGACCCGAACCTTAGTGTGCTGTAAAAATGCAGAGTCCTAGCCCTCCAGCACCAGAAACTTTTATTCTGTTGGTTTGGGTTAGGACTGCTATATGCACCTTTAACAAGGACCTGAGACTACATGCTGGTGATCCAGAGACTACACTGAGTCCCTTGTCATTACAGCTAGCCCAAGATGAGCAAGGAGACAGGCAGCCAGGTCCTGATTCCCAACCCAGGGCCCTTGACCACCCTGTGCAGGATTCCCTAGTACCTGAAATATATTATGTACTCTAGTTGAAAGATTGTGCGTTGGCTATAGTCATCCCAGGGAGCCTTTCTGATGAGACGAGAAAGAGTATGTGGCACAGAGCCGAAGTGACTTGCCCTGGGATGTTCACCTCTGTTCTGTGCCTGGGACTGGTAGAGGGAGCCTGCAGATCCATTATGAATATATCAAGGCAATATTTGCTTAGCTATTTGTCTGCATGTATTCACCTTGTCCTCAAGATAAAATTAGAAAAGTATGCCTGACTGTCTCCATTTAAAAAGAAATGGGAAGGTAAGAAGGCAGTCAGAGCCCGAGGTAAGATCAGGGCAGGCCTGGGTTCATAAGGGCATTCTGACGGAACTCTTAAGAACTTGGATTTGAAGTCCTAATTTGGAGAACTCATTTAGTGGTTATCCATTCTCCATTCTTTGAGGTGAAAAACAAAACTTGCTATATATGTTAAAATCCTAAATTTATTATTATTTCTGAAATTCTGCCCTGCTTCCTATCTTAAATCATTATTATCTTATTTAAGCTTTGTCATCCCGTGGAGTTCTAGGAACTAGCAAGACATCTGTGGTTGAGATTGCTCCATGAGACAGAGATCTTACGGTTGCAGTAGTTTATCAAGAAGCCTATTTCTGGAGCAGAGAGCCACGCCGTCCTGAAAGGGTAAAATGAAATAGTCATTTTCAGAGCATTTGGGATCTTGCTTTCCTGCAACTGTTGTCTATTTTAGTTCAAATAAACATAAAAATTCGCTAAAAAAAAAAGAAAAGAAAAAAAAGAAATAGTCATCTTCATCTTAAAACAGGCTCTGATGCATTGTCAGCCTTTACTTACACTGGTTACATATATTTCGGAAGAACCTCAGTGTGTTTATGTGTGTGTGTGCATGGGCGGTGGGCATATGGATGTGTGCACACGTACTAATGCATACCCATACACACAGGAATGAATTTTTTCATCAACTTTGGAGGGGAGATGGAGAGGCACTTGAGGCATGGACTATGTAAAAAATATAAAATAATCGTCACCACTTCTGGCTGAGACATTGCATAACATGGATTTTCTGTCTTTATTGGAAATCTCTACCCACTCGGTTGGCTAATGATGACAAACTTCAAATCTCTAGAAGGAATGTTGGGGAGCTGAGAAGGGCTACCTGAGTTGAAAGTGCTAAGTATTGTTGTTTGTCCGTTATTATATAAGAATTGCTGCATTGTATTTATACTAAGACAATAAGAAAAGAAGTAAAGAGTGCTTTCATTCCTGATTTTACATTAAGAACTATGGATATTTTGCCCAAAGTAAAAAGGTTTCAGCCTAGGTATGAGGGTCAGACAATATGGAAGACCCAGCCCTTACACAGTTAATTTCCTAGATCGTTTGAGAGTTGGGCGTTGATCATGCAGATTATCCACGTTCTTTGTTTTCTCCCTCCTGCTGCCTGCCTTTTGGTCTTCAGCCTGATCATTTGCAGCTTTACCAGAGGAAGCAACAGAAGATAGAACCAAATCAGTTAATTCAAGCTTCCTAAGTAGTTTCAATAAATAACTGAGTAAGAGAGGAGTGACTAAAGTTAGATTTTAAAATTATCTGTGAACTTAATTTGTCACTTTCGTATATTATCTGCTGCTCTCGATGATAACTGGAAATAGACTGACAGTTGCCCACAACCAAAGCAAGTAGGAAACCACAGTATCTGGAGACTTTGCCAAAGTGTGGTGCCTACCAGCAAAATATAAGAAGGGGCCTTTGGCAGTTGCACCAAGATGTAAAAGAAAAGCCACTGTAGAAAGGCTGAACCCTTTTAATCCAATTTTATTTTAAAACCAAAAAGACTGTGTCTTCTTTTAAATGGCCCTGGCCCTCTTGTACATATCCGAGACTTGGGGCTTGTGCTCTGTCTGCCAGATCAGCCAGCCCTTTGGCTGGTACCTGATTTGAAGCTTATGTCTTCTCTCATATGTTTATTCTCAGAGAACTTTATAGTACAAGGGAAGTTTCATAAAGGAAGGAATTTTTTTAAAATCTCTTCTGTTTCCAGCTATTTCTCTCAGAACCTAAAACAGTGCCTAGCACAGAGGAAGTATTCAATAAATATTTGTTAAATGAATGAGTGAATGATGATTCTCATTGCACAGATGAGGAAACTGAAAGATAAAGAGATTAACTGCCCAGGCCACTCTGTAGTTTCTCCTCTCAAAACTGTAAGTAAGAGAAATTGGTTTGAATCAGCTTAAAAGGAGGATGGTATTATAAAGGTTCAGGAGAGTCTCATAGACCTAGGGTCTTCAGGAGGTGACCCAGACACCTCTTGCTTGCTCCTCTTCCCTCCTCTCTGGTCCCTGTGGTCGGCTTCCCTCCCCGTGAGTCTCTGCAGACCAGCTTCCTCTGCAACTCATGATGGGAAATAGGGCGGCCAACAGCTTCTGAGTTAACAGGCTACAGTTCCAGCCATGGGCAGTGATTCAGAAGCTCTCCTGATCCTCATTCCAAATTCCCGGAGAAGAGCTCTTGGGCCCTCTCCACCGTCCCATAACCTCGCAGTGGTTAAAGTCAATGAAGTGGAGGGGTATACGCGTTCATCAAGGTGGGAGGAGCTGCTCTGTCCTCGACAATTTCTCCACTGACGGTCAGATCAGAGAGCTCGTAATCCAGCTTGCTGTTGTGTGTGGAGACCCTGTAAGTATTTACCCTGGAAAAGCTGGTGAGGAGTCCTTTAGCAGTGAAAATGCATAATTATGGAACAAGTCTTGAGACTTCTCAAGGAGGTAAAAACCTGAGCCCACTAAGTGAAGAGGAAGGCTCCTGCTCC
The DNA here is from genome assembly GCF_902729225.1 of Pteropus medius. Taxonomy (NCBI): domain Eukaryota; kingdom Metazoa; phylum Chordata; class Mammalia; order Chiroptera; family Pteropodidae; genus Pteropus; species Pteropus medius. The sequence continues at coordinate 24,260,910 of NW_024344240.1, forward strand.
TGTTCCCTGAATAACTTCAGGGATGAGAAAAATACCAGCTCGTGTCTCTGATAACATTAAAGGAGAATAGTTTCTAAGCAGGTGACTAGACTCAGTGACTGTCCTTGGCTGACATTAATTTTTCTTATACTGAGCTCTATTTGAAGGGTCAATGATTCCTGTTAACGATTGCAAGATACCTTCCTTTTGAGAGTATAAACCTACAGTATTAATTGTTTCCTTCATGCTTTTTCTAGTTCTTCAAGGTCTGAGCACATGCCAAGTGGAATAAAGATTGTTAAGATTTTTCTGTAAATCTTCCACAGCTCCTGGGGAGCAACTGGCAAACATGTGAAACTTTGCGTATGCCCCATGGCTAGCCTTCTGTCCTTTTTGATTTAAGACACAAGCCATCCAGCCTTCAAATCTTAAGCTGTGGACAGGAAAGACACATTTATAAAGTAGGAAGTAATTCCACTCACACTTGTAAGGTGCTATATTTCCTTCCTCTTTTTATTTTCTAACTGACAGGACCTAACTGCTCAACAGGCTATGCCAAGACCGTGGGCTCCTGCAGCACTGGCTCCGGGCTGGGTTGCGGTTCTTACTGGCCACACGGTGTCGCTGTTTTATCAGCTGTAGCCAAATGTCTCTGGCTCACACCATAGTTCAAAAGTTGGGCAGTGCGGTCCTTGTATATAGATGGCAGAAACAGAACCTAGACAGCAGCAGAGTTTTAGATTTTTCATTTGAACGAATTTGAGAAGAGTTAGGTCAGCGGTTTTTACTTGTTTTTAAAGATTGAGTGTGGAAGGTAGCACAGGTAAGGAAACCATGAGAGGAATGCTCAGCTGGGCCACTGAGAGAGACCTCAGTGATGACAATGGAGCGCGGCCTGGGAGGTGGCTGCATACTAGGTATTTGTTTAGTCATGGTTTATTTCCTGCTTCTAAGTAGTTCCCAGGCAGCCGAATACTTTTCATGCTTGAAGGTTATCATCATAGAGGTGGGGATAATTATAGCTACCATTTATCAAGTGCTTACTATATACCAGCTGCTTTGCATATATTATACCATGTAATTCTCTCAGTACCTCCGCAAGGTAGCCATTATTATCCACATGTTACAGATGGGAAAACTCAGACTCAGAAAGTTTAAGTATTGTCATTTGACTCACACAGCCAATAATTGATGCTGACTCCAAAGCTCTTTCTCAGTAGATTTCTGGGTAATTACAGAATCTAGTCATCTGAAATAAGAGGTGCCCATTTTTTCCTAAGTCTCAAGATGTGTACAATAATCATTCCTATTTTGTCACCATGAATTTTGAATGAGAAAAGTGACTAGGGAAATGTATTTCGATAGGCACACATGGCAGAGGGAACTTGGCGATTCTCAATCTAGAGTAAAAGGACAAAGCGTACAGGGCTAATGACAAAATTATGCACGAAGTGAAGAGATCATATTGAGCTAAATGTTGAAGCAAAGAGAGAACTGGTGGAATGCCGAGCTTGGGGAGCTACATGCCTAGGACTGTGGGACTCATTGGGTAACACGCATTCAGTATGAATAAGCTGCCTCACAGTAGGTTCATTTTACGTAACAGAGTTGACTTTTTTTTGATTCTCTGAATATTTTAATTTGTTTTTGGTAATGTAACCAACGCAGCAAAGGAATTAAGCCCTCAAGCTAGGCAAGACATGATGGCACTTGGAGAAAGCACCAAGGCAGCTGGCAGGAGGTGGTAAGATGGACTCTTGGCAGAAAAGAAATGAGCTACATGGATGAGCGATGGGAAGGGTTTAGATGTCAGGGCCCAAAGGACAGGAGGGATAGGGACCCAGCCTTAACCTGTTGCTTAAAAAGAAAAATACTCTCCCAGAGTATTTTCAGAGGCAGTAGGGGGACAGGTTGCCAATTGCTTGCCCCTCCGTGGGCCTGTAGGAACTGGGAGCAGAGGAAAATGATGGAATTGGGCTGGTGGGGGAGCAAGAGTGGGCATAGGCGCCCATACAATTCCTTGGGTTGATGACTTCAGCCCCTCAGGGCCAGAGAATCATCTCTTTCCCCTGAAGAGGTTGTAAGATCTCGCAGGACTGGGAATGTCAGCATCTTGATGCCCCCAATCCCTGGTTGTTGGAATTCCCTTGTGTCTCAAGAGCCTTGGAGCAGGTAAGTCTCTCCCCAAGAATGTTTTTCCCAGTTAGTAAGCAGCCAGCTCTCCTGGCAGAAATGTCCCTTCTCTCCGTACCCAGGAGGATGGGAATGTGACCAGCCCTCTCGAAGGGGCCCCAGAGGTCCACACTAGAGAATGGGCTTTTTCTATTGTGCCACTTCCCCCAAACTTACACAAGGGGAAATTCTTTTTTTATTGCCTTTCCCAGGTATTATGAGTCTGAAGTTTTGAATAATAGTGGTCTTTAAAATTTAGAAGTTCTCTAAAAATGTCTGATATGGAACAGACCAGGCCATGAACTGAGGTTCTGAATTTCCTTTTCCAATTTGCTCTTACAGCCTCTTAGTCTCCATGCCAGGACTTAACTCTCCATCACAAATAAGTAATTTCTATCACAAGAAAAAGAGACAACCTAAATCATTTTCCAATTACGTGTCACATTTTTGGCTACGGAAAGGCCTCCTTCCTAAACTCAGGACAGCCTCGGCCCTCTGATGTGCTGGCGGTACAGTCAGACCAATCAGGCGTGGAAATTGCATGTTGCACTGGAATGAGGAACAGAGGCATGCTGGGTACAAGAAGGAAACGGAGGCAGGTGTTACAACTATAAGTGAGAATGGAGAGGCCGTCTCACTCCCACTTCCCAGTGTGTGCCCACTGAGGGTCCAAGAGCAGGAACAGCAGCTCCTGCTCCCTAACTCAGAGCTCTACCTGGGCTTCTTGATTCAGAGCAAGAGTGGGGCAGGAGTGTAGGTCTTAGAAGAAAGCCATAAAATGAGCAGCTCTTGGGATTCCCCATCCCCAATCTGCTCCGAGGGAAAGGAGCCCAAGCCAAAGCAAGAAGGTGTTCATGTGTATGGGAGAGGAAGCTCGAAGTGGACATTTAGCACAGCTCGGATTACAGCTGAGTCCGAGCTTGAAGTGGTGCTCTAATGTGTGGAAAGGGGGAGAATAGTGATTTTTTCCCCCTTTTGGTGGTGCCAGTAGGGAGGGAGTTCATTGCGCTTTTAATTGCTTTCCCTTGATCTGGCTGAATTAAAATAAATTGGGGAGATTTTAAAATTCAAACCAGAGCTAGAGATGTTGATCGAATGAATCTAAGGTGCGGTCTGGAAATCTGTGTTTTAAAAGTTGCGTTGGGCGATTCTGCTTGGCAGCTAGGTTTGAGAATTGCTAATAGGTTATTATGTCTGGCTACACCAAGCCTTCCATGCAGCGAGATGGCTGTTTGCAGGAAGTGTTGGGCTTAGAGAAGTGTGACCAGGACCCTGGACTATTAGAAGTCTGAGGGTGGGGATCGGAGTAAATCGTCAGTGTTTACACACTAAAGATTGAACCTTCGAGATAGAATGGTAAACTGTCCTGAATTAGAGTCTCCTAAGAGACGAAAATCAGTACAGTCTGTTTCCAAATCCTCTTACATAAGAAGATATGCAACTGTAACTTCCTGGGCCTGTTTCTGATCTCCACTGTGTGTCATGGGCCACATTATATTATCAGATAAAGAGGGGATTCTTTTTTTTTTTTTTAGGCAAACCTGAGCCCTAAGGTTGGCCTGGATCTTTGTCTTCTCTAGCTTTGGAGAGAAGCACAAAATAGAGAGTGCATCAAAAGCGGCATTGCACCTACATCACACAAAAACCAAATGGATTGCAAGCAGATCTAGACAGACCTGATGGAGAAGCCTCTGAACATTACTGGTTCCCATGCAGGCCTGAGCAGGGCAAAGCCAGCAACTGCACACTTGCATACACTCTGCTGGCTCTGCCCCAGGACCTGCAGGCAGAAGCCAATTGTGGCTTCATGTACCCTCCAAGGAAAGTCCCTGGGGAGCATCTCTGTTTCTGCCTTCAGCAGTCCTGAATTCAGAGCACTGAATTAAGAGCTCAGCATGACATTTTGGTGGGTATAGAGACGTGACTTTTTAATCCCAGGGTCAGAGACCAGAATTCTAGTCTCGCTCTGTTGTTGATTTGAGCAAGAGCCTTGGATAAAACACGAGGCTTCTAAGCTTTAGTTTGCTTATCAGCACCTGGAGCTGATGCCAGCTCTGCCCACCCCTCAGGGATTTTGTAAGGCTTAGCTGCCAGGGAAGATGATGAAGCAATATGGAAAATGTACATAATCTCATTCTTGTGTTAGTTATTATTTCAATTGTACGGTGGACTGTTGCGAACTGACCCAGTAATTACTGGCTTGTTTCCTATTTTCTCTTATTGTGTTTTCCCAACAAAGTAGTAAAAAACACTTTTTCTGCCAAATAAACTTTTTTTTTTCGGTGTCAAAAAGAACCAACGTGGAAATAAAGGATTTCTTTCTAATCAGAGAGAGGTTATTTGTCACCAGGACAGGTAACTGAGAGTTATAGATTTCATTCTCTAGAGAAGAAAAAAATAGGAGGCATTTAGATGTTGAGGATAATTTAGTAGCGTCTGGAGACAGGGAGAAAACCAGATATTCCCTGGAGACTCATTTTAGCTCCAGGACTCTGTGAGTCCTGCCTCCCTTTAGGGGATTAACTAACCTCTAAAAAATATCAGCAAGGACGCATCTTTGGAACAGAAGATCCGGCTTTCCAACCAACTAGCTCCGTGATCTCAGGCAGTTTTCTTAGCAATAAAATAAATAATAATATCTTTACCTCAAATAAGATAATGGATGTGAAAGCCATTTGTAAAATATAGACGTTTAAAAGATTGAGACTGTATCAGGGCAAGATTAAAGAAAACATGATTTTTTAAAAAAGTACAAGTAAGATCTTGGGAATCATCTCTTGATTAAAGCTAACTACAAACGCGAGGACTCTAACCTGGACTCTAATTAGTTTGGTCTTCTGTATACCCAGAAATCCACCATTCTTCCCTAGGGAAACATCTTCTTCCCTGAGAGGGCCACTAACGGAAAAATAAGTGAAAAATTCCATTCCTCTTCAAAAGGGAGCCATTTTTTTTAAGCCTCCAATCTGTTTGCCATTGTTTCTAAATCTCAGGAAACTTCAAAAGGACAAAGCATGAGAGAAGCAGGCCTATGCCTGTGGCATTTGGAAGATGTGGGAAGGGAGCCAGATCCTCAAGGAATTCTGGGATTGACTCTGCCCTCCATGGGGACTGGCCACCCCACTTCCCAGCCCTTTTCTCCTCACTGGCCTCCACCCCATGCCATGGCAGCCACATCAAAGGATGAGAGTTGGAAAAGGCCCCGCAGAGGGTCTGTGACGACGGAAGATTCCCAGGGTCTCACATTAGAAGTTGGAAGGCATTTTCTGAGGGACATAATGTTTACACAGGGTGAGGTTTCTGTTACCATTGTAGAGGCCTTGGTTTCAGGGACACAAGAAGTTCTTTCAGGCTGTTCTGAATAATAAAGATTACACATACCCTTGTTTATCTGTGGAAATGTCTTCCAATTCTAAACAATGGACTTAGAAATCTCTTTCTGAGAACAATACCCATTCATAAATTGGGGACATTCTGTACAAGTGACAGCTGGCTGGGCAGTCAAAACTCCCAGAAAAGAGAACAGGTAGGGTGTCACCCCTACAGAGTGGGCTGTGCTTCAAAGCTCAGGTCCCAGTATTTGCTAGGAAAACACGAGCACACAGAGGTGTCTGGTCCAAAGCTGCCCAGAGGGATACACCCTGTGCATGTGACAGTCACACGTTCTGCCAACTGCCACCTAAGCTTCACTCTAAGCTAAAGAATATTTGGTAAGCGTGTCCTCTACTAAGGTTATAGTAACACAACTTCAGATATCAGAGCCAAAAATGTTTAAAAAAATTTGCTCCCGGTAGAACACCTATCATTGTTCCTTCTTTTCTTTTAACAGTATGGAGGTAGGGAAAGTGTTCGGAAATCAGAACACTAAGGCTATTTGTTTTGTTTTGTTTTGTTTTGTTTTACATTGCACGTAGAGAAGTATTTTTATTAATTTTTATTTCAGTTATTGAGATATAATTGACATACAGCACTTCTAACTTCGAGGTATACAGCATAATGATTTGACTTACATATATGTCATGAAATGCTTCCCACAATAAGTTTAGTTAACATCCATCACCTGATATAGATACAAAAAGAAAAAGAAAATGTGTTTCTTACCCTGTGATGAGAAGGGTAAGGATCTACTCTGTTAGCAACTTTCAGATGTACCATCCGGCAGGGCTAATAGTCATCACGTTGTATGTCCCTCCCAGGACTCGTCCTTCCATCCCCTTGACTTATAGAGCTCTAGGCAGAGGCAGAGTAAGCTTTTGTGAGGCCTAAAGGTCAGGGTGGGAGGTAAGTTTTTCAATTACAAACACGGCATTACAATTAGCGCCTTAGCAGGCAAGGCAGAGGCCTGAGGCGTAGGCTGCTTTCACTTCGTGGAAAATCCAACTCTGGTTCTAGGGGAAGCATCCAGGAGAGTCCGTGAAAATGCGGTCTTACAGAACTTTAAATTACTTTTCCTAAAACGCTCTCACTCCTAGTTCTAACCGAATTCTGGATTTTCTCTGACAATGTCATTTAGTTGGAAACCCTCTGGCGTCAAGGTTCCTTCTTCTCCCACGCCCCCTGCTGCGGGGCTCTTCCCCGGTCTCCGAACCCCGGTCTCCGAAGGCACGCCACTGTTACCGACCTTGCTCGGCAGGCCTCCCGCCACACCATCTTCTCCCCATTTGGGTTGCTGTCTTCCAGCCACCTTGGGGTCCCTCTGCAAAGGCACTGGGATCGGGACAAGCGCTACCATCTTCCTCCGAGCCCATCTCATGACAGCAAACTAAGCCAACTCATCAGATTGGCCGCATCCTTGGAACTCGTCATACCCCTCAGTTCTTTATTATCTGACAACTCCAAAGCCTAGACCACCTCTCCAACCCCAACCCCCAACTCTCCACCCCTGCCATGCCATCATGCCTCAGACATACCCATGGTCTCATCACACCCTTTTTCCTGAACTGTCTGCCCTCGACTGCCCCCATTTTCTTCTCCCCCTTATTGGGGCAACTGTTTCCACCCCACCCTGCCAGCACCGTCTTCTCCTGGACGTCCTGGTTAAGAGAGCCATACCCAGCAATGTGCGTTGCAAAGGTAAAGCTAGCAGAATCCAGCCCCTTAGGAAATGCACTTTATTTTCTTTCCCACTGGGGAAAACAGCCTTCTCAGAGCTATGAAGCAATCTGATTCCTGACCCCCACAGGGTAATAACAGTATCTGGCATCTGTATACATACAGCTTTTGTATACTCAAAGTGCTTACATAGGCATGACCTCGCAGGGTCCCGGCCAACTGCTGTTTAATTTCTCTCTCTCTTTTTTTCTCCTGCTGCAAAGGTTGCTGAAGAAAGTCTCGCATGTGGGTCAATTCACCCTGTGACGAATTCAGACTTCCTCGGCTGTGTTCCTCTCCCTTCTATGGTCCCTCTTATCTGCCCCCGCCCCTGAGGTCTTCTCCGACCCTGCTTTGCTCTGGCTCAGCTGCTGCAGTGTCATGAATTTCTGTCGCTCCGTTTTCCTCTCCCTCCAAACTTGTCTGTAACTTCACTCTTACTCCCTGAGAGTCTTCGCTGTGGAAAATAGAGAATTCCAGGAGGTTCTCAATGCGGTATTTTGTTCATACCTCCACAAGATTCCCTTACCACAGCAGCAGAGTTGTCTGTGTGTCTGTTTAGCCTCTTGAATCATGAGCTCTTTATAGAAGCTGTCTTCCCTCTCATCCTTGCATTGCCTGGGCCCTGACCTGCAATCTAGCATGTGGACTTATTGGTCTATATTCCCCCATGAGCCTGCTGATGAATAAAAAGAACTAGAAGTATCCTCTGAAGTCAGGAGAGCAAAGCACGAAGAGGCTCCAGGTGGCTTTGATTCGACTCTGGAATCAGGGCCACTACCACCCTGGTCTCTTGTCTTGGAAAAGCAGTACAGGAGTCAGGAGATCTGGAAAAAAAATTGAAGCAGCAAGAGTACCTGGACAGGATGGCCTTTAAAACCTCCTCCTGCCCTAAGAGTCTCTTTTTCCACTAGAACCAGATCGGCACTAACATGATCTGTCTGTCATCTTAGGCAACCCACCACTTCTCTTCTGTAAAACGCAGATCAGAATGTCTTCCCTCTCGCCCTGTGAGGATCAAATGAGCCAATGCATGTGAAATAACAAAATCTCAATTTTTATTAATATGCTAGAAGCAAGGGGATCAGACTTAAAAGCTCTCTCTCTCACCCCAGTGGGAGAGAGAAAAGTGTTTTCCTTGAGGGTAGTTAGACCCCCTAATAGCTCTTATTCGGGTGAAGGGTCAGCCACTGTAAGAAAGGGCCCTGGTTTATTTAGTGAGTCACACTGTACTATAGCTGTTAGGTTGTATGTTTGCTGAGGTTAGCACCTGTGTCTGTTGGATACAGCACCAGTTTACCACTGGACTACCGGTACCAAGCACAGCACTGACATATGGTAAGAGCTCAGTAAACATTTGCGAAATGAGAGAGGAAGAGAGGAAGGGAAGAAGGAGCTTAGGGGTAAATTGTTTGTATGGAGGATGCAGCCATGATAAGGGCCAGGAGAGGAGCAAATGTCAACCCACTGTAAAGGACCTTGGAAGGTAAAAAAGATGAGAGAACATACCATTCAGTCCATGACAACAAATAATGACCCTTTTTGTTTTGTTTTTTTCCTCAGTCTTATTTTTTAATCTCCAATGCCTAAATAATAATATTTTGAGCAGATCTTTGTATTCATGGAAGAAGAGATGTGGAGAAAGCAAAAGAAACAGCTGGCCATGCCCCTGCACTTACGAACCAGGGGAGGATGACTCAATGAAAAGAATGGAAGGGATGTGTATGTAAAATCTTTAAAGAATAGACAAAAACAAATTCAAAAATTTACACGCACTTATACATCGTACATATCTCGTTATCCTTAGGTATTGGAAATCATGAGTTCACATTGATAAACATATTCCAGTTCCAATCTGACACCATAAAGTTTTTTCTCATTTTTTCCCTTTCCCTTCTTTGATAGTGAGACATCTGGCTCCAGTGGAAAGTATTTTAAAGAGCTGAAAAGGATGAAGAAGAAGCAATATGTCACCATTATCCTAGCTCCACTGTGTCAGCCCCACTGCAATGCCTCCAAGGAGTAGGTCAGACCATGGCAGAGGAAGTCTAAGCAGACCAGCTGGGTTTTGGGGTACCTCCAGGCTGTAAGAAGTCCCAGAAGTGTCAGTGCTTGTCAGTACTAATTTAGAACACCCCATAAATACGCATCAGGGCAAATTGAATCAAAGCCACCTGGAGCCTCTGCAATTATGTTGAACCCCCAGAATTCACCTGGATTAGCTCTGGGTGACTTCCAGCTGTTGATCTGACCCTAGACTTAGGAGTATAAAATATGATTTGGGTTAGAATGAAATCAGATTAATTTTGGTATTTGGGAGAAATGGGAAGATAGGAGAAAAAGAGAAGGAAGAACAAGTTATAAATGTATCATCACTTTAAAGCATTAATAAAGATTAATAAAGTTGACTATACAAACTGAAATTTTCCATATGACAAAAATAGCTAGGACAAAAGATAAGAAACTGGGGAAATATTTGCAGCACATATCATGACAAAGACCTGCTTTTCATCACATGCAAAGTACACTTAAAAGTTAATAAGATGGAATCCTGACATGATATAGGGCCCAGATAGTGGGGAAGGTATAGAGGAGGCCATGTGTAGACTGGTAGGAGATTGGAGATGGAAAATGGGCTGATGCCACACCTATATGTGGCAGTTGAGAATTAGGAGGGATCTCTCAGCTGCAGAGGTCCTCACAGAGGAGTGATGGGTCCCAGCCCCACACTGGGATCCCCAGCCCAGGGATCAGGTGCCTGGAAGAGTAATCTTCTCAATAGTTGTCTGTGAAGATCAGCAGTGCTTCTGATCTGTCTCAGTGAGACAGAGGGCTGCAGGAAACTCAGACATCCCTTTGCACAGATTCATTCACTCTCAGGCACTCATCCTGAGCTCCAGTGAAGAAACGGCAGCTTGTAAGGCACCAGAGACATATGAGGAGAGACTGAATTGTTTGACTTCAGGGTGAGAGCTGCCATTCTTCCTGTGTTGAAGCCGCACCCTACACCACTTCCTCGTGCAGCCTGCAGGGATAGGCAGGAGCCAAAACTGAGTCTGCATTAACCTGGTGAACACCACTTGCCACACCCTAGTGATTTTCTGAGACCCCTAACTATACCCAACTCACACAGTGCACTTTCAGCTGCTGTGACTTTACAGCCTCAGCCTATACTGCAAGCTTTCTTAAAAACTCTCCAAGGTCTGCAGGCCCCAGACAAGTGACAGCTGATCTCAGTGTGCCCTGTGCCTTTTGTTAAGTGGTCCCAGACCCAGCAGAGTGGCAGATGGACTCAGGTTACAGTGTCGCTTCTCTCACATGTTTTTCGGGCCCAGCACAGGCAGCTGCCAACCACAGATCACTTCGTAGCTTCTACCAGATGGCCCTTGGCCAGGCACAGGCAGTGTCTGACCTTGGCCAACACTGAGCCCCTCCTAAGAGGCCCTAGAACCAGCACATCTAGTGGCTAGCCTCAGACCACAACAGAGCAGCACCTGATTAGCTGCACAAATGGAAAAACTAAAGGGTGGTTTTGGCAGGCATCAAGCCCTGCGGGGGCAAATCCCGCTCCGTGGGGTCAGCCACCATCAGCCACCACTGTGGTCATGGACAATCCTCACAGCCAGTCAGGCTGAGAGTCAAACCCAGACACTGATGAGCAAATAGCAATTAAGGCTCAACTACAACAGGAGGGCACACATAATCCACACAAGGAATACTCCTGGAACACCCAGCTCAGGTGACCAGGGAGACTGTTATACAAGGCCCCACAGGACACCTACTACATAAGGCCACCCTGACAACACTGGGAGATGTAGCAGATCTAATACATAGAAACAAACACAGAGAGACAGCCAAAATGGGGACACAAATAAACGTGTCCCAAATAAAAGAATAGGAGAAAACTTCAGAAAAAGAACTAAACAAAATGGAGGCAAGCAATTTGCCTGATACAGAGTTCAAAACACTGGTTATAAATATGCTCAATGAACTTAAGGGGAAAATAGATCAACTAAGTGAGAACTTCAACAAAGAGATAGTAAACATAAAAAAGGACAGAGAAACGATTAAAAGAATCAGTCACAAATGAAGAATGCAATAATCAAAATAAAGAATACATTAGAAGTAATCAATATGAGATTAGATTAAGCAGAGGATTGAGTCAGCGATTTGGAAGACAAGGTAGTGGAAAACACCCAATCAGAACAGCAAAAAGAAAAAAAGAATAAAAAATGAGGATAGTTTAAGGGGCCTCTGGGACAACATCAAGCTTAATAACATTCACATTATAGCGGTACCAGAAGAAGGAGAGAGCAAGGAATTGAAAACCTATTCAATAAAATAATGACTGAAAACTTTCCTAACCTAATGAAGGAAATAGACATACAAGTCCAGGAAGTGCAGAGTCCCAAACGAGAGGCCCACACCAAGATATATCATAAATAAAATGTCAAAGTTCAAAGAGAAAGAGAGAATCTTAAAAGCAGCAAGAGAAAAGCAGTTATCTACAAGAGAGCTCCCATAAGACTGTCAGTTTATTTCTCAACAGAAACTTTACAGACCAGAAGGGATTGGCATGAAATATTCAAAGTGATGAAAAGTAAGAACCTACAACTAAGATTACTCTAACCAGCAGAGCTATCATTTAGAATCAAGACAGATAAAGATAAAGAGCTTCTCAGACAAGAAAAAACTAAAGGAATTTCTCATCACCAAACGAGTGTTAAAAGAAATGTTAAAGGGACTTCTTGGAGGAGAAGAAACATCAATATGAGTAATAAAATAACAATAACGACATACATTAATAATTACTTTAAATGTAAATGGATTAAATGCTACAATCAAAACACATAGGGTAACTGAATGGATAAGAAAATAAGATCCTTACATATACTGCCTACAAGAGACCCATTTCAGAGTGAAAGACACACAGACTGAAAGTAAAGGGGTGGAAAAAGATATTTCATACAAATGAAATGGAAAAAAAGCTGGGGTAGCAATACTTATATCAGACAAGATAAACTTTAAAACAAAAGCTATTACAAGAGACAGAGAAAAACATCACATAATGATAAAAAGCTCAATCCAACAAGAGGACATAACCCTGGTAAACATTTTTGCACCCAATATAGAAGCACCTAAATTGATAAAGCAAATACTGATAAACATAAAGGGAGAGACGAAAGGTAATATAGTAATTGTAGGAGACTTTAACACCTCATTGACATCAATTGATAGATGATGCAGATGAAAAATTAACAAAGAAATGTGACCTTAAATGACATACTAAAGCAGAAGGAATTTAATTGATATTTTTAGAACATTTCAACTGAGAGCAGCGGAATATATATTTTTTTCAAGAGCACACAGAACTTTTTCCAGGATGGACCACGTGTTGGGCCACGAAACAAGTCTCTGTAAGTTTAAAAAGATTGAAATCATATCAAGCATCTTCTCTGATCACAATGGTGTGAAATTAGAATTCAATTACAAGAAGAAAACTAAAAAACACACAAACACATGGAGGCTTAATAACATACTACTAAACAATGAATATGTTGACAATGAGATCAAGGAAGAAATAAAAAAGATACTTTGAGACAAATGAAAATGAAAATGACCCAAAATTATGGGACACAGCGAAAGCAGTCTTAGGTGGGAAATTCATAGCAACATAAGCGTACCTCAGGAAAAAAAAAAGAAAAATCTCAAACAATCTAACCTTACATTTAAAGAAACTAAAAAACAAATAGCAAACAAAGCCCAAAGTGAGTAGAAGGAAGGAAATAATAAAGCTCAGAGCAGAAATAAACAAAATAGAGTCTGAAAAACAATTTAAAAGATCAATAAAACCAGGAGCTCATTCTTTGAAAAGATAAACAAAATTGATAAACTGTTAACCAGACTCATCAGAAAAAAAGAGTTCCCAAATAAATAAAATTAGAACTGAAAGAGAAGCAGTAACTGACACTACAGAAATACAAAATATTATAAGAAAATACTAGAGGGCTTGGGGGACTGGGTAAAAAAAGGTGAAGAGATGAAGAAGTTACAAAACAATCATGGGGATTTAGAGTATAGCATAGGGTATAGAGTTAATATTATTGTAATGGTTGTGTGTAGTACCAAATGAATGCTAGAGTAACCGGGAGGATCACTTCATAAATTATATAAATGTCAAAGAAAAATTTTTTTTAATAAAAATAAAAAATAATAAAAAAGAAAATACTATGAACAATTATATGCCAACAAATTGGACAATCTGGAAGAAATGGAAACATTTCTAGAAACACAATCTTCCAAGACTGAGTGAAGAAGAAACAGAAAATCTGAACAGACTGATGACTACTAACAAAATCAAATCAGTAACCAAAAACCTCTCAACAAATGAAAGTCCTGGACCAGATGGCCTCACAGGTGAATTTTACCAAAAATTGAAAGTATAACACCTATTCATCTTAAACTATTCCAAAAAATTGAAGAAGAAGGAAGTTGCCCAACTTCATTTTACGAGGCCAGCATTATCCTGCTTCCAAATCGGACAAAAAGACACTATCTAAAAAGAAAATTAGTCTGCGGCCATGCTACCCTGAACAAGCCCAATCTTGTCTGATCTCGGAAGCTAAGCAAGGTTGGGCCTGGTTAGTACTTGGATGGGAGACCACCTAGGAAGACCAGGTGCTGTAGGTGTAAAGAATAAAAAAATATGGATTGTAAGCTGACAAGGTACTTGCAATCTGTGAGGTCAACCAAGGGTTGCCTTGCCTAAAAAATAATAATAATAAAATAAAATAATAAAAAAAGAAAATTATAGGTCAAAATTCCTGATGAAATATAGATGCAAAAATCCTCAATAAAATATTAGCAAACTGAATTCAGCAGCACTTTACAAAGATAATACACTGTAATCAAGTGGGATTTATTCCTGGGATATAAGGTTGGTTCAATATCTGCAAATCAATTAATGTGATACGCCACATAAAATGAAGAATAAAAATCATATGAGCATATCAATAGATGAAGAAAAAGCAATTGACAAAATTTAGAATCCATTTATGATTAAAAAAATACCTAGGAATAAAGTTACTCGAGAAGGTAAAAGACATCTACTTGGAAAATTATGACATTGAAAAAAAATTAAAGAAAATACAAATAAATGGAAGCATATACTATGTTCATTGACAGGAAGAATTAACAACATTAAAATGTCCCAAAAGCTACCCAAAGCAATGCACAGATTCAATGCAATCTCTATCAAAATACCAATGGCATTTTTCACAAAACTAGAACAAATAATCCTATAATATACATGGAACCACAAAAGACCCTGAATAGTTAAAGCAATCTAAGAAAGAAGAACAAAACTAGAGGTATCACACTATCTGTTATTGACATATACTATAAGGCTAAAAACCACTGATACTGGCATAAATATAGATGCATAGATCAATGGAACAGAATAGAAAGCCCAGAAATGAATACCTTCATGGTCAATTAATCTATGACAAAGAAGGCAGGATTATACAAAGGGATAAAGACAGTTTCTTCAATAAACGGTTGGGAAAACTGGACAAATACATGCAAAAAATGAAACTAGACCACCTTCTTACATCATATATAAGAATAAACTCAAAATGGATTAAAGACTTAAATATGAGACTCCAAACCATAAAACTCCTAGAAGAAAATATAGGCAGTAAACTTCTGACATGGCTCTTAGTAATATTTTTTTCGATATGTCTCTTGGGCAAAATGAATGGGACTATATCAAACTAAAACAGTTTTGTACAACAAAGGAAACCATCAATAATCTACTGATTGAGAGAAAGTGTTCACTAATGATACATTTCATAATGGGTTAATATCCAAAATTTATAAGAAACTTATACAAATTAACATTAAAAAAAACCCCACAAAAAATAAAAACAAAAACACCCCAATCCAATTAAAAACTGAGAAGAGGACCTGAATAGACAGTTCTCCAAAGAGGACATACGGTTGGCCAATAGGCATATGAAGAGATGCTTAACGTCACTAATCATCAGAGAAATGCAAATTAAAACTATAATAAGATATCACCTCACATTTGTCAGAATGGTTATCATCAAATGAAGAAACAACAAATGTTGGTGAGGATGTGGTGAAACGGGCACCTTCATGCACTGTTGGTGGGATTGCAAATTGGTACAGACACTATGGAAAACAGTATAGAGGTTCCTCAAAACATTGAAAATAGAATTACCTTATGATCTAGCAATTCCACTTCTGGGTATTTATCCAAGGAAAACTAAAATACTAATTCAAAAAGATATATGCACCCTATGTTCACTGCAGAGCTATTTATAATAGCCGAGATATGGAAGCAGCCTAAGTGCCCACCAATAGACGATTAGATAAACAGTAAGTGCTACATATATACAATGGCATATTACTCAGACATAAAAAAGAATTAAATCTTACCATTTGTGATAACATGGACATAGAGGATATTATGCTAAGCGAAATAAGTCAGATGCAGAGAAATACTATATGATTTAACTTATACATGGAATCTAAAGAATAAAATAAACAAACAAACAAAACAGAAACAGAATCGGAGAACAAATCAATGGTTGCCAGTAGAGAGGAGGGTTGAGGGGCATGGGTAAAAAAGGTAAAGGGAATAAGAAGTACAAATTGGTAGTTACAAAATAGTCACAGAGATGTGAAGTACAGCATAAGGAATATAGTCAATATTATAATAACTATATATGCTGCCAGGCAAGTACTAGACTTATCAGGGGGATCACTTTGTAAATTATGTAAATGTCTAACCACTGTGCAATACCCCCAAAACTTGTATAAAATAAAATTGAATGTCAACTGTAATTGACCAAAAAAAAAAAAAAAGATTATCAGCCCCAAAGAAAAATAGGCCAAGGATTTATAAAAAAATTTTACAAGAAATATGCATGGCTTTCGAACAAACAAAAAGGTGCTTTTCCCATTTATAACAAAAAAAATATAAATTCAAACTCTAAGAGATATAACTATAATTTTGATAAACTGCTGTTAGGGAGGGAATGTGGAGAAATAGGTACTCCATGCATTGTTAGTGAGAATAAAAACTGGTACTACTTCTTTAGAACAATCTATTAAAATTTAAAATGTGCACGCATATCCTTTAATTCAGTGAGCTCACTTATATAAACTTACCTTATACATACCGTCACATGTGTGTACAAAGATGTATGTGGAAGAAATATCCTGCAACATTATTTGGGGAGTAAAAGTCTGAAAGAATCTAAATGCCTGTCAATAGAAGGAATGAATATTAAACATGGTTATTATGTAAATTGAAAAATCACCCAGAATGATACTATAGATTGTTCTCAGACACATATATGTATGTTTGTCTGAAAGGACATCGCAATTTCATGATAGTGCTTGACTCTGGAGATAGGAGGAAGGGAATAAAATTGGCTGTGAAGGTCAGAGAATATTTGAACTTAATCTGTAACATTTTACTTCTTTCATGTAAGAGAAAAAAACAGCTATGACTAAAGTGCTCTTATCAGCTCTGGATGGTGGGAACTTCACATATTACACTCTTACTTTTCTGTATTTTTCCAAAGAGCACCATACAGATCAATGGTATAAGATTATATCTTTTGTGTGAAAAGGTGGACGTGTGCTTTTTTACGTGTGAAGTTTTTCTGAAAAGAGAGACAAGGTGACAGTGGCTGAAGTGAGATCGGGGTGGGAGGGAGATGCATTTTTCACTGCACCTTCTTACTATGTATGTACTTAACCATTTGAATGTATTACTTAAAAATAATAATTATAAAGAGCAAACAAACAGAAAGCCAGTTCAGTATGCTTTAAGAGCCTCTTGTACTTAGGGAGGAAGGTAAGCACAGGCCTGCCCTCTAGGTCAAGAGTACTTAGTGTTCCTAGGAGAAGAAAGGACTTCTTTTTGTTTTCTAAATCTTTGCCTGAAGGAAGTAAGGGAGGGATAGACAGAAAGAGATATGCATGCTCTCCATCCTGGCAGTGCGGGCCTTGCTGAGAACTGCGAGCAGCTAATAAACAGCAATTATGTAGTGAACAAGGCAGAAAAAAAAAAAAAACACTGAAAAACATCCAGTATGGCAAAGATAGATATATATTAGGGTGGTGAGAAGGAAGCCCCACGGCAAGGCAAACTTTCAGATGGTTATCCTATTTTCAGTGTCAGAGTCCATAGTAAGAATACAAAAACAAACTGTTCCATCAACGGAAAACAGACAACAAGTAATGGAACCTTAAAGACATTATGCTAAGTGAAATAAACCATTCACAAAAGGACAGATGCTATGTGATTCCACTTCTATGAGGTCTGCAGAATAGTCAAATTCTGAAAAACATGAAATAAAGTCAGGGTGCCAGGGCCTGGGGTGGAGGTGGAGATGGGAAGTTAGTGTTTTAATGGGGGCAGTGTTTTAGTTGGAGAAGATGAAACTGTTCTGGAGATGGATGGTGGTCATGGTGGCATAGGAGGGTGCATGTACGTAATGCCACAGAGCCGCAGACTTAAAAATGATCAAAATGGCAAGTTTTATGTTATGTATGTTTTACCACAATTAAAAAAAAGTTACCCACCTTATAAGACTAAAACCTTTAACTGGACATTTAAAGATACAATACTTAACCAGTCTTATTGCCTCACAATGTTTAATCAAACCCTCTTTGATTTTTTCCCTATAAATTTTCTGCCAAGAACATGAAATTCAACTTTGACATTCATATATACACATGCACACACATGTTACTAAAGACACATACATAACACAATATAATATTAATGTAAGGAGGAGGTAAGGGAACTAAAAGTTAAATCAAGCTGTATTCAGAGTTGGCAATACACTGTCAGCCCTGTAGGCAGACCAAAGGAAACCTGTAGAACAAAGGAAGATTTCTGTTGGGATTGCTAACAAACCATGTCCCCACACCTTGAAGGGAAAACAGAGTCTTTAAGTCTCACCCGAAACAAAACAAAATCATTCATTCCTTACAGCTGAAACCATGGGAACATACGGGTCAAAGGCTGGGAATTGCCAGCCGGCCTTTCCCGCTACATATTCTGCTCCTTTCACCCTGTATGCCCATACCAAAGGAAAATGGATAAACAAAGTCTTGTAAACTGTAATTCATAGAAATTAAGAATGAAATATAAACTGAAATCCCCGAGCACTCGGAGTCCCTCTCAGTGTCCTTTTCTCTGTCTCTCTCATTGTCTCTGTCTCTCTGTCTCTCTGAGTCTCTCTCAGGCTGTCTCATTATCTGTCTCTGAGATGAGACCACGCTCTGTCTGTGGAGCGTTACCCCTTCTCTAATCAACTTTCCTTTTGCCTTTGACTCTGGCGTGCGTTTGAATTCTTTCTTGCGCTCAGCCAAACACCCTCTCAGTGCAGGGCTACTCGGGGGAATTTGCTCTGTCCTGCTCAATATAACATAACAACATAGATATGTGTATATATGTGTATGTATGTATATACATATATATGTAAAACTAACAACAACAACAAAACCAAACTAAAAACAACAAGCAAGTTTTAAGAGGGGAAGGCAGTAAGTCTTACTCAGATTTCCTTCACACAAGCTCAAAACATCCAACAAACCTCTTTCTGTTTTCTTTAGTGGCGGCCAGAATTGTTGCAACTGTGAGAATCCTCTCCCTCCACACTCTTTTCCCACATCTCCACACCAAGGCCACACCTCTTGCTGACATTCAGGGAGATAGCATTTCATACTTTTTGACCTTTTCACCAGTGTCCTAACTGAATTTCTTTCCAAAGGCAGTGTCATAATATGTGTGAGTGATGTGTCTTGAGCTCTGGGCTTTAGGGAGAGTCTTGGCCTTTGGACTTTGAACAGAACAAGGGCAGAGGGAGTCTGGTATCTGGAAGAGAGATTGGTGCTGCCTTGCTTCAGCCAAACTCTGGTTTTTAACTTCTATAACAATGGCCCAATCCCTGCCTGCCCCAATGCTGATCAGGCCACTTAATTCTGCTCTCACTTTGAATTAACGGTCTGAGCGAGAGCCAAGGTGTCGTGTGGCATGGCACCCTACTGGCCTCCATCAAGAAGAGGACGCCTCGGTGTGCCCAGTGGAGGCCTGTCCTCTAGACCTCTCGCCTCCCACTCAGTGCCACAGGATCACCACCTGGCCTAAGCTCATGGAAACGTCACTGCTGTCAGACTCAGAAAAGGGAGAAATGGAAACTCTTGATAGTGACTGAGGAATCTAATGAAAATATCCCTAATTTGGCTTGATCCTTGTCTAAAAGAATTTCTACTTCACTTGTTTATTTGGCTGGCAAATAGGAGTTCTGGCTTAGAAGGAGTGTTGGGGAGAAATAGACTATTATAACATTTGGGTACAATTTGAATCCTTTATACATTATTTTTTGTTTGTAACATCTTCAAAGAATCTCTAATAAATTGCCAGAAACATCACGACCTTTTGCTTTCACAGACCAAAAAGTCCTTCAGCACATCTTATTTTTTCTGGTGTTAACACAGAAAACAGGGCTCATTCTGGAGTCTTACATATCTCTAAAAATGCAGGCCAGAAGTAATATTTGGCTTCTTCCACACTTGAATCTGACTCTCTTTCTGGAAGAATTTGGGGAGGCAAGTGCTAATGTCACATCCCTTCTGAGGACTGAGAATTTGGGGGTGGGAACTAGCTCCCAAAGGAGGGAGAATAAACCAAGACAGGAAGGGGACCCATCAGTCTACTTGGGCTTTTTAGATGTCTTTGGAGACCTTGCCTGGAAGCAAAACGTTTTTCACCTTGGAGTAGAATAGTGCCTTGCCTTTATGTTTTTACTGCATGTAATTCTCTACACTGCCCCAGGACTGGTACCTTTTCCCCCTTATTCATTCTCCTCTATTTTTATCCTCCCCTATTTCACCTTAGTGGTACAAGTCTTCCAAAAAAACTGGTCAATGAAGGAAGTCCCGATGATTGGTTTATTCATTCACCATGTATTTGCAGAGCACGTAATATAAAAATTGCTACAGGTTTAAGTTTCATTCCATTAATTTAAGAGATGATATCATTTACATCTCATTTGAAAAGACTTTACTCACTTCAACTCAGCTATCTTTTTCTTTTCAATATAAAGTTGCTGGCATGTTATCAGATGATGTTCTGAGTCATGAGTCCACAGAGGGCCAATATACCTGACGCCTGGTGAAAGGCCAGCCACGTTGTCCTCACTGTAATTACTCCTTCCTTGGTAAGTGCAGAGTTCATGTTACCCCATGGTTCTCAACCAGCATCAATGTCTGCCTTGAAGTTGGAGCAGCATAGCTTTTTCCTGAGATTCAGATGCACTTACTTTTTCATGCTTTAAAAAACATTTTAACTTTACTAATACAGCTAAATAGACACTGTTTCTCCTTCCATTACTTCTTCTAGCTCCTAAAGCTGTATGCTTCCAGGGTTCTAAGGCTCCACCAGGCCCATCCCAGATCCACCATGGGGATAAGAAGTACACAGAAGCTTCAGCCTAAGTCCCATTACAGTGTGGACAATAAAAGAGGTTCTATGGAAAGTGACCTCACAGGATGATCAAATCATAAATGGGCAGGTCTTGGTGGGTAGTCATGTCTCAGTGTTACCAAAGAGAGGAGATCCCTTCCTGGTGCGTCCAGGTTCTTGATGTCTCGAACAAGGAATTGAGCAAGACACCCAAATACAGTAGGAAAGAAAAGCTTTATTAGAAAGGAAAGTACACTTCCAGACATGGAAGTGGGCCTGAGCAAGAGAAGCATGGCTCAAAAGGCCTGTTAACAAAGACTTCAAGGTTTTTATCTCTATTTGCTGTGGGTGGTTACTTTTCTTAGAGGAGTGGGTTTCCTTGATTGACAACTAAGATTGACAGGACTCAGTGATTCATCATTTGCTTTCTGCACATGTTTGTTCCCAATCTGTTACAATGATATTAATGAACTACTGGGCATATGCATCATATTATAATGATGATATAATGAGGCTCAGGTGAATTGAAGTTTGTTTGGGTCTTCATTGCGCAGGTGCGAGTGACTGGCTTAACCTGGTACCTAATTCTGCTTACTTGCTTCTTTGTGGGAGTTAAAAAAATGCCTTCTGGCTTGCTTAATGTGGGTGGGTTAGGGCGGACCCCTTCTAGGATAGAATGACCTCAACGTCTTTGCGGGTAGACCCGAAAGCCCCTAACTTTCCTGCCTAACTCTTTTTTAAGAGTCATGAACCCCCTTATTATTAGTATGAATGTTGAGGGATGAGAGGTCTCTTCTTCCGTATCTGCTTCCTGCTGAGAATGTCCCTGCCTACTGGGGTTTCATGGAGCTCTTTCCCTTTCTGCCTCCGTCAGGGCGAGGTCTTGGGTTTCCTGCTAAAATGCTGCCTCAGTCCCTAGACAAGAAAAAGAAGATACACACTTATTATTTAAATCATATATCTATTAATTTCTATTATTGATTTGCCTATTAAATGAGTAAAGGGAAACAGGCTTCGTTAATATATTTCTTGAAGAGTGAAAAAAAAGAAAAGAACTTTGGCCTGAAGTCCCCTCTTCTCTCAGACTCTAAGGGCCCTGTCTGGCTTAATACCATCTCTGCTAACAATGGGCTGATGACCCTTATTAATAGCCAGAGGATCTGAGTCACGACTTTCGGGGCAATTATCAGGATTTGAGAGAGAGGGCCTTTTTCCCAAAGAAAGGTGGAAACTTAACTAGGTTTACTAAAAAGATTAAGAACTCTGCAAGAGATGTCCCATTTCATTTCCTGCTAGAAGATTAAGAATTTTACAAGTGGTGTCCTGTATCACCAGGCATATAACTTCTTTAGTAAAAAAAAAAAAAAGGCTTATTTTTGCTTTAAGCAAGCCCTGTCCATCGTTCCTGTGCATCTAGGTTCATGCCTCTGATGCCTCTTTTCAGATCCCTCCTTCTAAAGAGTCACCACCCTCAAAAGAACATAATCTCCTTAACTATTATTCTATAATTCCATCCCAACCCTGCTTTCTCTCACTCTCATGTTACCTTCCTTAACCTTCCTTCCTTAATTCCAAATTCATAAAAGAAGCTGCAAACTGTCACTTCTTGGAAGCATTTTTCTCAGTTTGTTGAGATCTTGCTTCAGACATATCCTCTGTTTGACTCAAATAAACTCATAAAAATTCTGTTCAGGTTTGGATGTTTCTTACCTCAATATCTGTCACCCTGGGGCCTGGGGGTCTGCTGTTCCCTCTCTAGTTCTCTCTTGTTGATGGCTTAGGGCTGGGTCTTTACTTGGTTTCCCTGTCTAGGCTTCCAGTTTCCTGTTGAGATTAGAGACTGTAATGCTTACATCTGCCCAGTATTGGTTCCTTTAGGTAACCCTCACTAGTTTTATGTGATGCTGGTGAGGCTCTCAAGGCTGACCTCCATCTCCCTCCTAACCCCCAAGTAATAAAGTGTGAGCATGTGACCTAGGCCGAACAGTCAGAGAACTCTGTCCTCCCTAGCTGTGGTGGCTGGTTCAGGGTTAGCTATAGAATCCATGTCAGACCAATTAGAGCCTTCAGACTTCTTTTTTTCTTTTTCTTTCTTTCTCTCTTTCTTTCTCTCGTTTCTCTCTCTCTCTCTCTCTCTTTCTTCTTTCTTTCCTTTTTTTAACTAAAGTTACCTGTAAAAATGGTCTCTGTTCATTAGGGCTACTAAGCTTGGAGAAAGTGACACAGGGACAGCTAACAACTCTCTTGCCTGTGGCAACAGAGCCTATATACAGGTTAAAGTCAAGCAGAAACAAGCAAAGTCAGAAATAGTGTGATGGATTGGGTTACTGCTTCAACTTTTCACTGTCTCCCTGAAATTATATATATAGATGGAGAGATCTATCACCTGTCTGTCTGTCTGTCTACCTTATCTATCATCTATCTATCATCTATCTATCTATCTATCTATCTATCTATCTATCTATCTATCATCTATCTATCATCTCTATCTATCATCTATCAATCATCTATTATCTATAGAATCTTTTGCCATGTTGATGCCAGACAGCTGCACAAAGTGGAAGTCCAAAGAGGGCCCCCGATCCTGGAGCTCTGGTGACTGGATTCTTGTCCTATGTCATGAGAAAGAATTCAAGGATATGACAAACAGCAAGCTGGAAAGTGCAAGTTTTATTAAAGCAAAAGTACACACTTAAGGAAAAGTATGGGCAGCTCGGAGAGTCTGCCCTGAGGTGACTGAATTACGGGCTTTTGTTTTCTTGCCTTAGGCATTGTCCCAAGGTTATCCGGCCTGCCTCCCAGTCTTGTCTTGTTTACCATGTCACATGGAGGGGAAGAGGCGGCCCAAGACTATCTATCTTGTTTCCTGGCCTTGGCTTGTTTCTCCTGCTGGAGTTTCATGCTTGAAATCGAAACAGGGAGAGGGCTGAGTAAGGGACTGATGAAAATTTCTAGAGCTGCACCCTGGAGGGGGTGAGGAACTTCCCTAGGCTAACTATTCTGCCTCAGTGTGACTTTGTAGTACTTCCCAGGAGAGTAAATGGAATTTATATCCCTGCCCATTGACTTTGGACTTGGCCATATGATTTTCTTTGACCAGTAGATTGTGATGGAAATGACCAGTGTGCCCAGTCTAAGCTAAGGTCTTAAGAGTTTCCACCAACCACTTTGGGTCTTCTGCCCTCTTCCATAAAAGGACCAGGCCCTAGGACGCTATTAAGCCTTCTGCTTTGGTCCCAGGATGAAGACACAGAAAAAATCTGTAGCCAGTTTGAAGGCTGGAGTCTAGCTGAATCCAGCCAAGCCCAGTCAGTATTAGCTTAATCATAGCCAATCTGTGGACCTGTGAGAATAAAATAAATATTTGTTGTTATAAGTCATTGAGAATTTGGGGATTATTTGTTACACCGCACGATAATAGCAAATCTGACTAACATAGATGGCAAGTGAAAAGTTCTGAGTACATTATTTAAACCACTAGTTCCCATTGCATCTGAAGTCAATACCACCAAATAGCGTGGGTTGAGCTTCTATTATTAGGAACCAAAAAAAGTCCTGACCAATGCAAAAAGCTTTTCCTAAGCTCCTAGGTTGTTGTCATATTACCTTGACAAGTCACTACCAAATCTGTCTCCCAGAATATTTGTTCTGTATGTCAGCTGGGATCCTGACATTAATAGTCAACTCATCAGCGATTACACTGTTGCCGCGGCCTTACCTTTACTCTCACCCAGTTAATACTCTTAACTCCGTTGCTGTATCTAGCTGCCGATAATCATTCGTCCCTTATCCTCAGGGCTGACATCTGCCTATAGTTGCACTTTGGCATGACTTCTGGATGCTCCCTTTTTTAGGTCCAGCTTCCTCAGCTGGGTCTGTTTCTTCAACTCCTTTGGTTTACTTAGCATTTGGCTACACCCTTGCCTGCAAACTTACACATCTCAAACAGAATCCACTCCTTCTTTGATAATGTTAATATGGCAAATATTTATTTAAAAAATAAATAAATATTTATTTTTCCTTAATTCAGGATATTACCTTTGACTTTACTTCATATAGAATGTTCCTTTCTAACCTACCTGAATTCTATTCTGGAGTTAAGCTCACGAGGATAGGAAATCTAAAAACGTAGATCATTTTGTCTGAATCTAGAAATGGGAGCATGGAAAGCAAAAATGGTGGGTGTCCCTCCATGGAACAGGTGCATAGCTCCAATAAAATCCACATCTTATCAGGGATTATTTCTATAACATAGATGACATTAAGCCAAAAGTGTAGATTGCTCTTCAGACTCCTTAATTCTTTTTAATATATATATATAATTTGCAGAAATTTATAAGATTTTTTAAAAATTTAAGCACAAATAATAATATACAAAACACAAATAATGTAACTAAAGTCTCTATTCTCCCAATCCAATATTTATAACTATTACACTTTTGTCATATGTACCTCATCTTTTTTTCTCCAAAGAAATAAAACATTATGAATATAGTTAAAAATCCCTTTAACTATCACTCTAGTTCTATTCTTTCTCCCTCTCCATACTATGAGCAGGTAAGTTTTTCTTTTTACTTCAAATCAATGCCATTTTCCTATTCATGTTGTTTTGCAACTTTTTAGTCCATGTATTTTTGAGATCAATGCACACTGATCTACATAGATCTAGTTTATTCCTTCTAATGACATACAGTATTACAATGTATAATTGTACCATATTTTATATATACATTCCTACACTGATGCATACATATTTAGGTTGTTTCCAGTTCTCTTGCTATTACAAAGAATGTTCTATGAACATTGTTGTACATGTTTTCTAGTGCAAAAGCTGATCATGTTACTCAGCATCTCTTACTTCCTCCTGAAAAATGCAAGAATCTTAGCACCTTGTAATCCTATATACCACCACCCTATCTTACCTGCTATTTTGTGAGATACTGTAGTTCCACTTTCCTTATATATTCACCCTCAATGTAATATACAGTTATGTAGTGAATGCATATTTAGATTTACTTAATGTTTTACCAGTTTATTTGCTCACTATTCTTTCTAGCTTTTTTTTTGTTTTCTGGAGAGATCAGTTATTATTTTCTTTTGTATGCATATATATGTGTGTGGGAACTAGATAACGCAAGTAAAAATTTATGAAGATGGTGACGGAAGGAAATCTAACTTTGGGTGGTGAACGCACAATGCAATATATATATGACATATTATTGAAAATTGTGCAGTTGAAACTGATTTTATTAATCAATGTCACCCCAATAATTTTTAATAAAAATAAATATATATGAAAATATGCACATACTATAGTATTTATGTATGAATAATATGATGTCTGAGATAAACTTCCAATTAATCTGGGAAGGATAAAAGTGGATGAGGACATAGATGAAATAAGACTGGTTGTGTACTGACAGTTATTAAAGCTGGGTTATAGATACAAGGAGCTTATGCTATTTGATCTATTTTTTGTTAAAGAATTTAGAAAAAGGAAAAAGCACTGTCTGGAACTAGAGGTCCTAGGCCCCTGTAGTCATCCAGTAGCTGACTAGCTGTGCCATTTTTTAAAAGTCACTTTCCTCCTCTGGGCCTCAATTTTCTTCTCTCTAAAATGATCACATTGGACCAGATGATTTTTAAGATTCCTTCCTGCTTCGACATAATGAGAGATATCTTACATCTTTTTTGTTGATGTTTGTTTTTATTGAGATATGTTTTTTATTTTTCACTGTATTTAGTTGATCTTTGTTTTTTTATTCATATAACATGATTCACCATTTTAAGGTGTCCAATTCAGTGGTTCTCAGTATATTTACAAGATTGTGTAACCATCATCTCCATCCAATTCTATAACATGTTCATTACCGTCAAAAGGAATCTCATACTCGTTAGCAGTCACTCTCCATTCTTCTCTTACCCCAATCCCCGGCAAACACTAACCTACTTTCTGTCTCTATGGATTTACTGTTCTGGACCTGTTATATAAATGGAATCATACCACATGCAGCCTTTTATGTCTGGTTTCTTTTACTTAGCCCAGTGTTTTCAAGGTGATTCACATTGTAGCGTTTATCAGTATTTCTTTCCTTTTTACGGGCAAATAATATTCCACTGCATATATAATATCGCATTTTGTTTAACTAATTATCAGTTGATAGATATTTGGGTTGTTTATACTTTTTGGCTCTTACAAATAATGATGCAATTAACTTTCATATATGTTTTTATGTATCATCAATTTTGTATCACTAGTTTTCTTTGGTATAAACTTAGAGATATTGCTGGGTCATATGATAACTTTATATTAATTTTTTGAGAAACTGCCAGACTGTTTTTCACAGTAGTTACATCATTTTACATTACCACAGAAATACGTGAGAGTTCCAATATTTCCACTTCTTCATCAATATTTGTTATTTTCCTTTTTTTTTTTTTGATGATGCAGTAAAGTAAAATTTTTTTGAGAGATTTTTTAAATTAAATTTATTGGGTTGACATTGATTAATAAAATTATATAGGTTTCAGGTGTACATTTCTATAGTATATCATCTGTATATTGCATTTTTTTTTTCACCACCCAAAGTCAAATCTCCTTCCGTCACCACATATTTGACCCCCTTTACCTTTTTCTACCTCTTCCTCCCTCATTTTCCTCTGGTAACCACTAAGCTGTTGTCTGTATCTATAAGTTTTTGTTTGTTTGTTTGCCTTGTTGCTTTCAGTTTTATATTCCACATATGAATGAAATCATATAGTTCTCAACTTTTTCTGTCTGACGTATTTGTTTTTTTAAGTATAGCCATTCTAATAGGTATAAAGTGTTATCTCATTGCAGTTTTGACTTGCATTTCCCTAAAGACGAATGATGTTGAGTATCTTTTCATATGCTTATTGGCTATTTGTAGATCTTCTTTGGAGATGTGTCTACTCAAATCCTTTATCCATTTTTAAATGGAGCTATTTGTCTTTTTATTGTTGAGTTGTAAGAATTCTTTACATAGCCTGGATCCTAGATCTTTATCAAATATATGATTTCAAAATTTCCCATTTTGTGAGTTGTCTTTTCACTTGTTTGATACACAAAATCTTTAATTTCAATGAAGTCCAATTTATTTTTCTTTAGTTCTTTAGGTATCATATCTTGAGACTGTAGCCTAACTGGAGAATATAAAGATTGAAATCTATGTTTTTTTTCTAAGAATTTTATAGTTTTACTGTTTACATTTAGGCCTGCAATCCATTTTGAATTAATTTTTGTATATGGTATTAGGTAGGGGGTCTAAATTCATTATTTTGCATATGGCTATCTGTTGTACCACCATCA
The DNA here is from genome assembly GCF_902729225.1 of Pteropus medius. Lineage (NCBI taxonomy): Eukaryota > Metazoa > Chordata > Mammalia > Chiroptera > Pteropodidae > Pteropus > Pteropus medius. The sequence goes on from NW_024344240.1 coordinate 24,288,992, forward strand.
TTTGCTGAAAAAACTATTCTTTCTCCACTGACTGGACTTGGCACCCTTGTCAGAAAGCAATTCACTATAGATATTTCAGTTTATTTCTGGACTCTCCATTCTATTCCATTGACATATATATATGTCATATATATATATATATATATATGTCATATATATACATATATTCTTATACTGGTATCACACTGTCTTGATTACTGTAGCTTTGAAGTAAGTTTTGTTTTTTTTTCCTTTGAAGTAAATTTTGAAGTTGAGAATTGTGAGACTTTCAACATTTTTCTTTTTCAAAATTGTTTTGACTATTCCATGTCCCTTGCTTTTTCATGTGAGTTTTAAAATCGGTTTTCTATTTCTGCAATAAAAGTAATTGGAATTCATAAATCTAACTCGTACCAAACTTCTCCATGAGGACTGGCAACTTGTCTAACTTGGTCACTGTTTTATCTCCAACACCCAGCACAGGGCCTGACCCAGAGTAGATACTCAATATTTAGAGAATAAAAAATTGTGCAGTTTAAAAAATAGCAATAAAATGTACTCAAGCCAAAAGATATTAATGGAATATCGAGCTACCTGATCAAACTTCATCATTTCTTTCTTTTTTTTTTTTTAAAAAAAAACAAAACACCTGTGTATCTATCCCTAAACAATACATTGGTTAGTTTTGCCTATTTCCTAACTTTTGTATAAATGAAATCATATTGTATAAACTCCTCTGTGACTTGTTTATTTCAAAGCACATTATGTTTTGAACTTCATCACGCTAATACATGTAGCTGTTGTTTATTCATTAATTTTCACTGCTTATTCTATTATATAAATATATAGCACCTTATTTATCCATTTGGTTTGTTCCATAATGAGCCATGGTTCTATAATGAACTATGATGCTATTAGATGTTCCTGTATGTTTCTGAGTCATAGGATATTTGCATATTCACCTATACTTGTTAATCCAAATTGTTCTCCAAATTGGTTATAAAAATTTACACTCCCATCTGAGTAGGTGAGGATTCTTACCATTGTCTTTTGCATTTTATGCCTTCCTTTTGGGTCCAGTTTCCTTCTTCCTGAAGTATACACTTTAGTTGTTTATTTTATTTTATTTTTTTCAGAGAAAATCTGTGAATGTTAAGCTGTCCTGGGCTTTGTCTTATTGAAAATATCTCTATTTTTCCTACACTCCTTGAATAAGAATTATTCTGAACACAGGATTCCGGATTGACAGTATTTTTTGTTTTTCTCTCATCACTTTGAAAATATTATTCCATCATCTTTGGTCTTTATCGTTTCTTCTGATTGTAATTCCTTTGTCTTTTGTCTCTGGTGGATTTTAAGATCTTTGTCTGTGGTGTCTGCAATTTCACCATGACATTTCTGGATGTGAATTTCTTTTTGTTTATTGTACTTGGCACTCATTGTGATTCTCGAATCTGAGGATTCATATTGTTCATCAGTTCTGAAAAATTATCAGTGATTATCTTTGAATATTGATCCTCCTCCATTCCTTCTCTTTTCTCTTTCTATTATTAGAGTTATAGTGAATATATTATCCTCTTTGTTTCTAAATCCTCATTTTTTTCTCTTTTGTTTTGTGTTGCCTTCTGGGTAAATCCATCCAGTCCATTGGTTTTCTTCAACTATGTCTAATCTGATGTTCAATTTATTCACTAAGTTTTTATTTATAATTTTTAGAATTTGATTATTTTGCATTTCTACTTGTTCTTGTTTCATTGACTCTTGTTATTTCTTATATTTCTTTTAGATGTTATAATTTTAAAATACTTATTTTATCATCTCAATCTCCAAGGCAAATGAAGCTTAACTTACTTTTACTACAGTAGTTTTTCTTCCTTTTGTGTTTCTAGCACCTGGAAATCTAACTTTCTTTTTTGAATATTCAGCCTTACATATAAAAGAAAACATGTTGAATTTATTCAGCAGTTCTAGGTGTTTGTTGCAGGAGAATTTTGAGGTCATCTGGTCTGCCAACTTGCCAAATTTGAAGTCTATTAATTAACTGTATGTAAGTGGGTATGTTTTAATTTAAAAAATTTAATTGTGGTAAAAAACACATATAAAGTGTATTAATTAACTTTTAGTAGGATGGTAAAACTACAAAGAGAATGCCCTTTTTTAGTTGCAGTATTAGGAAGGACTTTTTAATAGGCTAATAGGAAGCAAAGATTTTCCAAGGGAATGAAAGAGAGGCAGGGAGTGAAGGACATATTCTGGGAATGGTAGATAGTTGGTTTGGCTGGATCACAGTATAGAGTTCATGGAGTAATGTGAGCAAATTTCTAAAATAGTAAATTGGAGACAGACTGTGGAGGGTCCTGGCTTTCAGCTTGAGGGAATTTGAAGGTTTTTGAACTAAATTCATTTTGAAAGTTAGTCTTGGCAGCAGAATATAGAGTGGTTTGGAGGGAGGTGAGATCGATGACAGGGAGACCAATTAGGAACTTATTGCAATAGCCCAAAAAGAAGGTACGAAGGCCTGACAAAGGCTCAGAGCTGTTGAAATGACCAAAGCATAATTGTAGGTATTGACCAAATTGGGGCCAAGAGACGATGCCAATATAGACATATGACACAGCAGCATTCTCTAGAGCTAAGTTGCTTCCCAAAGGAGTAGCATTATAGACTCTTAAATGTGCTATTTATAAAATGTCTGCTAATTAGCCTCTTGAGCCAGCTGAAGCTCTCCTGTGATTGAACCCAAGCTTGAATAGCATGCCTCGGTGTGGTTTGAAAAATGGTTTTGAAACAGGGAAAGTAGAGTAAAACAGAAAGACTCCTGGCTCTATAGAATTTAAACAACTGTTCTTAGCATTGGCAGAAAGAGTTTTAAGTGGTTTACATCTATTGTTAACATGATCTTCTATAATCATTGCTCTGGCTATTGATCTTCACATTTCTTAGCAATGCAATTTAATCACCTGTTCCCACTGAGCCAGATATCCAATAGGTGGCAAGCCAAATATCCAATAGGTGGCAAGCCAAATTGTCTTGGTTTGCACTTGTTTTCACATTACTCTGGTATGTCCTAAGGTTATTTTCATGTTTTCTGTGTGCGAGTCTCCCTTTCCCAAATTGTTGTGGATTGTGTTATAACTTGTTTCTTAATTGGCTAAATTTAAATAAACACCAGCTGTTTAGAGATGCCACATTTAGTATTTAATTGATGAACGAACTAATGAAAATCAGTAGAACAGAACCGTGAAGCTAAGAAGTTTATTGCAAAAGAACTCGAATAACTTGATTCTGAGAATAGGTGATTAAGATGTGGGTGTGGAGAGAGGGAGTTATTAAGCTAGAAAAAAACCAGAAAGTAAAGCCAAATATTGCAGTTCCTTACTAAATTTATGACATCTACATAGATTTTGCATTAAATTTTTATATATTCCTTCATGTGCTCTCTAATTGCTAGTGTTGCTCATTATGGGACAACTGGCATTTCACATACTTCACATTTTTTTGTGAGCTTGTTCCACAGTAACTTTTAAATTCATACTCTTGATGCCTATCATAGTTCTTATTACATAGTAAATATTCAATAAATCTTGTTAAGCAGATGAGTGAATGAATGAGTGATGCTATTAAAAAGGAACTGGATGATATTTTGAAATCACATTTAGACACTACTAAAAGGCATTAAGACATCTTTGCCTTTCTTTTCTCCCTTTCTTTCTTTCTGTCAACATTTATTGAGCACTCAATACAAGCCAAGCACAGTGTTACATGCTGAAAGTTGCAGTGATTTACTCTTTCACCTTGAAACAATTTGGCAGTTGATGAAAAGCTGTAAAGTTTGTTACTTAAAAATATCCAGTACTTAGATTGGATGATATGGTACAAGGCTTACAGTTTTATTATTGCTCTGGGTTTATACTTCATAGGACCATTAGATTTCAAAAAAAAAAATCTTATTGTCTTTGGCAGTGATAGCTAATTTACAATTTTAAGTAACTAGCACTTGGACTAGGCATCCTTTACCTGGGATTGAGTCATAAAGGTAAATATATAGTTTTGGAGGGGGAGGGGCAGTCCTCTGGCAACTTGTAAATATAGTGTATGTATTTATTTTTCTGAGGGTTATAGATTCTCAAAGGAGTCTATAACCCAAAAAATGTTAATAGCAACTCTGTGTGCTTTGCTACATAGTCTAGTAGTTAAGTGCTTGGGTACTATAGTTATAGTCCCTCTGTTTGAATCCTGGCTCTGCTATATAATGGCTGTGTGACCTTAAACAAATCACTTAATCTCTTTGTGCCTCAGTTTCCTCATCTGTAAAATGTAGATAACAAGAATACTATGACATGGGGTTGTAGTAAGGATTACACAGATATTCTCACCACTATATATACATACACACACACACACACACACACACACACGGATTTTAATCTTCACTACAACCCCATGACATAGTACTATTGCATACATGTACATAACTCAGAAAATGCTCAGCACATAATATTTTCTATGTAGTAGCTATTGGTATTATAATTATTACATAGATGTGGCATCGATGACAATGATGGTGACAATCATGATGACTTATACCTTCTTGAGGCCACTAGGAGTGAATGCAAATGAACAGCCAAAAGAAATGTTGAATAACCAGCTGACCATTCCAGGTATAGTTAATACAGCCTTTCTCTTCTCATACTTTAAAGCCAGCCAGGCTCTTTAACCTGGGTAATCTGACTCAACTGCTAAAATGAGTGTATCAAGTTGAATTACAGTGGCAAAAGCAATTTGCTATTTAGATTTAACTAAAATGTATATAGATTCTACTTTTTAGCCTGAGATGAAACTGACTCATTGCCACTGTTCTATTTTTTTTATCCCATGGAGTGTGCATTGTCAATGCTCTACCAGTGATAAAGGTGAACAGCGAAATGTGGGTTTTTGCTTAGCTACCCTAAAGCATCTCTCTTGCAGTTCTCCCACAAAAGACTGGCAATTGGAGAAATGTTTTCTTTAAGTCCTGATCTCCACCCACTGACCTCCACCGCTGAAAGGGTTAGTTGAATTAGATTAGATTAGATTAGATTAGAATTCTTTCCAAAGGTCTTTATCTTTTTCTAGTATTGAAATACCAATGTTTTCTTTAGATAATTGAATTTCAGGGTTATTTATTTACCTTTGTTGGGTCAGTTTTGCCTCCTCACATGCCTGAGAGTGATTTTTCCTATATGTTATTTTTGAGGTCTCTACTTTTCTCTTTTTTTTCCTTCCTACTTTTTTTTTCTTTATCCTTTCCTTGCACAAATAATCGCCAGTTCCTGCAGTGACCGCCCCCAGGAACCTGCTTCCCACAACAGTGGCTACTTCTCTCTCTGGGCTTTGCCTCTGGAAACAAATCTACTGGGGGAAACTCCTTAAAAAAAAAGTGCCAAGATGAAATTGTGTAAAGTGATTTTATTCAGCTTTTAAAGTGATTTTATTCTAGCAGACTTAAAATCTGATTGATCTTTAGATAATTCTCTGACTCTTTTCAGGAGTGGAAGATTGAAGCCTAAGGTCAAACCCCTATTGCAGTGTTTTTTCCAAATGTGGTCCATGGGAACAGGACCAGCTACATAATTTGTGAGATGCAGTGCAAAATGAAAACGAAAGGCTTCTTGTTCAAAGTTATTAAGAATTTCTAGAAGGCAACAAGAGAACATTAAATCAAGTGTAGGGCCCTTTTGAGTACAGAGCCCTATGCAAGTGCACAGGCCATACATCCATAAAGCCAAGTCTGTGTGGAGCCCATAGCATCAGAATTTCTGGAATCCAACAGGTGAAAGTCTAATTAATGGGACCAACCAGCGAACCAATGAATTGGACTCTCTGGGGATACTGTTTGAGAATCAACATTCTTAAAAGGCTTTCCAGATGTGGATTTTGTACACAAAAAGATTGAAAACCTCTGACCTATTTTCTCCATTTGCTTGGGAAGAAGAAAAAGCAGTTTCTGTCTTTTAAAAGTGTTTGGCTTGCTTGCTTGGATAGCTGCCCAAGGCAGCTGAGAGCACCTACGACCTTCACATTTCTTTTTGCTCTCACACGTTTTATGCTTCTTTCTCTCCTTTCCTCTTCCATTCTGCACTTGTTTTGGACCTATCAGTGGTACCCCAGGCATGGCTAAACTTGGTTGATAATAGCTACAAATTATTAAACAAAGAGAAAGTTTGAGAGGAAGGAGTAAGACTTTCAATGGTCTGGGCACTTTTTCTGAGGGAATTATGTCTTTTTGTCAGAATCCCCCTTTCTTAACCAGTTTGCTTTTACTTCTAACATGACAGAAAACGATAAAAAATCAGAGAAACATAGCTATGTGAAAAATGGCGATCCCACAGTCCCACCCTCAGGGACTATTTGGTCACATTTATTGGAACATTTCAGATTCCTCCACAGTAAATGCCTGCCTCTTGGAACTTATTCCTGCAAATTGTTACTTGACCAAATTGCAACACCAAGGGCTCAAGAATTCATCCTGGGTCACTTGAAGAAATAATTCTTATCAAATTACTCTAAGCACCTGGTTGTAAAATCTGAGTTTAGCTGTACATCATTTAGATATCTCAAGTTCAATAAACCTCTTTATATTATGGATTTTAAAGTTTAGCCCAGCAAATCCTTTTTTTTTGGCTCACAGTTTTCTCTGTGTGAGTTATTGCTTAAGTAGTCACTAAGCCGAACAGAAGCTATCTTGGGTTTTTTGTTAATGAAAAGCTGACAGATTATTAATTAACAGGTGCTTCTAAACTACTTATAAAACTACTTTTTTCTTTATTGATTTTCACCTCTATTTCTGTTTTTTTTTCCTCAGTATTTGTAGCTTCCTAAAACAAAAGCTTTATTACTCTGCATTCTTAAAATAGTAAAAACCTTTGTGTTTCTATTTCCATTCTCACAGCAAATGAGAAACTAAATGAAGATAATCTTTTATAACTTTGAAATATTACATAACCCTGGAATCCTTAAAAAAAATTTTCTGCTTACTTTTCATTTTGGCAAAGGACTTATAGGCAAAGAACTTTTACAGTTCAATAAGAAGAAGAGAAACAACTCAATTTTTAAAAATAGACAAAAGATTATCTTTTAAGAGAAGAGATAAAAGCTTCAACATCATTTGTCATTAGGAAAGGCAAGTTAAAACTATAATGAGATAATAATAATATATCCACTAGAACAACTAAAATAGAAAATCTGACCAAACCAAGTATTGGTGAGGATGTGGAGCAAATGGAAACGTCTAACATTGCTGGTGAGAGTGTAGAATGATATAACCTTGTCGGGAAACAGTTTGCCAGTTTCTCATAAAGTTAAACAAAGTTATCATATGACCCAGCTATTTCACTTCTAGGTATTTACCCTAAAGAAATAGAAGCATATGTCCTCTCAAAGATTTGTACATGAATGCCCATAGCAGCTTTATTTATAACAGTCAAGAGCTGGAAATGAACAAACTATTAATATATTCAACAACATGAATGAATCTCAGACACATTATGTTGAGTGAAAGAAACAAGACACAAAAGAGTACATACATATTGCATGATTCCATGGACTTAAAAATTCTCAAAGAGGAAAAACTAATCTATAGTGACAGAAAGATCACCAGTTGCCTGGGGCAGGGTTGGAAGAGGATTATTGACTCCAAAGGGGCATGAAGGAATTTGAGGGATAGTTGGGAGCATTCTGTGTTTTGATTGAGGTGGTGCTTTCACGGTGTTACTGAACTCAAGGGATTCGTTTAGCCTGCACTCGTCAAAGCCAAAAAATGATACCGACAGGAGTTTGCAGCAAAGAAAGTAGAGGTTTATTTTAGGAAATGGCACCAAGTCTGGAGACGCAGGTGAGCTAACTCAAAGACCTGGCTCCCCAATGGCCAGGGGATAGGTTATATAGGGGAAACTCATTAGTCATGGTAGCTAAGGGAGTTGGGATAGGATTGGCTGGGGTAGGAGTCAGTGGATCACTGCATCAGATCCTGATGTCAGTCATGGTGTCATTCTCTCTGGTTTCAAGGGGATGGTAAGGTCATTCTGCCTTCATGAGTGCGGAACTGCAAGATGTTATGTTTAGTTTGACTCAAATTCTTATTTCTGTGTCAACAGACCCAGGGTTTGTTCCTAAGACTGTTTGATGCTGATATAAAGGCTTAATGATTAAGAGAATGGTTATGCAGTATGCAAAAGAATAAGGAAAGAAAAGAAGCAAGTTAGCATAAGGCCAATTTGAATCATGGAGAAAGAAAGTCATTTTAAAGAAGTAAGGATTTGATAGTTACAATGGGTATATATATATTTGTCAAAACTCTTTTGAACTGGATGGCTCCTGAACTCTCCTCCTCTCATTAACACATCTAATGTACAGCTACACACAGAGCAATAACCTCTGAAGAAATCCAGACACTATCTACACATTCGGTGAATGAGAAAATACCCAAATCAAAATGGGTAGGAAATACTGAGACACATTCTCGCCATAATCCACACCCCAGAACAGTGCCATACATTTGGGAGGGAATTCCCAACTCCTAGCTTCTCCCTGAAGAGTGAAGTGTTTAGAACCCACATTTAGCACCCCAACTTTTGAGACTACCACCTGAGGAATGGGCCCCCCAGACACTTAACTCTGAAAGCCAATGAGGCTTGCATCACAATAAAAAAAGCAATTGTGTTATTAGACAATTTTATGTTTGTATGAACATTATAGAGTATACTTATACAAACCTAGATGGTATAGCCTATTACGCACTGTGAGAGAGGAAGAAACTTTCTTCTACCCTTAAAGTTCTTTCAGCTGGTCTAGTAATCAAATAAACATGAGACAGATTAACAAATGAAAATGACTAAATTTAATTGCATATATACGTATAAGAATGCCACGTGCATGAGAGAGAGACTTGAGAGGTTCAAAGATAGAAAGAGAAAATTAGATATGTATGACATTCTAAGCTAAAGATCACACTGGAGATTTAGAGAGGAGGAAGGTCATTACAGGACGATAAGAAGAGCAGATGTTTAATAATTAGAGATTTGACCTATAGGTAGGTCAAAAAGGTCATCTCCGATAATGACTTATGGGCAAGGCTCCTAATTCAAGTTCTTTTAGGTAGTTAAGTGGGGAAGGGTGTGAAGTTTCTCTTGAGCCTGCAGCACCTTGGTTACCTTTAGCTCAAACAATCACATACCACAAATGTACATCTTGGGGTGATTTGTTCTGCACCACTCTAATACATAGGCTATACGGAATAGCCTATTGCTCTGTAGAAGAGAAAAAAAATTTTCCTTTGCCCTTCTGGATTCTTGGCTGAGACATCTCTGTAATAAAAGGCAGATTTTAAGGAAAATAACAAAAGTTTAATAACATGCATATCTCCCACACGCATGGGCAAGACCCTGCAAAACTGAGTAACCCACCAAAATGGCTAAAGCCATCCTTTCAAGTACCATCTTCAACTGAAGACAAAAGAAGATGTTGGGGCGGAGAGGAGTCAGTTTATTGGAGGTTACCAGGAAAAGGACAGTTAAAAAGGTTAAGATTATGCAGATTTAAGTCTCTTTCTTCTACCTTAATAAATTTCTAGAGATAAGATCACCCCCCTCTTTCTGGTTCAGCAAAGGAGACACCCTTACAGATTGAGACTTCCCTTACAAGTGTAAATGTCTTTTACAAAGGCTAACTTAAACTTGGTTTTTAGAGCTTCTCTCATATCTGCTTTTTCTTAAAATTAACCAGCCTAAAAGAATTCTTAAGCCAAAGAGACATATTTGGGGGTGACAAATTCTGTTCCCCTACATTGCCTAGCCTACAAGGCTGTACATGTTACTGTATTGCAGTTGAGTTAGTTTCTATATTTCTGAGAATTTTAGAATACTCAATCCTTACAAAGCCTTCAAATTAATTTTACTAATACCATCTGGAGGTAGAAAATTATCTCACCTTTACAACACATATAGACATAAATAGACAGATATAAACAAAGACCGTTTAGCCATGAACAGTTGTATCAAAATTCTGTTTTGGAGGAAAGTCACTTGTTTATATAAGAACAGTTGGATCCAAATTTTGTTTTGGAGGCATTTACAATTTATATCTGTCCTTGAAAAGTTGTTTTAAATGAACTTTTCCCCTTTAAAATAAGGATAGCGGTTGTCAAGAACACGAATCATTATCTTTAGTGCAATGATCTTAAGGTTACTTCAGGTATCAGAACGAGGTTAGGATAAATCATCTAAGTCAACGTGAAGGAGTTGGATGTCGGTGAAGTCTCCCTAGGATCTTCTTTTACAACAGCTTTTTTGGTCCTGTCTGCTTTTCTGGAATTTAACACATTGCCAACAAAATCTATGGAATTTGCCAGATGCTGCCTGTCTAGCTGCTGATTCCCCTTGGAAAGAGTTCGGCCCAGTACAACATTGTGAATAGAATTAACTCATGGAGTTCCCATTCTGATGTTTGTATTGCTTTGTCCACAGTCTTAAATGTGTTAATATAAACTAAAAAGTAAAATATGTTATTTCGTCTTTTTATTTTCTAAGAATGAATAAAAATTAAACCAATACAAAAAATATAAACTAAAAAGTAAAATAAGGACAGCTGCTCTTAATACCACAAAAGAATTGGATTGACGTCATAGGTTGAATCATAATTTTATTTTATTTTTTATTTTTTTGAATCATAATTTTATAGCAGGTTTTTTCTAATTGTTCACACAAAAGATTAATTTAGAAGGATCAGAGGATCCTTATCTCCTCCATCTTAGTGTTTCATTTCTATTTTTAAAATTATTTTTATTTTTTAATTATAATTGACATTATTAGTTTCAGGTGAACAGCATAGTGGTTAGACATTTCTATAATTTACAAAGTGATTCTTCTGATAAGTCTAGTACTCACCTGGTACCATATATAGTTATTACAATATTATTGACTATATTCTTTATGCTGTACTTTACATCCCCATGACTATTTTATAACTTCCAGTTTGTACTTCTTCATCTCTTCCCCTTTTTCACCATTCCCTCCAACCTTCCCACCTGTCGCAATCTGGCAACCATCAGTTTGTTCTCTGTATCTATGATCCTGTTTCTGTTTTTGTTTGTTCATTTATCTTGTTCTTTAGATACCACATGTTACTGGAGAGTGCGGTTCCCCTCTCGGTGCGTTGTCCAGATTCTTGATGTCTCAAAGAATTGAGCAAGACACTGAAATATAGCAGAAAAGAAGAGTTTTATTAGGAGGGAAAGTAAAGCAACAATATACTTCCAGACATGGAAATTGAGAAGAGCAAGAGAAGGGTGACTCAAGGGCACAGTAACAAAGTCTATGAGGTTTTTATCCCTATTTGCTGTGGGTGGTTACTTTTCTTAGAAGAGCGGGCTTTCTTGATTGACAGCTAAGATTGACAGGACTCAGTGATTCATCATTTACTTTCTGCGCATGTTCGTTCCCAGAATTCAGTCTGTTATAATATTAATGAACTTCTGAGCATATGCATCATATTATAATGATGGTATATAACAAGGCTCAAGTGAGTTGAAGGTTCACTTGGGGTCTTCATTGCGCAGGTATGAATGACTGGCTGAAACTAGTATCCATTTTTCTGCTCGCTTGTTTCCTAGTCTGAGTTACCTTTAGCCCCCAAATGCCTTCTGGCTTGCTTAATTTTGGGCGGACTAGGACCGACCCTTTCTAAACATAGACCCTTTCTAGACGGTGTCTTTGCAGGTAGACCAGAAAACCCCTATCTAACTTTCTTGCCTATCCCTTTTTCTGAGAGCCATGAACCCTTTCTTATTAGTTGAGGGACAGAAGGTCTCTTCTGTATCTGCTTCCTGCTGAGGAGAGTCATACTCCCTACCTATTGGGGTTTCATAGAGCTCTTTCCCTCTCTGCCTTAGTCAGGATGGGGTCTGGGGTTTCCTGATGAAGTGCTGCCTCAGTCCCTAGGAAAAAGATACACACTTGTTATTCGAATCATATATCTAGTTACATTTCTATTATTGATTTGCCTATCAAGCAGGTAAAGGAAATCAGGCTTGGTTATTACATTTCTGAGAAGAAAGAAAAAAGTTGGGTAAAAGGTCCCCTCCCTTCTCGGACTCTAAGGGCCCTGTTTTGGCCTAAAGCCATTCTTGCCTTGTAATGGGCCAAGGAGAATGCTGAGTTTCAATGATCCTTATCAATAGTCAGAGGACCTGAATCACCAGTTACAAGATAATTATTCAAGATTTTGGAGGGGGGTTATCTTTCTCCAAAAAAAGAAGGAAAGAAAAGACTTAACTAGGTTTATTAAAAAAGATTAAGAATTTTGCAAGTGATAGCCTGTATCACACATATTTTATTTCTGTGTCCGACTTATTTCATTTAGTATAATACTCTCTAGGTCCATCCATGCTGTCACAAACAGTAAGATTTAATTTTTTTACGGCCATGTAATATTCCATTGTATATATGTACCACTTATTTTTTATCCAATCGTCTGTTGGTGGACACTTAGGTTGCATCCATATCTTGGCTACTGTATATAGCACTGCAGTGAACATAGGGTGCATGTGTCTTTTTGAATTCGTGTTTTGGGTTTCTTTGGGTAAATACTCAGAAGTGGAATTGCTGGGTCTGTGCTGGCTGGAAAATTACTGCTTGGCTATCGTCCATGGGAACATAGGCTATACCCATGGGAACATAACATTCTAACAATAAGCTTTCTGCTTCTGTACCCCCGCTTGCACACCTGACCAGTGGGTTGACAGGTAGCGAATAGGAGAAAAATAGACCTTTGTGTTTAAGACAGAATGAGAAATGGGATTTAGGGCTTAAAAACCCTGTACCTCTACATTTCGGTGCTGCTTAATTTGGGGTCTGCGTACCCCTGGCAGACCCAGCTGGCTGAATAAAGAGTGTGTTTCCTATGACTCACTGATTTCTGGTGGTCTGTGTGTCTTTCGGGGGCTGGTGGCTACAACATTTGGAGGCCCAAGCGAGATCTCAGGGAGTGGCCCTGGGATCTAAGACCGGACCGGCCTCCGAAGCGGTTGCTGTCCCTGTTACGGATTCAAAGGGGTGGCCAACCTGAGACGTTCCAGGGCCCTTGAATGCTGTGATGGGTCAGTACAATCGTCAAGGATGCAACCTTTAGGACACACTCTTTGTTCCTGGTCCTGACGGGAATCTGGAATCTCTGAGGCCTCGGTGTCTGGATAAAAGGTACCTTCCTGTTTCTGTTGACCGGTCAGTGGGTGTCCGTGGAGAGACTGGACACTGTCATATCTCCCGGACCACGGCCAAGCTGCGGGACACCGCCTCCTGTGCCCTGTTGTCGGGTTCTGTTTATTGTCTCTGGTCTTGTTTAGGTTGTAGGTGGTGGACTTCTTTGGGTCCACCTATACGAAAGATAGCTGCGGGAGGGAGGAGAGTTGAGGAAGGAGGGGAACAGATTGAGAAGGAATTTCCCTCCACCTGCCCAGACTGGGGACACAATTCTCAGGCAGGGACAACGGCATTAGATCGGAACCACCAGATTCTAATTGGGGGAATTAGGATGGCTGCTCATCAGCCAACTAACCTTTCTAAGGTAACTGAAGTTATACAGGGACCTCAGGAATCCCTTGGAGCATTTCTTGAACGAGACATACCAGATATACACCCCTATTGATTCTGAGGCCCAGCAGGCAATTAATATAGCCTTTGCTACTCAGGCAGCCCCAGATATCCGGTGTAAATTGCAAAAAATTACAAGCTTTTGCAGGGATGAACCTGTCCCAACTTGTTGAGATAGCCCAGAAGGTGATCAGCAACAGGGAGGCACCGGATGACCCCAAACGTATGGCTAAAATCCAAAGCTACTGTCATCAACCCAGTCAATCTGTTGCCAGACCCAGATCCCAAGACCCCTGTTCATGACTGCATAGATTTCACTGATGCTGTGTGTTCCCCGCAGCCAGACCTCAAAGACACCCCTCTGCCTGAAGCCGATGAAGGTCTGTTCACGGACAGGAGCAGCTTCATGCAGGAAGGAAGGAGGTATGCTGGGGCAGTGGTCGTAACTCTAACTGGTACCATCTGGTCACAGGCTCTTCCCAATAGGACTTCTGCTCAAAAGGCAGAACTCATTGCCCTCACTGAGGCACTAAGATGGGGAAAGAATAAGGCAGTCACAATATACACAGACAGCCGATACGCCTTTGCCGTTACACATGTACATGGAGCCATCTACAAGGAAAGAGGGCTTCTGCCTTCAGCTGGGAAGGACATCAAGAACAAAGGGGAGATCTTAGCCTTACTTGAAGCCATATAGATGCCTAAGACTCTTGCTATTGCTCTTTGTAAAGGGCATCAAAAAGGGAATAGTCCTGAGGCTGAGAGAAACCAATGAGCCAATACAGAGACAAGAACAGTGGCCACAAGGCCAGTGGGGTCCCCACCACATCTACTGACTGTTGTCCCTTACCCAGAACTGCCTCCGTCTGCGACCTATACGGCTGAAGAGAACATATATTTTCAAGACAAGGGAGCCACTAGGAACCAACAGGGGTGGTGGACGACCCCAGATGGAAAAATCAGGCTCTCAGGGCCCTTGGAAGGACTCTCCTCCACCAACTACACCAGACCACACACCTAGGGTGAACTAAGATGCTCCAAGCTTTAGATCCCTACTTTCACTTGTTAGAAGGGAGAAGAACTGCAGAGGAGATTGCCTCACGATGCCCGGCTTGTGCCCAAGTTAATCCAAAGAAGGGGAAGATAGAAGAACCTAGGCATAGGGAAAGAGAAACTTATCCGGAGGACCACTGGGAAGTTGATTTCACTGAGGTAATCCCGACTATAGGGGGCTATAAATATTTACTTGTTTTTATAGACACATTTTCAGGGTGGGTAGAGGCCTTCCCCACCAGGAAAGAAACTGCCTTAGTAGTTACTAAGAAACTACTACAAGAAATCCTCCCTCGATTTGGTCTCCCTGGAACTTTAGGGTCAGATGACGGGCCAGCCTTCGTAGCAAAAGTATCACAGCAATTGGCTAGCTACTTAAATTTGCGATGGAAACTCCACTGTGCCTACTGGCCCCAAAAGTTTGGGCCAAGTAGAGCGAATGAATCAGACCCTAAAAAAGACATTAGTCAAATTAGGATTAGAAACTGGTGGGACCTGGGTAGAACTTCTCCCCTTTGCTCTTCTCCAAGCCAGGTGTACACCATATATTAATGGATTCACTCCATTTGATATTTTCTTTGGAAAACCCCCACCTTTAGTACTTAGAATAGAAGATGAGAAAAAGGCAGAACTACATAACCTTGTCTTACTTAAGTCTTTACAGGCCCTTCAAAGTGTACAGAAGGAGATTTGGTCTGGGGTTCGTGCTGCCCACTCAGCCCCAGGGGACAGACTTCCCCATCAGTTTTAGCCTGGGGACTGCGTGGATCCAGAAGTTCACTTCCAAGGGACTAGAACCTAAATGGAAAGGACCCTTCACTGTCTACCTGACGACGCCCACTGCAGTTAAAGTAGACGGCATCCCATCATGGATTCATCACTCCCACGTGAAGGCAGCACAAAAGTGGACAGCTCAGGAAGACAGGCCCTTAAGACTAAGACTCAAGCATACATAAGTATAACCCTCCGTTTCTTCCTTTTTATCTCTTTAGCCCAGGCATTCGACCAGCCACAACCAAAATCAGAAGGAGCATTAATAACTTTGCTAACGACAATACACAAGGTCTTAAATAAGACCACCCCAGACATAGGACAAGATTGCTGGTTGTGCCTAAACCCAAAAACCCCCTTATTATGTCGGGGTAGGAACTCCCTTAAACTTAACTGAGCTCAGCAGGCTAGAACTTCAAGTCAATTCACTAGCAGAAGTAGTCCTCTAAAATAGAAGAGGTTTAGATTTATTATTCTTAGAACAAGATGGATTATGTATGGCTCTAGGTGAAACCTGTTGCTTCTATGCTAATAACTCTGGAGTAATTAGAGAGAGCTTATGACTAGTAGAAAGAAATTTAGATGCCAGGGAAAAACAGAGACTAAAATCAAATAACTGTTTCATAGGATGTTCAGTTGGTCCCCATGGCTAACAACCCTTCTATCTGCTATAGCTGGACCTTTAATCCTCCTCCTCTTCTTGTTAACTTTTGGCCCATGTTTCCTCGATTTCTTGTTTGCATATATAAGGAAGAGAATTAATTCTACTAAACTTTTAGAATTACAAAATAGAGGCTATGAGCAAATTCCGCATGAAGAATCAAGGATTTGATTTTCTGCTAAGGCCAGTGGGGAATGTGCTGGCTGGAAAATTACTGCTTGGCTATCGTCCATGGGAACATAGGCTATCGCCCATGAGAACATAGGCTATCACCCATGGGAACATAACATTCTAACAATAAGCTTTCTGCTTCTGTACTCCCGCTTGCACACCTGACCAGTGGGTTGACAGGTAGCGAATAGAAGAAAAATAGACCTTTGTGTTTAAGACAGAATGAGGAATGGGTTGTAGGGCTTAAAAACCCTATACCTCTACATTTCGGTGCTGCTTAATTTGGGGTCTGTGTACCCCTGGCAGACCCAGCTGGCTGAATAAAGAGCGTGTTTCCTATGACTCACCGATTTCTGGTGGTCTGTGTGTCTTTCGGGGGCTGGCGGCTACAACAGGTCATAAGGTAGCTAGTTCTATTTTTAACTTTTTGAGGAACCTCCAAAATGTTTTCCATAGTGGCTGTACCAATTTGCAGTCTCAAAAACAGTGCACCAGGGTTCTCTTTTCATCACATCCTTATTATTTGTTGAGTTATTCTGACAAATGTGAGGTGGTTTTAATTTGCATTTCACTGATGTTGGGTATGTTTTCATATGCCTATTGGCCAACTGTATTTCCTCTTTGGAGAAATGTCTATGCAGATCCTCTTCCCATTTTTTAGTTGCATTTTTTTTAATTTTTTTTTTTTTTTTTGCCATTAAGTTATATGAGTTCTTTATAAATTTTGGATTTAACCCATTATCAAATGTATCACTGGTGAATATCTTTTCCTATTCAGTAGGTTTTCTTTTCATTTTGTTGGTGGTTTCCTTTGCTGTGCAAAAACTTTATTTCGATGTAGTCCAATTTGTTTATTTTTAATTTTATTTCCCTTGCCCAAGGAGATATATCAACAAAAATATTATTAAGAGTAATGTCAGCGAGTTTACTGCCTATGGTTTCTTCTAGGTGTTTTATGGTTTCTGGTCTTACATTTAAGTCTTTAATCCACTTTGAGTTTATTCTTGTATATGATGTAAGAAGATGGTCTAGTTTCATTTTTTGCATATATCTGTCTAGTTTTCTCAACATCGTTTATCGAAGAGACTGACTTTACCTCATTGTATATTTCTGCCTTTGTCATAGGTTTATTAAATGACCATATAGGCATGGGTTTATTTCTGAACTCTCTATTGTTTCTTTGATCTATGTGTCTGTTCTTATGGCAGTACCAAGTGGTTTGATTACCATAGCCTTGTAATATAGTTTGATACCAGAAAGCACGATACCTCCAACTTTGTTCTTCTTTCTTAAGATTGCTTTGGATATTCAGGGTCTTTTGTGGTTCCACATAAATTCTAGGATTATTTGTTCCAGTTCTGTGAAAAATCTGTACTTTTAGTTTTTAATTGGAGGCTGAGTGTCCTGGGGCTTGTTGGCCTCAGAGGCATGATTTCCAATGTTAATTTTAATTTTTCCTTTGAGATCTGAAGAGTCTCAACAAACCTCTATGGAAAACCAAACTTTATGTGCACAGTCTAGATGAATCAAATGTGATGAATATCCCTTGTTGACATAAGAAAGTCCACACCTATAAAGAATTGTTATAAGAATTTATTTGTGCCAAACTGATGACAATTGCTGGGAAGCAAGATCTCAAATGCTGCAGAGAATGACATTTTGCTGTTTCTTTATGCATTTGGAATTAAGAAGGAAGATCACAAGAAGGTGGAGAAAGCAAGGTGGGGATTGGATTACAGAGTAGTTAACAAGATTATGTGCTCCCTAGTGAGTGGTTATGCTTATTTCAAAGGTATGGTAGGCAGTGCCCTTGGCAGTTCCTCAGATCTATCTCTTGCTTCAACAGTGTTTGGATAGAACGGACCCCTTCTTCCAGCCTCCAACCACTCTCCAACCTCTTTACCAGGCACAGCCTTTGGAACTGTGTCAGCCATTCTTGGCCTCTGAGACCAGCCGACACCATTTTTTGAGCTTAACTCCTTATTGCTGAGCAACCATGAGCTCTCAAATCCGTCAGAATTATTCCACTGAAGTGGAAGCTGCCATTGATTGCCTGGTCAACCTACATCTGCAGGCTTCCTACACCTATCTCTCTGTGGGCTTCTATTTCTATTGCAACGATGTGGCTCTAGAAGACGTGGGCCACTTCTTTTGCGAGTTGGGAGAGGAGAAACGCAAGGGCGCTGAGCATCTCTTGAAGATGCAAAATCAGTGTGGCGGCTGTGTCCTCTTCCAGGACCTGCAGAAGCCTTCCCAAGATGAGTGGGGTAAAACTCATGATGCCATGGAAGCTGCCATGGTCATGGAGAAGAAACTGAAGTAGGCCTTTTTTGGAACTGCATACACTGGGTTCTGCCCATGCAGATCCCCATCTCTGTGACTTCCTGTAGAGTCACTTCCTGGATGAGGAGGTAAAACTCATCAAGAAGATGGGCAACCACCTGGCTAACCTCCGCACTGGGCTGGATGAGTATCTTTTCAAAAGGCTCATCCTCAAGCATGATTAGAAGCCTTTGGAGCCCAGAGGCTTTTGAGGGCCCCTCTGCATACCCCTGGTGTTGGTCTTGTTCCTGACCCTCTCCCTATAACCACTAGACAGTCTTCTAACCACCCTGGGGCCCTCTCTCATGCCTTGGACAAAATTGAAACAATAAAGCTTTAGGCAGCAAAATAAAAAATGTGTTAACCTAGATGCACAAAAACAACGAACAGGGTTTACTTAAGGGAAAGATAAGCCTTTTACTAAAGAAGTTACATGCCTTTGGTATGATTATCCATCATATCCTGCCCAAATAGGAATTTATTATCAGATTACCATGTAAGGATACTTTCTGTAGTACCCCTTTTCACCCACAAATTGGTGTGTTTTTTTTGTATGTATTCTTCAATAAAGCCGATTTTTATAAACAACAAAAAGTGTTCGGAGAAGATGCTAATACACATCCATGCACATATCAACTACAAATAATAAATGTTAAACATTTTGTCATTTGCTTTATCTTTTTTTCATACAGAAGAAGTGAATTATTACAGATAAATGTGAAGTCTTCTTAGTTCCCAGAACTATTTACCACCCTTCCTATCGGTAAGCACATTTATAGAGTTCTGTTTCCTATATGTTCATTTAAACAATGTGTTAACAGACATCTTCATTTTATTAGTGAAAATATCAAAGTGTAACAAGAACTAATGCATAGGCTATAGTTGAACAACAAGTTAGAAATACAGCTGGTAATGAAGGTCTCAGTCTTGTGCTCATTCCCCAGGGTTATGTTATCTAACCTGTGTTTGAGGAACTGTTAATGTAGTTTACACAATTATGAGAATGTTTACACTGCTCTTTACTCTCAGATTTAAACATGACTATAATGTAGCACGAATGGGAATTTAGTATGGTATGCTTTTTCTCTAAGTGTTTAAAATGGACTACTTGGAAACTTTCAAATCCAACATTAATGTGATTTTTATTGATATAGCCATTGGATATCAGTTTGATTGCAACTAAGCCAGAATATAAATATTTATGTATTTTCCTCTAATTTGTCTATATAGATTACTGGATTATTTTCAAAGCAGCTAACACCATTGAATCCCAAGTTTCGAAGTTCAATTAGCTGGCTGCATTTGACTGTTTGTTTAACATTGAAGGAGTTCAGAACCTGCCATCCCAAAACATGCCATTTTGGCATATTGATATTTTGCACTGAAAACACTTGAGAAACAGCAGATTCAGGAGGACTCTTTGCTTCCACCGCTTTCAACCTAAAAGCAAGTCATAGGATTTTCCATGAGAAAGGTACCCACTTTGTACCAGGAAGAGAACATCTTTTTCTTTTTTCTTTTTTCACTCACTTTTATTGAGATGTTATTGACATCTAATACTGTATAAATTTGAGGTGTACAATGTTAGGGAGAAAAATTTTCCCTCTACCCTTTTAGGTTCTTCTGGCTGATCTAACAGTCAAATTGACATCAGATAGACTTGCAGGAGAAAAAAAGTATCAATATTCCCAAAGAAGCATATTTTAGGGTAGCAAACTCTGCTCCCCTTTGTTACCAGTGCCCTGAGTTCTTGCAGTCTCCCAAGATGAGATCTCAAGAGAGATCATCAACACAAGAAAGTTCAGGCAAGAGGCAAAGCTTTATTAAACCTGTGCGCAAGAGAACCAACACCGAGAAAAGATTCAAATGTCTCCCTGAGAGAAGTTGGGTCAGAGTGTTAAAGGGAGCTACGTCAGGCAAAAGCTATATCTAGGCATGTAAAAGCAAAGATTTCTTAGTGCCTCTGCAGTTCACCTACATGCTGCTTCTAGGGGTTGCATGTCTCATTAGCATGGTAAATCTCCACCCTTGGGCAAGACTTCTAGTGTTTAAATTAGGGAAAGGTTACATTAGGGACACTCTTGGGCCTTACTGTGCATGCACGGTGCTAGGGACAGTCCCTTGTTACTGGTATGCCTTCAGGGCTCCTTGGTGCTGACCAGTGGTACCTTAGGGGGAATATTCTTGTGAAACTTATCAGGCTCCAGCAGCTGACCTTTCTGACTAACTCAACAACAAGAACTTGCCCTCCTGTGTCTCACCTTCAACAACATAATGATTTGATAGATGCATATACTACATAATACTCACTGCAAAATGTTGAAACAGCTGAAGAAATTATTCCATTCTTGTTTTAACTAGAATAACTTAAACTTTTGAATTTTCCAGTCCTGTGTCAAACCTTCAGATAACCCTCTGATTATCCCCTGAAAGACTAAGGCTAGAATGTTCATCTATCTAGACCACACTACTAATGTGACCAGAACGTTTGGAATCCATCCTCCAGACCATTTGGCATCCATCATTCAGACCACCTGACATCTGACTGATAACTGTCCTGGACCGATACTAAAGCTAGGAATTATTTGTTGTTCTCAGGAATGCACTTTTTACCATAAGAACCCTTAACCTTTCTTTTTTGTTCAAAATTCTTCTGGACTTTTGCTTAATTATGTTTCTGGTTTGCAAATCCTAAGACCCTTGAATGCATTTTTATTATTTATTTCTAGCCAAATCTCCAAACTCTTTTTGAGTTCATTCAACACACCCATCACCTGAGAAGAATATTTTTATTGTGTGTGAAAAAGGCACTGTAATAAATCCAACCAAAAGTAACCTTACAGGGTGATTATAAATTCCTATCTGGGCATGTCGTGGTGGGTAGTCATGCTCTATACATATAAATTCTTTAGTGAAAGGTTTATCTTTGCCTTGTGCATCCAGGTTTACACACTTTTGAAACGCCAGAGTAATCTTCTTTTTCAGACCCTTCAGAAGCCTAAACATCCTCAAGAGAACACATAATTGTAACTATCCTGTTATCTAATCCCTGCCTTGCTTCCTCTGCTTTCATGTTATCTTACCTACCTATGTTCCTTCCTTAATTCCAAATGCATATAAGAAACTGCAAACTGCCATTCTCTAAGGCAATTTTTTCAGTGTGCTGAGATCTTGTTTTTAGGAGTATCCTTTTTGGCTCAAATAAACTCAAATAAACACTTATACATGTGCTGGCTGGAAAATTACTGCTTGGCTATCGCCCATGAACATAACATTCTAACAATAAGCTTTCTGCTTCTCTACCCTCTGCTTGCACAACTGACCTGTGGGTTGACAGTAAAAAGAAGAAAAATAGAGTTGTGTGTTCAAACAGAATGAAGAATGGAGTTTAGGGCTTAAAAACCCTGTACCTCTACATTTTGGGGCTGCTTAATTTGGGGTCCGTGTACCCCTGGCAGACCCAGCTGGCTGAATAAAGAGTGCATTTCCTATAACTCACTGGTTTCTGGTGGTCCATGTGTCTATCGGGGGCTGGCAGCTACAACATATAAATTCTCAATAGGTTTGGATAATATGTTGACATTATCATCAGTCTGGAGGTCGATGCCAAAATGGACCTGTGCAAACAAAACTATCAAAATAACCCTGACCTTCAATTAGTTTCTCTGTATATTTCCTAATCATTGTCCCTCAGTTTGTTTACTGTCCCTAGTCCAAGCTCCTTTGTCTTGTCACACCCTCACAATTTTTCATTTTTCGTGTAAACATATATGTAAGCTTTGGGTCTAATTGCTTCTTCAGGTCTTCATTTTCCTTCTGAAGTTTCCTGTGTGTAGATAAAAATATTAAATAAACATGTAAGCTTTTCTCCTATTAATCTGTCTTATGTCTGTTTAATTCTTAGGCAGCCACAGAACCTAAAAAGGTACAAGGAAGTTTCTCCTCTCCTACAACATATATATAAGAAAGTCACAGGGACTGATTTGACACTCCTTGCTCTTTTTGAGGGGGAGGATATCTTTTTTTTTTTTTAATGGTCCATCTTCCATATTGTCCTTTAGGCTAGTTTTAAGTATTCTGTAAAAATGAAGCTGTTAATTTCCCTTTGTAATTTTTTTTTTCCTGAAAAGTCACAGACTCAGTTTTCTCAAAGAAGACTACCAATTTTGGTTTTCACTAGCAGAATAATTTGTCATTTTTCTTCTTAAAAATAGTGGTTGTTCTGATTATAAAAAATAATAAAATAAATAATTTTTCTTTTCTTTATAGAAGCAAAAAAACCCCAGCTGTGATCTCAAGTTTAAATTCACAATGGAGTCTAGAGTATTTTTTTTTCCCCTTTAAATTTGAAAGCTTCACCTTCATTTGCTTGTTGCTTTAGATACATCTTCAATTCTCATTGGCTATTGGCTTGCATATCACAATGGAGGCTAAGTCTGTCCCTAGAGCAAGTGGATATTATCATTTCAGCAACATATTGTGTGTCATTAAAGCCTCATTCTGAGATAGTCATAACTGGATTACAAATGTTACCTAGTGACGCACTCTCCTTGTCAACAACAACACTTGATAATTGTAGTGGTGCCTACATTAGACTATCTGTGCCACAGGGCACTGTTGGGTCACTGGTGACTAGTATGGGGCACAGAGGAGAGGGGACTCTTCTCTTGGTGTTGCAGAAGATGATGGACTCTACCCTTCTGTGGCGAAGTGTGACACCATAAGAATAGAGAGAACAGATTCTAAAGATCCTCAGCTGACACTGGAGGATATAGAATTTTACTGAATTTCCCCTTGGTTTTATAACAGCTAGTCAAAAGACAACAAATAAATATTAGTAGCTAAAGTTCAGTTGGGGAGAGAAGCCTGAAAACTGCTTTGGAACATTTGATGGTGGCATTTAGGTAAGGGATATGGGTGAAGGCAGCCATGGACGTTGGACTTGGGAATGGTCCCTCAGGTCAGGGATGGTGGCAACATCCTCATTAGCTGAAAAAGTATGTGCATTTTGAGGAAATGATGTGGTCTGTTTCATTATTGTATCAGCAATTAAGAGTAGTGATCTGGGAATGAGATTAAGGTGACAGAAAGCAATAGGTAAAATCTTGGTGGTTAATGTTAAGGCTCTTTCTCACATGTTTTAGCACAATGGAGTGTTCTAAAGCACTTTGGAGTAAAGCACTTTGTTTATCTAAGCAAAATCAATGAAAGATTTGAAATCTTTGAAAAGAATTTATATCTTTGAACAATCTAATTGTCTTTTTCTAATTGTCTTTTTTTGTATAGCTCTGACACCTTTAGTAGAGCATTTATTAAGCTTGAGGTTCTTGTTCTCATCTTTGCCCTATGTGAGTTGGTTTATTTGGTAAAATTTTCTATTCGAAGATGCTTACATTCTGTTTCTGATGTGTTGTGAAAGTATATGATTGTTTTCCTTGATTTCAGTTTCAAAAGCTTTATGTCTTTATCTGAAAATAGATGTGGTTATTGTTATGTCTTTTACAAATTATGTAAACTTGAAAAAGGTAATTAATATTTTTAATGTAAACTACTCCTTGAGGGGAATTAGTTCTTTTAAATTTACTTGCCATAATTTTATACTAATTTTGTCTCTTTCAAGTGGCCTTAGTTCTAAAATACCAGTATTAAGACCATCTTATTCCTGCTATTTGTGATTTTAGTAACTTTAATCATTTCTTAGAATTTACATTTCCAGACTGAAGAGTTCTCTATTTTTTTCTCTCTCATATACCAGACTCCAGGCCTTATACCGATATGAGATCTATGAAGCTTTTTCTAGCATCCTTTGTTTTCTCTTGCTATGGTCCAGTGGAAGGACAAGCAGCTATGGGCAAAGGTGTTCTTGAAAGCTTATAGAATTCATTTAGTCAATAACAAGAGTTTCAACAATAAAGGCATTTGCCTCTTCAAAGTTTAATAAATTCCTCTCAGAATTTATTAAAGAATGTGAAGAAAACATTTTTCTATGCCAGTATGTAACTACACCTGTTCTTGGTTTCTAAGTTAGAGCTCAATTGAAACCTCACATGTAGGAAATCATTCATTCTTAGTAAATGGACACAGCAGTTCATGCTGACATTTCTGATCTGCTATTACATTAAAAACATTCTAAGAATCGTTCTGAATTATATGTATTTTAAGAGTGGGCTCATGTTCGTTTTGTAGAAGTAGTAGGGCATAAATCATAATACCTTAATAAGGTGATAAAAGGCAAATGCTTTTTTTCGAGGGGGGGGATAAGATTTGGCTAATGCTTTCGGATTTATTTCCGAAGCTTTCACAGATGACGTCTAACAGTATATTGGCCGTTGGCAGGAACACCTAGCCAAAATCCTTAAATTTTGGCTTATGCCCAAGGTGTGTAACTCGTATCCATAGAGATTGGAAAAAGCGTCCACGAACGAGGGCGGCCCCCAACTCTCTTCTGATCTGAACCGCTTCCCTTTTCGGTGGGAAAAAAAAACGAAGGGGATTTATGTGTACTGTTTTCAGTACTGTTTTCGTTGAGTTCCCGGCTAAACCTCAGTCCCTTGACGCTCAGTACTGTTTTCGTTGAGTTCCTGGCTAAACCACAACTCCCAAGATGCATCCAGGTTCTAGGGTGTCAGAGAAGCAGCTTCCGGTTTAGGCCAGTGCGGCTGCGCACAACATGTGGTCTTATTGGATCGAACCTCCTCGTGCGATTCTCGTCAGGGCGACGTGCGGCCGTGAGGGCGGGCAGACGCGGCGGCGGCGGTCCGGGAGGCGCGCGCACGATCCCAGACCGGGTATCGCGGCGGCGGCAGCGGCGGTGGAGACATCGGGTTGGGCCCCTTCCCTTTTCCGCTCCCCCCCTCCTCCCCCTCCCCCAGCTGTGGTTCCCGAGGAGTCCGAGACCTGCGGCGAGACGGCGGAAAGCTCTAGGTGAGGGTCTCTGGAGTGCGAGCACCGTTTCCCGGGCTAAGAGGGAGAGCCCGGGGTCGAGGAGGAGGTGACGGCTGAAGGGGCGAGTGTCTCGGGCGCGGGCCGGGGAGCGCGCGCTCGTCCCAGCTCTGAACTTGGCCTCCTAACTTGACCTGTCGCCCCGCACAGTGTGCGGCTCGGCGGCCGCAGGGGCCGACCGTGAGGGTCCTGGATTCGTCCTCCTTTCAACCACTGTCTCTGGAGCCTGGCACTCACCATCGCCTCGCCCCTCCCAGCAAAGGGTCCAGAACCCTCTTAGCTATCCTTCCTTCGAGTGCACTTGCCTTTCCTTGTTGCCCACGGGGAGAGTACACCCTCTGTTTCTTCATTACCGTCTTTTATCACTTATAGCAATTTCTTTGGTGGCAGGCTTCGAATGGGTTCTGCTTAGTACTGCTTTGACAGTACCTGGAGTGGGAAGATTTTCCTCACCTTTTCTTAGGTGGTATTTGGAGCAACCTACTTGGTCGAGTACCTTGGGTCCTGTTTTCCCAAGCCCCCTTGGGCTTTTCGTCCGTCAGTAGCTTCTTTTAAAACTACTGATAACAGGCTTTAAATAGGAGAGTTTGGATTGAAAACTAGTAAGTACTTTCTCTTCCTGGCTTTTGACCTTATTTTAAACGTTTGCCTCTGGAATTTGACAACTTCATTTGATGGCCCAACAGTGAACTTTGGTAGAAACTGGTTGATTTATCTTTATTGCAGGTTGTTGGCATTTTTTTAGTAGGATGGTTTTTAAATATTTTAATTTTTAGATTCTGGATTTCCCAGCCTTATGTTATTCCCATTATATCTCTTCCCAAAATAGTCCTCACCCCTGCCCTCAAGAAACCATTTAAAATTCCAAGATATTTGTCATAACATTTAACATCATTTGATCACAAAACTCTTCTCAGTGAAATGTTAAAAATAATTTCCTTCAGTTCAAAGCTTTATTTTTTTGGTAGGGGGAGATTATAAACTTTTGTCGGTTCTGCAGTTTGAAATGTCCTCATAACAGGGGCCACCTTTATGTCTCCTTTCACCACCCTCTGACACTTATTCTGTTAGCATTTCATAGATTTTTCTTTCCTAATTTTGCATTTATAGAAATTTCATTTCTAATGCTGTTGTTCATAGATATTTTCATTCACAAATTCGTCAGAGTGGTTACTGTAATCTATAACTAAAATCATTTATTTCATCAGTACTCTGGACTTCCATACATGTGGCAGCTGCTTGGTGGTGAATTATGAAATTTGAAAAAAATTTCAAATTGACTTAAATATGAAAGCCATATTTCTTTTAACTTCTGTTTTAACTGCCTACTCACCAGTGTATTTGCCTGTTTAGATTTTAGGCTACTGAGTAGCAGATTTTCTTATTGGCGTTCTAGGGACGAGAGGAAGATTTACAGAGTCCAGTTTGTGTTATTCTATCCTTAGACTTGTATGAATTAATAAATGAGTGGACTTTTTCCATCATTAGTATCAGTATAACTGATGTACTTTTTTGATATAAATCTCATTTTGTTTTCCAAAATGAAAATAATTTGGTTTTATTTTTCATTTCAGGGGTCAGCAGACTTTACAGCTTGTGGGCCAGGCCCTGCCAGTTGCCTGTTTTTGTAAATTAAGTTTTTATTGGGACATAGCCATATGCATTCATTTAGATATTGTCTGCAGTTGCTTTTTTGGTGGAATGGTAGAGTTGAGTAATTGGGTAACAGAGTAACAGAGACCCATATAGCCTGCAAAGCCTAAAATACTATCTGGCCCTTCATAGAAAAAGTTAGCTGATGCCTACTTTATTTTATTAAAAGTGATACATATTCCATGTAGAAAATTAAAACGAGTCTGGAGAGTATAAAGGAGGTGAAAATTATCCAGAATCACACAACTGTTTTTTGTGATTATCCTTATAGACTTTGTTAGTAGTTCTATTTATATAAACGGGCTCATATTGCTAATTGTTAGTTTGTAATTTGCTTTAAAAAAATCATAGGTTATTTTTATTTGGCAGTTGAATACATTTGTATTTTCTATATCAAAGATCTCCATAGAAAGGGGCTTGATGAATCAAGTTTTCTTGATTTGTCTTACTAGTCAAGATTTAAAAAAATTCAGGAGTAATGGATGCTTGATGATGAATAATAGATGCTTGATAATGAGTGGTGGTGGTGGTGGTGGTGGTGGTGGTGGTGTTGGTGGTGAGCACTTGCTATGTACTATATATTTTCCCAATACTTTACGTGTATTAAGTCATTTAATACCTGCAGCAGCTCTATGGGCACACATACAGTTATCCCTATTTACAAATGAGGAAACTGAGGAAGAGAAATTAATTGCCCAGATTTATCAATAATTAATGGTAGAGCTGGCATTCGAATCCATGTAGTATAGTTTCAGGATTGAGGTTGTCAATATGCTACAGAGCCTCTCCTTAGAGTATTGCTCAGTATAGAAAATTTAGGTTTCCTCCTTATGCTCTTTCCAGTTTCACTGTAAAAAACTACTGTTTACCGTTTCACTTAGAGCTTCCAGCTCTCTTTGTCTTCATATGTAAGTGTTTATTTGCAAATCTGTTTACATATGCAAGTTTTAAAAAAAATTAATAGTTTCTTAGTGCAGTTTTAGATTTACAGAAAGTTGTTCATTTAGTACAGAAAGTACCCATAGTATCTATCTCCTATTTTTCCTTATTCATAAAATTTTGTTTTAATGTGGCATATTTGTTAAAATTGAATCAATATTGTTATGTCGCTATTAATTAAAATCTAGTTTACATTAAGGCTTATTTTTTGTGTTGCAGAGTTTTTTTAAAAATCGAGATCAAACCAATCATTGTTTAGCAGTGTGCTTTTTGGGTGGTTTTCAAAATAATAGTACTTCTAAGCTTTTAAATATAAATAAACATTCTCAATTCATTAATTTTCAGATTAGTGATACACGTATAGTATTTTCCTTGTAGTGGAAAACTTGCTTGGGAGTTGCTTCTTTTTTTTCAGAAGTTTATCTTGTAGCACTAACTGCTTTTCTCTGAAGGAGTGCTTATTATTTTCGAGTAGACATTCTGGCTCTTCCATGAAACAGTTCAGCTTCTTGGAGAGTCCTTGGTGTTCTTCATCGGAAGAGTGATTGGTGTTCATAAACCTGTTTACCGTCAGTATCCTTCTCACTGAGACTGGTACTTCCGCATCCATCTTTATTGTTCTTGGCCTTCTCTGCTTCTTTCTCAGCTTGCAGAACTTATGTTCAATTAGCATCTAATTGTCCATATTCTTGCACTCTTGATTTTATCAAGGCCTTGCTAGTCTTAACCTTACAATTTCTTCTGCAAACATCTAAGGATTCAGTGTTCAGATGAACTGGATCAAAGTTCTAACAGATATCGCGTTCTTATCTTTGTGTGTTTTATAATACTGGGCCAGGTCTTGAGGAAGTTCTTATGTCATTGAGCTGTTATCTTTCATAGCACTGATTCCTACTGTCATGACTTTCAGAATTCTTGTCCATAACAAAATGGGTGGCCACACTCATGAGCAATGACTGAGTGATCTTAGGGTTACTAGGTGATGAGATGTTTGTGCGGCAAACATCTTGTTATTTCTCTTTTGTTTGGTGCTGCTGCAGAAACCTTTGTACAAAGGGATAGAAGTTAGGGGGAAAAAGCTCATGAATTCCCACCAATCTGGTTATAACGTTCATGAGCATAGTCTTCACTTCAAACATCAACTTCACTCCTTAGAACTCTTTAGCTGCCTTAGCAGTTTTTTTGCAAAACATTGGGGATTATGAATCAAATGGATAGCTAAAAACTTAAACAACTGTTTGTTTTTTTTTTTGTTTCTTAAGCATTTCATAACATTTCAACCTTTTTTTGTGTCTGGAGTCTTTCTTCCCTGTGGCATACTGCACTAACATTCTGAGTTACTGTCCTGTTTCTCTTGTTCATCTTTACCTAGGAAGAATGTCAAGGCAGCGACTAATACCTTGGTGACTTTAGAGAAGCATGTAGTTGTGATAAAATTGACAGTCTTGGCATCGTTTCAGGTATTTCTTCTGTAGAGGTCAGTCATCACTTCCAAAGATATCTGCTTTGCAGTTGCGTTGCTGTCCCTTGACATGTGTACATGAAATTCTGTGATGCTGTATTCACTTTATTCTTGTATTTTGCACTTGTATTTTCAGCAGTCATAAAAGTGGGTATATAAAGTCTTAGATGCTTCTACAGCAATGTAGAGAAGTTCAAAGAAGAGCTCTGACAAACTTGATGGATTGATGAGATTCTTCTCAGTGAGATCAAAGCTTTGCAAAATGTTATTGGAAGATCTAGTAGATTCAAATAGTGTAATTGTAGGAGAGCAGATCTTTTGGCTCTTGAGGAAAGTTAGCTAGATGTTCTGGGTAGCAGTGACACCATCTTTGCCAGTTCTTTGCAGGGTGTATTTGGTTGCAATTTGAAAATCTCCACATTGGATTTGTAGTGAACATTTTCCTGCTGTAGAAACTTCTCAATGTAGGCCAGAGGGTCCATTTATTTTGTAACTGCTGTAGGTTGCTGGGTAGCTCATGTTTGTTTTTGCTGGGTACGTTGGCTGCAGACTGACTGGCAGTCAGCAGTTCTCAGAAAACCTACACTACCACCTAAGGCTGTGGCTTGGAATCATGCTTCCGGGTATGTTGGGAAACAGTTCTTGGGAGTTCAGCAGGTTTCACCATCTTGGCTCATAGTAGTGTGCTTTAAAAAATAATATTCATGCATGGCTTTTCAGATCAGTATATCTGCATCTACTCTGTTCTTTTAAATAGTTCTTTAGTATTTTATTGAATGGAAGTGCCATATTTAATAGTGTTTCTATTACTGGATATTTAGATTGTTTAAATTTATTGTATATTGTACGTATGCATTCTATGTACAGCTGTTGCATTCTAATGACTGTAGGGTAACTTTCTAAGAGTATAATTACTGGGTTGAAGGAAATACATTTTTTATTTTGATGAATATTACCAGACCTCCATTTGGAAAGGTCACAGCAGTGTAAACTCACTGGAAATGTGGCTAGGGGTGAGGTCTATCTTTTCCATGCCCTTGCCACTTTTTTTTTTTTTTTAAATCTTTGTTTATCTGGTTAGCAGTTAAACATTTCTTGCAATATATTGTCCATCTCACTGGGAGATAGTTTTGTTTTGATTGCATTCTTTTGAAGTTGATTTAGAATTACTTTAGGTGGGGCATACGTTCTGTAGTTGTTCTTCCAAGCACTCACTTAGACAGAGCTGCACATCTATTTAGTTATCTTACTTGGCCCTTAAAAGCAGTATTTTTTTTGCCACTCCTGATAAAAGAATCTGGGTGGTTGCCCAGTAGCCTGTGTATTTCTTGAAGGTAAGGAGCATACAGTTTTCTTCATATCTAATAGCAGTTCTGGTATATAGCAGGTGGTGAGTAAATGCTCTTTTTAAAACCTAAATTGGATTGTGTTCTTTTGGCCTTACTACTGAGTGAAATGCTTTAACTTTGTTAAAAATAACCTTTCAAAGTCTTTGTGAACTATAAGCTCCAAAAATTGCAATTTAAAATTGTCAACTTGTGGTATATTCTCTAGTTTATCCTTTATTTCTAAAATGAGATAAATAAGACTGATTGATATCCTAGGACCTATTTGTTAAGAATAATTAACCTATTTAAAAAGTACATTTGATATTCAGTTTTGGAAGTTAAGGAATAGGTTGAATAGGGGATTTGTTTCACGTAACCCATGATTTTGAATTTGTTTCGGAGTATACCATGTGTCAGAGGGGATGTATGCTGGGTAGTGATATAGCTTGGCATAATTATACATTGTAAGTGTCCTGACAGAAGGAAAAGGGAAACTAAATTCTGGAAACTGATTGCCAGATTATCTTCAGGCATGGGGGAAATACTCTTTTTAAATAAATGACCACAGAAAAATAGAATTTTCTTTATAGCTGACTTATAGTATTACATGTTATTGGACTCTGTATTTTCCACAATGTCTACGAACTAGAAAACAAAGCATACAAAGTGTATGGTCTTCAAGAGACAAAATTAAGTTAGCTTATTAAATTTCGTCCACGCCGGCCTTTTCTTTTGTGTGTATTTTTTTTCTTTTGGTATATTTAGCTCATTTTTCATTGGTAGCATATTCACTTCAATCCTCTATGGCCTGAAATTTTAGTTTAGTGAACATGTATGCATAGTTGTATCTACACACCCATTTCTTTGGTCAGGGAAGTAGTGGTGGTGAAAACTTTTTAGCATGGTGGAACAAGAGGGTTACTTTTTATTTTTTTGGACTTTATTTATATTTCATTCCAGAAAGAATTTCTAGTAACTAGAAAGATCCAGAATTGTAATAAAATAAATATAAAAAGAGAAATATGGAAAAGGAGGAAGCATACATTCTGTTCCCAAGTGGCAGCATAATTTAATGACTAAGAATAAAATTTGAATTTGAATTTTCTTGGCAGCAAAGGGAAAAATGGAAATATAGTAAAATACATAGCACTAAACTGGAAGGAGGAACAAGACTAATAATTTTCCGGGGGTAAATCTTCTCTCGATAGATTTTAAGGAACTATTTAGGCATTTTATAAAAGCTGGGTTTTTTTTTTTTTGGACTAGTCCTAGTTAAAAAAGGGTGAGGATAAAGCATTAACATTTTAAGGCAAGGAAAGAAATTTTATATGGGGGTTGGTTTGAATTAAATTTAGGCTGCAGATGTGGTTTTTTTTGGCTAACAGATTTTTTTCCTTAAAATATTTCAAACAAAGAATACAGAGACAATATAATTAGGATTCGTACATCCACCATGCAGCTATATTAAATCCTAACATTTTCCCATACTTTCCATTTTTTAAGAAAAATTCACATGCAATCGAAGCATCTTTTTGGATTATATTTCACTTTCTTCCCAGAAGTAACGATTATCTTGAATTTGGTGCTGATTATTCCTAATGCTTGTTTTTATGTAATTACTATATTTGTGAATACTATATATTCACAAATAAATCATAATATTATTTTGTGTATTTTCAAAGTTTATGTAAACAATTTTCTGCCTATTCTGTAACTTGTTTTTCAGGAAATGTGTCTTTTAGGGTCACACAAAGTTGATATTTTACCATTTTTAACCTACAAAATGGCATTTTCATATAATTCAGCTTAATTATAGTCATTACTTTTATCTGCTGTATAGTTACATTATTATAAGAATATAGCCAGTTTAACTTTATTTTCATGTTGATAGGTTGTTTCTAATTTTTCCTGTTTTAAAAAAATGTGACCTTAAGCATCATACTAGATAGAAAAGTATCAGATTGTATTGCAGGCAGTAAGGATAAATGTTTTGTGAAATTTGCATGAGTGTGTGTGGGGGCGTACTAAGTTTGAAATGAAGTCCTCTAGGATAAATTACTTAAAAGTGAAATTATTAGGTTGGAGGGCATGATGATATTGCCAAATAGCTCTCTAAAATTATCTCACTTTACATTTTTTAGTATGTGAGTATGAGAATTTGTTGTTTCTAAATCCTATGAACATTGTCAGATTTTTTTTTATGTTTATAAATCAGATGAGTGTGAACATCATCTTAATTTTAATTTTTTTTGATTAATTATGAGATTGAGCATGTTTTCAAGTGTTGAGTTGTAAACGATTCAGTTTCTGTTTCTTGAATGGGCTGTTCCCCCTCCCCGCTTTCCCAATTGATTTTAGAAGCTGATTTCATAATCCGGTTATGTTAAGCGAATTGCAAATATCTTTTCCTAATCTCTGTGGCTTATCTGTTAACTTTATATGGTTTGTTTTGAATAGACACGATGATCAAATCTGTTTCCTTATTGTTTGTGTCCTTTGTGTCTTATTTAAGAAATATATTCCATACTCCAAGGTCATTAAGAGTCTCCTGTATTTCTTTACATTTAAGTTTTTTACATTTAAGTCTTGATTCTGCCAGAAATTTTTTTTTTTTGGTATGTGATGTGAGGCAGGGATCTAATTTAATTTTTTATATGCATAACAAGTTAACATAGCACTGTTTAACAGAGTGTTTTAAATTTGAATTGTAAATCTTTTAAGCATTTTCAGTTAAACACAGTAACAGCCATTTTGTCTTTTCATCAGGCTGCTTCAGATGTTCAAGTTTGTGACTTCTGGGCCGGAGTAATGTGATAGGTTGGTTACTTAATCC
Source organism: Pteropus medius (assembly GCF_902729225.1). Lineage (NCBI taxonomy): Eukaryota > Metazoa > Chordata > Mammalia > Chiroptera > Pteropodidae > Pteropus > Pteropus medius. The sequence goes on from NW_024344240.1 coordinate 24,322,731, forward strand.
AGAAATAAAACCTAAAGATGTAGATAGATACAGTGCATATTTTGTAGATCTCACCCAAATGTCATTTCTCTCAAACACTTTTTAAATAGAAGCTGAGCTGCAGACAGTTTGAGGATATACTTTGATGAGGAAATAAGACTGCTAGTTTTTTGCATTGCTGGCTAATATCCACAGACTTTGGAAACTAGATAAGCAAGTGTTGGGTTGAAATTTTGATACTTGAAACTTCAGAATACTTACATGTATTTAGTTATCCAATTGCTATTATATATATATAATAGCAACTAAAATCAAAACTAAATTTCAAATGTCAGAAAATATATATATAGGCAATATATATAGAGAATTCTGTATATAAATTTGAGTCAACTTTCTGAAATGTTTGATAGAAACCGCTATAAATCACTTAGTTTAAGAATGAAAACTTTATTTTTCTTTACACTTGAAAGGGTTTTTATTGAATTTTTAGTCTGAGAAGAGTTACTTTGAGCCTGCCGATAGTTGTATATTCTAGGTTTTTCTTTTTTCTTTCTATTTCTTTTCTCATATACTCGTAATTGAAAGAAAGTCTTGTAGTTTAATTTAGTGAAATGGAACAATCTTGAGAAAGATTGTAAATGCAAGTTTTATTTCTAGATTTCTGATTTTGATATTGAAGTAACTACTTTCTTGGATTCTCCATCTGCAACATTGTAAAAAAGGCAAAAAATTAAATGTGTTCTAGAGGATATTATGCAGGATGAGACAGGACCCTGAATGATTGTTATTTACTTATGAAGACAGGTTCTTTACTAAAGTAAGGTTTTGGTTTTCTCCTGCAAGGTTGACTCTATAGATCACATATTTTACTTGGACAGATTTTGTTTATGAAATAGTTGGAACAATAGTGTGGTTATATGGCATTATATACAGATGACTTATGGAAGGAGGTCTGCATATTTTACATATTTTGGTTCAGTGTAGATGTGAAATTTATATATCCTGGACTTATCTGATTTCTCTGACTTTAATTAATAGTCAGGACTGTTGTTCCTATAATGTACATTTGTATTTTTATATACTATTAGAAACAGTACTCAGGATTACTGTAGATCTTGGGAAATGGAAACGACCATTGTAATATAGCTGTAAGGGTTGGATAAAGACTTTACTCTTTTAAAATGTTTTTAGCTCTTACCATGACCAGTGGCTATAGTGTACTATTTGTGTCTTCAATGAAGTCCTGTAAGATAATGGTAAAAGTATGGTCTTTGGAGTTAGAGATATAGATTTGAATTCAGGGTCTTCCACTTGAGTTTATGTCTTTGATGGATTACTTGCTCTTGAGTCTCAGTTTTTTTATCTGTAAAATTTGACCCCATTTCTTGAAGATTGTTGGAGGATTAAGTGAGATGATTAAAATGGCCAACTACTTGGCCTAGTTCAAAGTTGGCTTCAATAACTGTTAAGAAGCAGTTCACCTCTCCCCTTCAAAGAGATAACATGACTAGGAAAAATGTAACCACTTACTTTTGTGGGAGGCAGTGTTGTGTAATGAAGAGGGCCTAAACTGGGTATTCTTACTTTCTCTGTTTTGTAAGTTGTGTAGCCATGGGGAAATTATCTAGACAGTCTCTCCACAGTCTCATTTGTAAAGAGAGATAATGCTGTCTATGTAACAGGCAGGGATTTAAAGATAAGGAGAATACTCTAAAAGCTCACCTTACCTGGTACATAATAGCCTCTAAATTAACCTCAAAATTTTTTTGGTAGTAGGCAATAATATGTTTCTGAAGTAGGCCTCAGGAAGGACTTTTGGTTGGAGAAACCAGAATGGTTATGAATTAGTTTATGTTTGCTTTTTACTGTGAGAGAATAAAAGTTAGGTCTATGATTTATTTCAAGTTAATTTTTGTGTATGATTTGAGATAAAGGTTAGATTCTTCACTCCTCATCCTCTCCTGCCCCATATGACTTCCAGTGTTCTAGTCTTTTCTTTACTCACTGAATTACTTTGGCACCTTTGTTGAAAATCAGTTGTCCATTTTTGAGAGTCTTTTTCTGGATTCTATTCTGTTATGTTAATCTATGTGTCTATATTTATGCCAGCACTATACTTTCTTGAATACTGTAGCTTTATAGTAAGTTTTGATTATTCTAGGTCCTTTACATTTCCATAAATTTTAATATCAGTGTAAATCTATACCAGAAAGTCTGCTGGGATTATTATTGGGATTGTATTGAATATATAGGTCATTTGAGGTTAATTGCCATTTTAACAATATGAGTCTTCCAGTCAATGAAAATTGTATATCTTTTATTTATTTAGGTGTTCTTTAATTTCTTTCAGCAGTGTTTGTAGTTTTCAGTGTAGAAGAAGTGTTGGAGATTTTTTGTTAGATTTATTTCTAATTATTTTAGGTGCTGCAGTAAGTGGGAAATACTTTAATTTCATTTTTTTCAGTTTGTTGCTAGTTGGTAGAGTTACAATTGACTGGGTTGTCTAGCATGCAGAAATCCTTTAATAAGTAGTTACATGGAATTTTTTTCCACCCAGTTTTCTGGGGAAAAACCTAAAATAGAGATTCTCTCTAAATTTTAATGGGTTGCAAATTTGAATGACTATGTCTTATTTTCTTTTCTGTAAATTTGAAGATTAAAATTACATTTGGGTTTTATGGAAAAATATACAGTAATGGATTTAAATGGAGACATGTAGCGATCTTTCAACAGATGAGAAGATAATAGTAGTAGAAAAGCAGAGTTGAAACATTTTAAATGTTAAAATAATATTCAGTATTAAATATAATATCTATTTAGATAGAAGAAAGTAGAAAGTACTTTAGTAGTATGATTAAAAGAAGAATGTTGTTTTTATTAACTGCATGTTTGTTACTGGCTTGTTTTACTTTGTATCATTAAGTGATCTACCAATTCCCAGCCAAACCTGATCCCTGCCCAAGTACAGATTTCTTGTTCTTGTTCTTGTTCTTGTTCTTGTTCTTGTTCTTGTTCTTGTTCTTCTTGTTCTTCTTCTTCTATTATTATTATTATTATTATTATTATTTTTAAGAGAGGCAACCCTTGGTTGACCTCACAGACTGCAAGGATCTTGTCAGCTTACAATCCCTTATTTTTTTATTTTTTATGCCTGTAGCACCTGGTCTTCCTAGGTGGTCTCCTGTCCAAGTACTAACCAGGCCCGACCTTGCTTAGCTTCTAAGATCAGACAGGCTCTGGCTTGTTCAGAGTGGCATGGCCGTAGACCAGATATCTCCTCTTTTAAACTGTGCCCTTGATTTCTACTCACACTGCCCAGAAGATTGTGTTTTCACACAGAGTTTTTTGTTGGTTGGTGCCAAAACATGGCAAATGGTGAGGAAAATTGTTTTTCAGGCTCTGGAGACTTGACTGTTTGCATTTAGCATAAAAGATCTTACTTATTGGGTGTGATGGTCTGAGATAGCAATGTAATTCTTATGATACAGGCATTTGTCTGTTAAAAATGGGATGAAACCGAAGGTTGGCTTTTGTATCATTCTTTGGATTTATGAAAACTAAGGCTAAAACTTGAGAATATTTATTAATATGACAGGAGACTGGAGCTGTTTCAATTTGGCATGAGAAAGAATCAGTAATACTGCTTGTAGTCTTGTGTAAGAGATGTTAATATGTTTCGATTTAAACTTTGATTCTCCCTAATGTGGCATTCCTAATAGTGCTGACTAAAAGGCTAGTGAATAAGAAAAATCACATTTACCACTATATTAGAATAACATTGCCGAACAACTTTCAGATTTCACGTTTAGAATATTACCCTGCTTAAAATGTTTTTCTTAACAATTTCAGTACTTATGAATGTTAATGGGGTTGATGAATCTAAAAGATGCATCTTGCTGGGCCGAATAACAGTACTGACTGAGCCTGAATTGCATCGTTAGTATTTATCAAGTCTTTATTTCCTAAAGATTAATTTTTTAAGTCTCAGCAATTTTTCAGCCTTTTTCTTATTATGCCCATTTGCATATGTATTTTTACGACAAACTGTATTCACCCAGATAGTATTAGCTGTAAACTTATTTCTTTGCCTAATGGATGAAGGCAAGAAAGCTTTTTCTAAATAGAAGATACGTGTAGAAAATGCTTTAGTTGGTCCTTGACCAAATTCAGCAGGGAAGCCTTAAGTAAGCCTCAAGGTAATATAAATCGATAAGGTAATAATGCTATTCTGACTTTGGATACAAATACTTAAATATAAGCCCTGCCTTTGGAAAATAAGAAATAAAGTTAGTTTTAAGTTGAGATGAGTCAAGTTGTTGATCATCTGCCTAGCCTACTGTGGCTACCTGGAATGATTGTAAGACTTGGAATTTTTACTGTCCTAAGTTTATAAGTATTTGGAAAGAACGGCACTTTTTTCTTGGAGTTGTTTACTTTGGAATTTTTGACTTGCTTAGTCTTTTAAAATGTTTGAATCACTTTTTCATTTTCTAGGCTTCTTAGATGAGGAGTATTGCCTTTTTAATTCCTTAAAATGTATACCCTTATGTTTAGTGGTTGTCCCTGTCTAGGTTAAAGTAGTCCCCCTTATCTGCAGTTTCACTTTCCACAGTTTCAGTTACCCATGGTTCAAAAATATTAAATGGAAAATTTCAGAAATGAACAATTCGTAAATTTTAAGTTATGTTCCATTCTGAGTTTTGCGATGAAATCTTGTGACGTCTTGCTCTATCCCACCCAGGACGGGAATCATCTCTTTGTCCAGTGTATCCATGCTGTGTGTACTACTTGCCCATCAGTCAGTCACTCAGCCATCTCTCCCTGTGTGTATTTATATTAGAAAGAAAACTTTTTAGTGAAACGGAATGTATTTTGTTTTTGTTTTATTTAGTTCATTGCTGAATCATCAGTCCCTAGAATGGAGCCTGGCACAGAATAAATATAAACATTTGTTAAATGATTAGCTTAATTTTATTACCCCACCATGCTTAAAACTGACTTTATAGGTTTTTGTGGTTTTTTTTTTTTAGCAAAAATTAAAAATGTAGTCAATTTATGAACTATAGATAAATTAGAAAAAATCTTAATTTACTGTAACACAGTAATAGGATCACTTCTACACTTACTTTTTGGGGAATTGATTTATAGCTCAATGTGGTTTAAGTTTAGGGCATTTGATTTGATGTGGTTTCTCATGCTGAATGATAAAATGTAGGCTTTTTTTTATCTGCTTAGAGTTTTAAAGTGCAATATTACATGTAGTTCTTTAATAATGGTACTTTGTGATGATGCAGAGTGACTTATTTTTAACTGAACACAAATGAGACAATTCAGATTCTTGAAAGACAAGTTCCTTGTCAGTTATCAGCTGTACCATTTATAATCCTTGAGATGGCCATATCATACTTTTAGAACTATGAGTCCTAAAACTTAAACTCAGAGAAAAGTGCAGCATCTTTCTCCAACCCCTTGTTTTTTAAACCTTAGAACTTGACTTTGTACTTTTGGGGATATGGCAAAACAAATTAAGATTTTTTTACTAAGGGTTAAAAAAATTATTTTGTCATGTTTATGGTATTTGTCAGATTTTTAAAAAGTCAAATTTATTGAGGTACTATTTACACTCAGTAATATTCATCCTTTTTTAGACATACAGTTCTTTGAATTTTGACAAACATTACAGAAGGGTTTTTAATGGCCAAATTGGCCTTGATATCTAGTGGAAAGGCCTAAAGCAGCAGCTCAGCAAATAACACTTGGCATCGTTTTATCACTTCAGAAATCTTTACAGGAAAATTCCCATTGGATATTTTCCCATGGGTACAAGAGACCGGCGGTGTATGGTGAACTTTCACTGGCTTTTCCCCCAACTCTGCTTTATGTGATGGTAAAATTTGCTTGATTTCTTCTCAAGAAAGTTCGTCAGTGGAGTGGGGCAGTAAGTTAGAACAGGTTCTATGTGATAATACTTAAAAGTTGGCCTACTTTATGCTAGGAAAAAAAGTAGGGTAAATGATACAAAGTGTTGCCTGTCTTTATATCTTTAAAATAATCTTAAAAAATAAACTATTTGATTCGAAATGTTTCTTTGTGATTATAGCAGTTAAGATTTTATGAACAGAAAGGCTTGAGAATGCTTGTCTTAAAAATATAGGTGGTGTTCCTTGTCAGTTATCAACTGTACCATTTTTTAAAGGGCTATATCAGTAACATGTTGGGAACTTTTCTCATTTTATCAGTTATATTTTTTTCATTTATTAGTTTGGTTTTATTGACATTTTTCTACTCGAATGTTGAGTGGGAAGAATTCCAGTTTTAATCAATTGTTTTATTGCTTCTGGTGTGTAGCAAGGCTTCATGTTCTCCAGTTCTTTACTGTTTCTTAATATTTTAAACGTTGTTGTTAAGTATAGGGTACCATCAGTGTTGAAACCCCTGGTTTTGACATTTAAGTATGCTCATGCATTTGAGAATAGTTTATGGTTCAGGCAAACATAGAAGGTTGTAGATAAGAGCATTGACTTGGGTATTAGGCAGACTAGGTTGATTAGATAGATTAGGTTGCCACTTATTCATGTAGTTAACTCAAGCAAGTTATTTATAAACTCTCTGGGTGTTTTGTCATTTCCAAAATGGAGGAAATAATTGTATCTATCTCCTAGAATTGTAAGGATTAAAGAGATAATCCACAGGAAATGCTTTTTGCATGTAGTAAGCACTCAGTCAGTGCATGTTAGCTGTTCTTCTCCTCTTCCTCATCACCCAGCAAAGATTTTTGAGCTTCTACTTTGCATCCTAAACCATGCTTGGTATTATGGATAAAAACTTCAATTCTAAAGAAGGCTTCTTGACCCTAAGAAGTTTCACAGTTCAAGAGGGGCAGAAAGGCATGTAAATAGATAAATGCAATAAATTCTGACAGATACTATAATAGAAATATTACTAAATGTGAAGAAAAGAGTTAGTGTCAGGAGCCTGGGGAGGTCAGAGAAATTAATTTCTGCCCCTGATTTTATTCTTGAAGTGTGAGTAGTAATTCCTCATTCATTTATTTGGCAAATATTTACTGAATATACCTATTATGTGCCAGTTTCTGTTTTAGTTGCTGGGCACGTAGGAATAAAGAAGGCAGATAATGTCTTTTTTCTCAGGAAGACTTGCGCAATTAGAAGATTCATAGTACAGTTTACTGAAATGGGTAGGACTGGAGGTGGGAGGATGTTTGATGGGGTAATCGCGATTTATTTTTTGTTTCTTTCGAGGTGCCAATTAGACATCCATGCAGATAGAGATTTTATACTTGATGGTAGGTTATAGTAGTTTTCTAGAGTTCAGTGAGAGGTTAGGGCCAGAGATAAATATTTGGGATCATTGACTTGTATCCTCTAGATTGGTAATAAAGATTTCATTGGTGTGACCTTGTGAACTATGGTCTCAGTTGGAATAGAAGCTAGATTGTAAGAGGTTATGAGGTGAGAGATGGAATGAGAATGCGAGGTTTGGGAATGGAGATGGCAACTATAGACTGAGAAATTTTTGTGTAAAAACGGAGGCAGAAAAATGATTGTATCTACAAGTAAGGCTTAGTTTTGAGTCTTGGTTTTACACTTGTTTGGATGCATTCTAAAAGTTAAGATATGTTATGTAACCTACATGGTCCTCTCTAAAGCATTGAGGTAGATATTTTCCCTCTTGTGACATGAGAGAGCTTAATCTAAGGAGGTTAAGTGACAATTTAAGAATTTACAAGGCAGTGGAAATTGCATTTGGACTCATTTACTTTGATACTACATATAGTAGGGGGTGTGTCTTGGTACCAGTCTGTGGTCTGTTAGGAACCAGGGCACACAGCAGGAGTTGAGCGGCAGATGAGAAGCAAAGTTTTCATCTGTATTTGCATCCGCTCCCCAGCACTAGCATCAATGCCTCAGCTCCACCTCAGATCATCAGGCATTAGATTTTCATAGGAGTACTGACCCCTGGTGCCAAAAAGGTTGGAGACCACAGACATATAGGGTACTTTTCAGTATACCAAAATTTCCCTTGAACTTTTATGAACTTGGTTGTCAGGCTCCATCTGCCTTAGAATTTTTAAAGGATTAAAAGATGAGAGATGTGAAAATTCTTTTATAAGCTGTAAGTTGTCACAGGTTCCTTGGGATAATCTTTAGTTTTCTTGATTTCCTCTTTTGTAAAATGAGAAAGTTTAGTAGGTAACAATACAAATCATGTAACTAATTATGTTATTTAAAACAAAAAGGTAACTCATTACAGTTAATAAAGTTATACAAAAATTCAGAAGTTTAGGAGAAACTTTATTAGGTGCCTAAATAATAGTTTTATATTTTACATGTATACTTTGCATCACATAGCTCATAGTAATAATTGTAGAGAGTATTTAAAAAAATTAGTAATATCATATCTAAATTTGAACTTCTTACTCTAGATAGGATATAAAAGAATTTGGTAGACTCCAGTAAAGACCTCGAGAAATGAGCTGAAATTAGAAAATAGCTCCTTTATGGTAAAGTTAAATGAATGAGAATTATTTAATCCAGATTAGTTGAACTTGAATTAATAGTGATTTGCAGTAAATCAGTGGATATCATCATTGTCTGTGAGAACTGAACAAAATAGTTGATGTCTTTTGGCAGAGTCACATCGATTTTAGACATTAAGGACTGTGAAACATTTAAAGAAGCCCTTGTAGGCAATCTCCATCCTTGGAGACTTTTCAGAATGTTTTGGATGACTGAATGGTTTTCACTTTCAAATAAAGAATTGAACCCATCACATATTTCAAAATCGTTATGTATTAGGTTCAGTTCTTTGTATTACTTAATGAAGGGAGACTACATGTCGGTTATGTAGATTTTGTTATTTCCATACTTTTCCTGTTCATCATAGGATTATGAGCTGAGGCTCAACCATTTATTTTAAAAGTTAAATTTATACTTTGCTAATTTTTTTATAATGTGGGTTCCTCCTTTCTTCCAAATCATAAACAAAAGGAATGCAGAAATTTAGGATGTTATGACATTAAGGTGGCTTTGTCATTAGTGTTTATTGTTATCAGAGATGTTGGAACTTTATATGCGACTATCACAATTTGAACTGTAAGGTGCTCAGTGTTTGGCTAGGCTTTCTCACTACTGATGCCATTCTACCACCAACATCACAGGGCATGATTTAAATTAATTTTTGGTGCTTTATCTCCATTAGCTTATTCAGTCCTCACAATCACGTATGAAATAGAGATAGATTGTCATTAACTCTTTTACAAATTAAGTTGCCATCTGCCATGAACCTTTGAGGTTGTTAAAAATTAGGACATTATGACTTAAAATTCTAAGAGCAAGGGGTGCCATGTCCCTTTGTATTGGCTGGCACATGGTGAGTGGAATGTAATAGTCTTGTCTAGTGATATCACTTTCTAGTTCTATAATTAGATTATTCAGTGGCAGAAGACAGGCTGCAAAATGTGTCCCATGATTTTGTTGACTTCTTCTAAGGTGAAAGCAGCCTATTTCAAAGTGACCTGAAAGTTGTATACTGGAATTATTTCAGTGTAGCCTATCATTCCACAGTGAAGTATGTGTTTGAAGTTGGTGCATGGTTAATGAGATTTCTGGTATCAAGTTCGTGCTTTTCTTTGATTGGAAACTTGAGTGGTACAAAGTGTTCTACGTGAAGATATGGGTATATGGTGTTCTTATGACCTTTTCTTTCAGACTTCAATGTGAAGTAAAATATAGTGGATACAAATATAAACTAGTAATAATGGGATGGGATTATTTTTAGGATGGAATACTTTATTTCAACAATAGGACCAGCAAGAATATTAAAGGTAACTAATTTTCTTCTGATACTACCTACTTTTTTCTTTTTTAATCACTGTCAGAAGTACTTGGGGTGTTATCCTTGTCTTTAGAGAACTTAACTGGAAGATTTTTATTATATTAATGGGCAAGGAAAGAGGTTGGGCCTCTTAAAGTTAACACTTAAAAAACCATACAGTGATGTGGAAGAGGAGTCTTCTGCATATTGGAATGTTGTTTTTTGCTGGTTACGCAGCATTTATCCTTTGTGAATTTTATGCACTTTTTGTGCTTTTCTGAATATTTTTTACATCAATAAAAAATTTACTAGACAAAGAAGCAGTATAGTACTATAGTATATTTTCCTGAAATGTGGCTTTGATGGTCTTACTTCACAGTTCTTAAAACTTTAATTTGGTATCTTTTTATTTTATTAGCTGTGGACTCGATAGGCTCTAAACTGAGCATTTTTTGAAGTGTGTTTCTATCTCCTTTATTCACCCAATATTTAATGTTAATTTGACTTTTCAAAATAATTTTATTTTTTTTCATTTATTCATCATTATAATAAGAGTCAATGAAATGAGCTTTTCTTTCTTTATATTTGTCGTCTTTTAATAAAATTATAGAAGTAGCATAGGTTAAGGGTACCAAGAGTGAGACGTACTGGATTCAAATTCTTGCTCTTCAATTACTAGTTGGTGTTAGTTACTCAAACTGTGTCTTGCTTTACTTTTGTCTATAAAATGGGGATTCTGATAGTACCCATTTCATAGGGTTTTAAATGAGTCAGTCCTTGTACATTATTTAAAAAACACACTGCCTGCAATAGTAAGCATTAACTATGTTGTAGCTGCTATTACACTTTTCTTTTATGGTGATAAAATATACATATCCTGAAGTTTACCATTTTGACCATTTTAAGTTTATAATTTCAGTAGCATTAAGTGCATTCACAATGTCGTGTAATCATTACCAGTATCTATTCTCAAACTTCCATTACCTAAAACAAAAACACTAACCATTAGCAATTACTCCCTCTGCCCCAGCCCTGCTAACCTCTCTTCTTACCTGTTGTAGCATGAATCTGAACTTCATTTCCTTTTATAGCTGAATAATATTCCATTGCATGTTTATACCATGTTTTGTTTATCCATTCATCTGTCCATGGACACTTGTATTATTTCCACATTTTGGCTGTTGGGATATTGGTGTACAAGTATGTGAGTCCCTGCATTCAATTGTTTTGGGTGTCTACTTAGGAGTGGAATTGCTGAGTCTTGGTAATTCTGTGTTTAATTTTCTGAGGAACCTATTATTATTGTTTTTTATCATCATCATTGCCATTATTTGGTGAAATGTATTGATGAGCTTTTTATAACATTATTTTTAGTACTCAGGTGCTATGAGCATTGTGGTATGCATGTTTTATTGGGAAACAATACGCATGATATTCTGTCCCTTGTATTGAAAATTTTGCTATGGAGTATTTGTATAAAACCATCGAACAGGACTTGTATGCTTTCTTTTTTTCTTTTAATTTTGAGATAATTGTAGGTTCACATGCAGTGCTAAGAACTAACACAGAGAGATCCTCCATACCCCTTACTGGTTTCTCCCAATGGTAAAATCTTGCAAAACTATATATAATACAGTGTTACAACCATGGTATTGACATTGATACAGTCAGGATCCAGAACAATTCTTTCACCTCAAGGATCTTTCATGGTTACTTGTTACAGCCATACCCACTTTCTTCTCACTCCTACACCTTCCTTAATTCTTGATAACCACCAATCTCTTCTCCATTTCTATATTTTTATCATTTCATGAATGTGGTACAATCATGGACTCATAACACTTTTTAGAATGGAATCATGTAGTATAGAAGTTCAGGATTGCCCCCCTGAATTAAAAAAATTATAAAATATACATAACAAAATTTACTGTGTTAACCATTTTAAGGTATACAATCATGAATGTTGTACATTCATGTTGTACAACCATCACCACTATTCATCTATAGAACTTTTTTTATCTTGCAAAATGGAAACTATACCAAATAAACAGTACTCCCCATTTCTTTCTTCCCCCTGCCCCGGCAACCACTGTTCTACTTTATGCCTCTAAGATTTTGACTACTTTAAGTACCTCATATAAGTGGAATCATACAGTATTTTTTTGTGAGCGATTGGCTTATTATACTTAGCATAATGTCCTTGTGGTTCATCCAGGTTGTAGCTTGTGTCTGAATTTCCTTTTTGAGGCTGAATAATATTGTATGTATAGACTACATTTGGTTTAACTGTTCATTCATGAATAGACATTTGGGTTGCTTTCACATCTTAGCTATTGTGAATAATGCTGTTATGAATGTGAGTATGTAAATGTCTCTTCAAGACTGCTTTCACCATCCTGAACGTGCCTGATCTCGTCTGATCTCGGAAGCTAAGCAGAGTCTCGCTATGTTAGTACTTGGATGGATACCACCTAGGAATACCAGGCATTGTAGGCTTAAAAAAAAAAAAAGACTCTGCTTTCAGTTTTTGTTGTGGAGTATTATTTTGAATGTATACCCAGAAGTGGAATTCCTGGATCATACGTAGTATTTCTATTTAAAAAAATTTTTTTTGAGGAACTGCCATACTGTTTTCCACAGCTTTGCCTACTCTTAAAATTGAGGGCAACATAAAAATTAAAATCACAAAATAGGTGAAGGTAATACATTGTACTAATATACTCTGTCTTGGCAAGAAGCCTAATTTAAGTATGATTAAGTATGATATAAATAATTTTAATTCTTTTTCTTTTCTTCCCTTTACCTCCTAGGAAATGTGATATTTATCCATTCATTCAGGAAACTTTTATAGAATACTGTGTGTCTGTTGCAATTTGGATTTTATCACTGAACAAAACAGAAGTCCTTGCCCTCATAGAACGTACAAACTTTTGGTTTTTAAAAAATACCTTTTCTGGAATAGAGGTAGATTTTTAAGACTGAAAGTACCAAACAATTAAGTTAGCAATTTCTTCAAGCAGAGAAATTGTTTTTGAGCAACATGATTAAGTTTACCTTATGCAGTAGTCAGCCCTCCACGTCCATGGGTTCCACATCTGGGAATTGAAAAAGGGCAGACCAAAAATATTTGGGGGAGGGAGGGGAGTTATCTTATTGCTGACATGTACTATGTAGTTAGGCCTACAGTGGTTGTATCTGTATTGAACATGTACAGGCCTTTTTTTTTTCTTGTTGTATAAACAATACAGTATAACTATTTACTTAGCATTTACATTATATTAGGCATTATTAGTAATCTAAAAATGATTTAAAGTATGTGGGAGAATGTGCATAGGTTATGTGCAAATATTATTCCATTTTATGTAATAAAACATCCTTGAACATCTTTGGGTATTAGTATCTGCTGGGGTCCTGGAACCAATCCCCCATGGATACTGAGGGAAAACTGCATTATTTGAAGGGAATGTGAAATCTAAGAAGTGCAAATTTTACAGTTCCCATTACGAAGGCAATCTGGTGTTAGTACATTTGAGAAAAGATCTAGGGTTCCGCTCTTGACTTCACCATTTAGTGTCTGATATTTTCCTGGATTCTTCACTTTGACTTTTGCTCCTCTTCACTCCTTTATATAACTTTAAAAACAAAGGCTTTTGTCCACTGTCGTCATTATACTAGTAACTATGCTACTATTACTTTTTATGCTAGTAGTACTCAGTTCTCTTTTCAAGTTCATTCTCTCTTCTAAATTCCAACTTTGTGTTCTGGTGTCAACTGAACATTTCCGTCACTTCCATTTCCAAAAACAAATTCAGTATTGTTCCACTATGAATTCACATCTCTCCTTTATCATCCTTTCATCTTCTCCGGGTAGTTTGTTGTTAGTATATGGAAAATGGGATATTTTCAACTGAAAATCAGATGCCTCAACTCTTTTTTTATGTTGGTTTTGTGTCCTGCATATTTATTAAATTTGTTCATTTTTATTTTTTTTGGTGATGTCTTTTGGGTTTTCTATATATAAGATCATGTCATCTGCAAATAGAGACAATTTTACTTCTTTTCCGATTTGGATGCCTTTTATTTCTTTTTCTTGCCTAATTGCCCTGGCTGGGACTTCCGTTACTTTGGAAGTGGTGAGAATGGGCATCCTTGTCTAGTTCCTGATCTTAGAAGTAAAGCTTTCAGCTTTTTACTGTTGAATATGATGTTAGCTGCAGGCTTGTCTTATATGGCCTTTATTATTTGAGGTACGTTTCTTCTATACCTAATTTGTTGAGAGTTTTTATTATGAAAGGGTATTGAATTTTGTCAAATGCTTTTTCTGCATCTTGAGGTGATCTTATGATCATACAAATGATGATCACATTATATATGTTTATTTTAATTGTTGCATGCTTTCTCTGTGTTGAAGAATAGCCTGATTTTGTTAACATGGTATGTCACATTTATTGATTTGCGTATGTTGAACCATCCTTGCATCTCAGGGATAACTCCCAGCTGATCATGGTATATGATCCTTTTAATGTGCCATTGAATTGATTTTGCTAATGTTTTGATGAGTATTTTTGCATCTGTGTTCGTCAGGGATATTAGCTTGTAATTTCCTTTTCTTTTAATGTCCTTATCTGGCTTTGGTATCAGGATAATGCTCTGTAAAATGAATTTGGAAGTGTTCCTTTAATTTTTGGGGGGAGAGTTTGAGAAGAATTGACATTAATTCTTCTTTTGAATGCTTGGCAGAATTCACCAGTGAAGCCGTTTGCTTGTGGGCTTTTCTTTGTTGGAAGATGTTCGATTACTGTTTCAGTCTCCTTCCTTGTTACTGGTCTGTTCAGATTTTCTATTTCTTGATTTAGTCTTGGTAGGGTGTATAATTCTGGGAATTATTTATTACTTTTAGGTAATCTAATTCGTAATTGTAGTAGTCTATTATGATCCTTTTATTTCTGTGGTATCAGTTGGTGCTTTCAAGTTTCACTCTGTCTTTTGAAAGTTTGATTATAGTGTGTGTCAGTGTGGGTCTCTGAGTTCATCTTATATGTAGTTTATTGAGCTTCTTGCATGTTTATATTCAGATCTTTAATTAAATTTGATAAGTTTTTAGCCATTATTCACAGATTCTCTTTGCCCCTTTTTTTTTCTCTTCTCCTTTTAGAACCTCTATGATGCACATGTTAGTCCACTTAATGGTGTTCTATAGGTCCCTTAGGCTCTGTTTGCTTTTCTTCAATCTTTTTTCTTTGTTTCTCAGCCTCCATGATTTTCCATTGTCCTGTCATTAAGTTCAGTGATTTTTCTTCTCCCTGCTCAAATTTGATCCTCTTTAGTGATTTTTTCATTTCAGTTACTGTACTTTACATCTATAGAATTTCTTCTTGGTTTCTTTTAAGGTTTTCTATCTCTTTACTGATATTTCCATTTTATTCATACATTGTTTTCTTGGCTTTCTCCAAATCTTCCTTTAGTTCTTTGAGCATCTTTAAAACAAGTTGTTTTAAAGTTTTTGACTAATGTATGTGCCCTTCAGTGCTTTCCACAAGTTTCTATTGACCTACTTTTTTCCCTTTCAAATGGGCCATATTTTCCTGTTTCTTTGAATGACTTGAGATTTGTTTTTGAACATTGGACATTTAAATATAATAATGTGGTAACTCTGGAAATCAGATTCTCCCCTTTCCCTAGGATTTGTGGTTTATTTTGTTTTATATGTATATAAAATAAATGTATATCTTTATTTTAATTGTTGCATGCTTTCTCTGTGCTAAGGAATAACCTGAGGTGTAAACTAAATGTCTTCTTATATATTTTGTGAGCCTCTCTTTGGACCTGCGCTTTGGACCTCCCCATGAATGTCCTAGTCTTTAGTGTCTGACTTCTAAATGGGGAAAAGCAGAAAATGAAAGGAAAAAGTGACTACCCTTTAAATTTTTTGAATGTCACCTCCCCTGGTGTTTGCTACAGTCAGGGGAGGTGTAACAATAATGGCTGTCCTACTTTTCATCTGCATCTCAGGGATTAGAAGTAGGAGCCAGAACATAGATCCCCATTATCTGGAGTACAGGGTTATTTTATCCACCCTAGCTCCTGCAAGCTGTGTGAAAGTGGCTCCAGGGACAAGTGCACAGCTGCCTTCTAGGGGCTGGAGTTGGGGAATGGATAGCTGCTACTATGCTAGGACAGAAATTGACCAAATTTTATAGTTTACACTCCAAGAGGTCCCCTGGAAGTTTCAAGCCTTCAACAAACTCCAGAGTTCCAAGTTGTTACATCAGACAGATGCTGCCAGTGCAATTGTCGTTAGGTGGGGAGACAGATTCCTGGTGTGTCCTACTCTGCCATCTTTCCAGAAATCTCTAGTATTTCTTTTACTACAGCTCTGCCAGTAACAGATTCATTCATTCATTCATATTCTTCCCCCTCCCCCAATTTGAGAAAATCTTTATTTTTGAATGATAGCTTTTCTGGATATAACATGCTTGGTTGACAGGTTTTTTTTTTTGAGTATGTTATCTGACTGCCTCATTGTTTCTGCTCAGAAGTCAACTGTTAATTTTGGGTTCCCTTATAAATAACTGGTCTTTTCCTCTTTCCACTTTTAGGATTTTCTTATGGTATTTCACTTTTAGAATTTTTAATATAAAGTGTGGATGTCTTTGCTTTTACTCTAGTTGGAATTTATTGAATTTCTTGGATGTGTAGTTTATTGTTTTCAAGAAATTAACAAAGTTTTCTGCAATTATTCCTTTGAATACTTTTTCTGCTCTTTCCTTTCCTTTTGATGCTTCCATTATGCTGATGTTAGTGTGCTTAATGGTTTCCCACATACCTCCGAGGGTCTCATCATTTTAGTCCACTCTTTTTTTCTCTGTCTTTTGACTTGCATAATCTCTCATTAATCTGTCTCCAAATTTGCTTATTCTTTCTCCTAGAATTCTGTCAAGCCCTTCTAATGATATTAAAATTTAATTATTGTACTTTTCAACCTCATAATTTCCATATGGTTGTTTTTCTAATTTCTCTCTTTATTGATAATTCTCTATCTGTTATGATATTGTTATCATTCCTCCCTTCACTTCTTAATCATAGTTTCTTTTAGTTGTGAACATGTTTATAATAGCTACTTTAAAATCTTTTTCTGATAAATCCAACATCTGGTGTGTCTTAAAAGCATTTTATGTTGCCTGTTTTTTTCCCATACATAGTTACAAATTTCTTTTCTTGTGATAAGAACTTTAAGATTTATTCTCTTGGCAACTTTCAAACATACAAAATGGTATTATTAACTATAGTCACCATGCTATACATTACATCCCCAGAACTATTTATTTTATAACTGGGGGTTTGTATCTTTTGACCATATTTGTTGCTTGTTTCTCTCCTCCCCCACCCCTAGTGTATAGATATACTTTCTTGTTTGTTTGCATACCTCCTAATTTTTTTTTATTGGATATTGGACATTTTAGATAATACATTATAGTAACTCTAGGTACTGTTTTTCCCTCCTCCAAGACTTGTTATCGCTATTTGTTAATTTGTTTAGTGACTGACTGGATTGTTTTAGTAATGTCTACTTCCCTTCCAGTATTCAGTTTCTGATATTGTTCCTCAGGGGAGAGGTGTGTATAGTTTTGGATAATGCCTGTAACCACCATGCGATGATAATGTTTTTGGTTGGTTCTCTTGCTCTTTTTCCTTGACCACACCCAGCTGTTAAACTCAGATAATTGCCAGCTGATTGCTGTTTTGATTTTAATGCCCTAGACTCATACCACCAAATTCTGGATACATTGAAGGAATAGTTTCTGAGGTTACTGTTTAATTTTTGTTCTGACACCAGGAGGGCTCCTACCAGTAGTTTATTCCTTGATACTCTTCTGCAAACTAACTTGTGGGAAAGTTTAGCTTGTATTTTGGTTCTCCTCCCAACTGTCTTTCACCACAACATACGCAGTTCTTTAGAATACCTTTAGGTTTGAGCTTCTTCATCCTGTGTTGTAAATAAAGTCAGGTTCTGTGGGAAGAGAGTAGGTGCCACTGTGCTCCCACCTTTCTTCCCTCAGGTAAAAATATCTGAACCAGGGCTCTAGCGATACATGGGGATGAGGACAATGACATGTTTCTTTGAGTGACAGCCCCACTCTAGGAGATGAGTGTTTGGTGGGTCAGTGTGCAGTGGCCTCAGGTCCTCTCTGCTTGCTTCTCCTGTTGTAGAACTACCAACTCATGAGCTGCGTCAAGAATGATTACCACCCCAGAATTCTCAGCATAGCATAATCAAGGTAGTGCCTCAGTTCCACAAGTGAGGCTGATAAGAAGAAGGGAGCCCCTACTTCTAACTGTGCTTATCTGGGACTCAGCCTCAGCACAGTGAGAAACACTGACATATTCTTCCTGTAGGGAAGAAACCTCTTTGAGTGCTTTGGTCAGAGGGAGCCATGCATTTTTGGCTGCAAGGGTCTGGTGTGGAGTCTCTGACCCTCAGAGTTGGGAGAGGGCAGGGAGGAAAAGAGACATCTTTGTTCAAATACAACTGACCCTTGCCTTTCCTACTGAAGTTTTGTAGATGTTCTTTAATGTCTGTTTGACTTTAAGACTGTTTCCAGAGGCTTTTAATCATTTAAAAAATATACTTTTCATGAGTTTCACTGGGGAGCAGGTCAGTGGAATTCCTCGCACTGTGGCAGAAGTCATTTCTCCTGTTTTCTGTTTTGTATTTCACCTATTCTGATTAGGTAGGTTTGTTGTGATATCTCATTGTAATTTTAATTTCTCTGATGGCTAATGATGTTGAACATTTTTTCTTGTCTGTATATCCTCTTTGGTGAAATATCTGTTCTTCTTTGTCCATTTTCCAATTGGAGTATTTTTTTTACTATTGAATTTTGAGAGTTCTTTCTATGGTTTAGATAATAGTCTTATGTTGGATATATGATTTACGAATGTTTTCTCTGCAACATGTGTTTTCAACTTCTTTGAGTGTTTCACAGTAAAGTTAATTTTGATGAAGTCCAGTTTATCATTTTTCCCTATTATGGATCATGCTTTTGTTGTCAAGTCTCAATATACTCTTTGCATAGCTATATATCCTGAAGATTTTTTCCTTTGTTTTAAATAAAAGTTTTATAGTTTTGCATTTTACATTTAAGTCCATGATCCATTTTGAGTTAATTTTTGTATAGGGCGTGAGGTTTAAGTTGAGGTTGTTGTTTTTGTTGTTCTTCCTCTTTCTTCTCCCTGTGCCACCTATGGATGTTCAATTGTTCCAGCACCATTTGTTGAAAAAGCTTCTTTTTTGCATGTTTATAAAATAAGAGTTGGGCTTGTGTGTCTATTTTTTGGTCGTTTTCTGATCTATCAATCTATGGGTTTCTTCCTCTGCTAATACCACACTGTCTTGACTACTGTAGCTATGTAACAGGCCTTCATTTTAGAGGGATTCTTTCCACTTTATTGTCTTTCAGGTTATTTGTTCTAGCTATTCTGGGCTGTGCCTTCCTTATAAATTTTAGAGTAAGCTTGTCTTTATCTACAGTCCTTGCTAGGATTTTGGAATTGCATTAAACCTATAGAATAATTTGGAAAGAACTGACCTCTTTACTGTATTGAGTCTTTCAGTCCATGAGTATATGTTATTTGTTTAGATCTTTAATTTCTTTCATTAGCATTCTGTAATTTTCAGCAAACAGATCTTATGCATATTTTAAGTGTAAGTATTTAAAATTTTTTGGAGTAATTGTAAGTGATAGTGTTTTAAATTTCAGTTTCTACATGTTTATTATTAGTATATAGAAATATGATTGATATTTGTGTTTGTGTTCAATCTCTTGACCTTGCTGAACTCACTTAGTAGTCCTAGGAGTTTCTGTAGATCTTCAGTAGCATTTTAAGGTTTGTTTTGAAGTATTTTATCTTTTTTTTTCCTATTGTAATATATTAGTTTCTTCTATAACAACCAAATATTGTGGGCTTTGGGGATGGAGGCTGTTGATATCCATATATTAATTTTATACTCAATCATTTTGATGAATTTTCTTATTATAAAGGTTTTTTTTAAGTTAATTCTTTTGGATTTTATAGCTAAAGCGACATATAATCTATAAATAGTAGGTTTATACTTCTCATTTTTTCCTCTTGTTTAGTTGTCTAACTCCAGGACAGAGTTAAATAATGATGATAAAGGACACCTTTACTTTATCTCTGACTTTACCTTAGACTCTTAGAATTGATTGCTTTAGATTTCAAGGCATTGCATCCTAGTAGAAATTCATTGTATCATTAGAGAGAATGCAAATAAATTAAAATGTGTAGTAAATTACAGTTCTCTCCAGTATTCTTAGATCGGGTGTTTTGTTAAATCTTTGAGAACCTGAGGGTTGACATAAATGCTTTTTCCTTCAACAGTTCTATTATTGAAACTCTAAAATATAGTGATAGGCCTTCCTGCTTTAGCAAATGTAAAATGATGAATATAATTTTTTTTGATTGAAGATTTAATAGTGGCTTATTTGTTCATTCTTTTTTTATATTGTACTTGTAAATTTATATTGTTGATAGGACTGTATTTTGATCTCAGGCCTTTCCTGGAAATTGATTTTTTAAATTTCTTTTTAAGGAGAATCCTTTACAAAGTCTTTGGGAAAACTTTTGTCATTTGCTTTCTTTTTCTGAATTGAGGATTACAAAACAATAACTAATAGAGCATTTCATTTATGTTCTCATAAGTGAGCAACATCTCTCCATACATAGCTCCTGCTTATAAGAAGTTTAGTGGTCATATTTCAAGGCTACTTTGCTGAAAGCTTTATTCTACTTGCTACTTTTGAGAATAAAGATTATGAGTCTTTAGTTTACTTGTCATGTAAACCAAATAACTTTAGTGTTTGTTGATATAGGAAATGTCCAAATCTGTAGAGAATTTTTATTAGAGTTTATTTAAGCAAAACCGATAAGAGTTACTAGGAAGCAAGATCTCAGATGCTCTAGAGGATGACAGTTTTACAGTTTCTTTTATACCTTTGGAATTAAGGCGAGAACTAAGAAAGATTACATGAAGGTGGGAAAAAGCTAGGTACAGGATAGTTAAGATTATATGCTCCTTGGGCAGTCTGGAATAGAGGATTATTCTGGCATTTCAAAGGGGGGTTAACCTAGATACACAAGAAAAATGGACAGGGCTTGCTTAAACCTTTTACTAAAGCAGTTATACACCTGAGGCTTGACTGCCTACCATGACCTGCCCAGTTAGGAATTCATGATCTTATTACCCGTGAAGTTTCTTTTCATCACTGGACTTGTCGATTTTATTACAGAACCCCTCTTTTTTGGTCCACAGGTTCAAGTTCTTATCTTTTTTTCCTAGTCTTAATTTTTTGGGGTAGTAGAAAACACACAAATTTCAGAGAGCCAGAAGGACCTGGGTATAAAACCCAGCCGCTCCTCTTAATGGACTAAGGTCTTGAATAAATTACCTAATCTCCAAGCCTCACTTTCCACATCTGTAAAATGAGAGATAAAACTCCTTGGCTCTATATGAGGATTATGTGAAATACCACATGTAAATTCTCTGGTATAGAATTTAACTTTGTTGATCCACAATAAATGGTAACACCCTCTTCCCTGAATCAGAACAAAATGGTGGGTATGAAATAGCTTTGTGAACTGTAAATAAATGAATGTAAATCATTAACATTGTTTCCTCTTTCAGAATTGGGCATTAATAGATAGTTTATAATTGCAGTATTATTATATGTTTGCTCAGGCTCTTATGTGATATGCCTATGCCCAGGTTTGGGGATACTTAAAAGTTTTGTGTTTGTCATTGGTCCAGAAATTTTTGAAAACCCTTGGAGAAATCCTGCAGCAAACACATGATTTATGAAACAGATTAATTCTTAGTTTAATTAGAATTCTTGGGCTAAGTATTATTAGTCTTGTATATCATACATATGAACACTAAGTATACGTTTTATCTTTTAAAATAATATTTAGGCCCTCCCACTTGGCTCTACTCCTTTCACTCCAGTAAGAACTTTGACTCTCATGGGATTTATGAGCATAACATGTACCCTGGCTTCTTCCTGTTTTAGTAATTCTGGTCAAATTGGCTGTGATAATTGCCTTATTTTTTTGGATATGTAACTAAATGTCCAAAATAAGCTTTTGTACTATGAGTTAAGAGATAGAGGGATCAAGAACTTGAAATATTGAACTCCTAGAGAACTTATTATACAGTCCAATTTAGAGAAATATTGATGATTTCTGAAAGTGTTTTTACCACTAAGAACATTGAAATGTCACCTATCATCTGTTCATTAAATATTTATGTGCATAGCACTTTCTGAGACCTCATAGAGATATAAAAGCATGCTCTGGTCCTGAGTTTCTTTTTTCAAGGGTCATCTAGTTAGAGTTCAAAACAACACAAAAAATATTGAAATGTCAGACATTAAACATTTTAAGTGCAAACCATTATCAATAATATATACTATGTAAGTCAGAGATTTTGTCCTATTTATTTCATACAAAATATGGTGAATTTTGATTTTCTTACCCATGAAGCAGAAATAAAAATACCTTATAGGGTCATTTTGATGTTTAATGAGATTAGATATGTAAAACCCAGCTGTGATGCATAAAATCTACATATATTCTTTCTGCAGTTAGGTACATTTTTAACTGAAAAAGTAATGTATATGGCAAAAATATTCAGGTAGAAGAAAATGCAAAGTAAATCTTCTCACTCTTGACTCTACGTTCTTTCCTATGCATTTCTGTATCAGGAGTACAATTTTGAATATTTTCCAATAATTATTCTATGTACATATATGATTAGATATCTTTATATGGAACATATATATGTTGTCTCGATCCTCCTGTTTTTCATTTAAAAGTAGATTTTGGCACTTTTCTATCAGCAAATATAGGTTTATTATACATTATATTTTTATTGTTGTTAATGATTGCTGGGTATTTTATTGTTTGAGTGTGTAATAATATAACTGTGTCTTCCCCCAGCACTCGTTTAATGTGTTTATCTAAAATATGTTAATTTAAAACCTTACTCTCTTTAGGGTCAGCTCACTATCCTGAAAGTCCATCCTCCCAGGAAGAAGGGACAGAAAGAAAGAAAGACCTCTTTGTACGAAAGCCTTGTATATCCCATGAACGAGACAGAGGAAAACCGATTGGAGTACGGCAGGACTCCAGAGCCAGATATAAGGCTCAGAAAAGGACACCAACTTGATGGTACAAGGCGAGGTGATAATGACAACCACCAAGGAAATTTGGAGCCTGTTTTAGAGGCATCTGTTCTTTCTTCCTATCGTAAAAAAGTAAGTTGAAGTGGCAAGATGGCAAGTAAACAAAAATTTATGGGAGTATTGCTAGAAAGAGGGTGAGAGTTTGAAAAAGAATATTGAACGCATTTGTAAATCTCTTATTCTTAAGTCAGCTAAGTATTATTTGATTTTATGGTTATGCCTTTTCTGTTGACCCTTAAAATCATACTCAATCTGCTTTATCTTGTTTGAGAAAGGAGAAGGGTGATGTAGTGCTTTATCATTTATATTTTTGGAGAAATTCTAATTGCATGCTGGAACTACTTCTGCATGTGGTTTTATCTCTAATGTGTACCTTGGAAATGAATAGAGTTCTGGGAACAGAAGGCGATATTAATCTTTCCTTTCACTTCCCAGAGAAAAGAGCAGCTTTTAAATTATTTAAGCAGCTATACCTAGAGAGAGCAAAGGTATAAATATCTGAACAGCATCAGAATTTCATTGTTAGAGACATTTTGCTATGTGCTTTGGAACCTTGGAATTGTGTAGCAAGTGTTCTGTGGTGGAGATACTCATTTATGTTAGGGCCTGTGCTGGAGATACTCATTTATGTTGGGGCTCTAGTACAGTGTTTCTCAGACCATAGGTTCTTCCCATAATTGGTTTGTGAAATTAATTTTGGTACTACAAACTGTTTAAAAAATTAAATAGCAAAATGGAATAAAGATATTGAGCTGCCTGCATATAGTAATATACATTTAAATAAACTATTCAATGAAATTGTTTAGTTTTATATAGATGTATAGATGTGAATAATATATACTTTTCTTACCGTGGGCTATAGTTAAAAACATTTTGAAAGCCTTCTCTTGGAACTGCATCTTTACCATTCTAAGAGATATGCTTATTATGTGGGTGATAGTGGTGGTGGGGTTTGAACTCCAGAAGATTCAAACTCCAGAGGGTTGTCTTGTCTTGTCTTTTCAGATTTTTTATAAGAATTTCACCAGAGCTTTGTAGCAACATGGGCTATTGTCACAAGAAATTTAAGGTCATTTCTTCTTTTATTGTTGGTAATACTTTATAAGCCAACTTTATACTAAATGGTGTTACAGTTACTGATTATTTGTGTGTATGTACATACACAGGCAGAGTAGTAATTTTTAAGATTAAAAAATACATCTGCCTATAATAAGTATAGGGTAATTTGGCTTTTAAACTAGCATTACTGTTTAAAAAGACATTTGATAGATATATGGGTCAAGAACTTCCTTCAACACTTGACTTTGTTTTCTTATTACCATTTTATAGTAACATGTACTAACAGCTAAGACTTCCCTTTCCAGGCTGAGCATATTCTGTTTTCTTCGGTTGATGCTAAGGCCTAAGAAGCTGTTAATGAGCTGATGAGACTTATCACTACATTTGGATGAGTGACTTTGAAATTTTTTTTCCCTCTTTTTTGCTAGTAAACACATAACATGAAATCTACCTTCTTAACAGATTTTTAGTGCATTATTGCTAACTACAGCAAGTCTTCTAATAATGTCATTTTGTTTAAAGTGGTTTTATTATAATGTTGATTAGTAAAAAAAATCCATTCCTTGTTGGGGCCACTGTCTGTGTGGAGTTTGCATGTACTCCCCATGTCTGCATGGGTTCTCTCTGGGTACTCTGGTTTCCTCCCATACCCCAAAGATGTGCATATTAGGTTATTTGGTGTGTCTAAATGGTCCCAGTCTGAGTGAGAGTGTGTTTGTTTGTGTGGGAGTGCGCCCCGTAGTAGATGAACTTCCTGTCCAGGATGGATCCCTGCCTTGTGCCCTGAGCTGCTAGGAGAGGTTCTGGCCACCCTCAACCCTGAACTGGAATAAGTGGGTTGGAAAATAATGATCTTACTTGTTTTTATTAACCTTTCTTAGATGTAAGTACAGCTCATTTATTTCAATGTTAATATTAGAAGTGTTTTGAGTCTTTATTTAGAAGTGTGGTAATGTTTTTGTGACCAGAAATATGCTGTAGGAACTTAATTCTTATCTATTATCAGTTAGCCTATGGTAAAATTGGTTTCATTAAACATTTTTACTTAAAGTTGCAGTTTCCAAGAACCTATCAATCTCGTTAAGTGAAGATTTACTGTATATGCACATCGTCGTATAGGAGGTCTCTAGAACTTTTCATCTTGCATGACTGAAGCTCTATACTAATTGAATATCAACTCCTCATTTTCCCCACCCTTCACTCCTCAGAATGGCAGCCACCATTCTACTTTCTGCTTCTCTGAGTTTGACTACTTTAGATACCTCAAATAAGTTGAATCATGTAGTATTTGTCCTTGTATGACAAGCTTATTTCACTTAGCATAATTTCTTCAAGGTTTATCCATGTTGTACCATATGACAGACTTTTTTTTTTTTTAAAGCTGAATAATATTCCATTGTGTGTGTATGTACCCATTGTCTTTATCCATTCATCCACTGATGGACATTTAGGTTGTTTCCACATCTTGGCTACTTTGAATAATGCTGCCAATATCTCTTCAAGATAACTGTTTTTACTTCTTTTGGATAGATATCCAGAAGTGAGATTATTGGTCTTACTTTACTGAGGAACTTCTATACTACTTTCAATCGTAGCTGCACTATTTTACATTCTCATCAGTAATACACAAGGGTTCTAATTTCTCCATACCCTCATCAACACTTATTTCCTTTTTTTTGATAATGACTATCCTAACATGATATGGTAGCTCATTGTACTTTTGATTTGCATTTCCCTGGTGATTAGTGATGTGGATCATCCTTTTCATATACCTGCTGCCCCTTGTATGTCTTTGGAGAAATGTCTATTCAAGTCCTTCGCCAGTTTTTTAATCAGGTTATTATTATTTTTTTTTTTTGCTATTGAGTTTTTAGGAGTTCCTTATTTTGGATTTTAACCCCAATCAGATTTATGCATTGCAAATATTTTCTCCTATTTCATAGGTTACCTTTTCACCCTGTTGATTGTTTTCTTTGCTGTGCAGGAGCTTTTTAGTGTAAAGTAGTCCCACTCATCTAATTTACTTTTGGTTTTGTATCCAAGAAATCATTGACAAGACCAATATTATGAAGCTTAGCTATATGTTTTCTTTTATATTTATAGTTTTAGATCTCATACGTAAGGGTTTTTTTGAGTAAAGTCATTGTGAATTGTTTTTTTATATGGTATAAGGTAAGATTCCAATTTCATTCTTTTGCACATCATTTGTTGCAAAGGCTATCTTGCTGAAGATCATTTGACTATATGCGTGGGTTTATTTCTGCACTCTCTGTTCTGTTCCATTGGTCTACATGTATGTCTTCAAGCTAGAACCATACTGTTTCTTTTACTGTATATACTTTGTAATACATTTTGAAGTAAGGAAGTGTGATGCCTCTAGCTTCATTGTCTTTCTCAAGTTTCAGGGTCCTTTGTCATTTCATAAATTTCAGGATTGTTTTTCTATGACTAGGGTTATCTTAAAGGAATTGGAAATGTAATAAACAAATAGAAGAGGGTTGACCAGGTTACTGAACACAAGGTCAGAAGACCTATCATCTAGCCTTATAAAATAGGCACGTTATTTAATTTCCCTGAATTTGTTTTTGTCATATGTAATAGGACAATAGATGATGACTGTCTTTCTTTTCAGTTATGATGAGTCTACACTTTTATCAATTTCTTGATATTAAGAAATATTCTCAAAGGTTTTCAGAATGGGACACATTGAACTATTCTGAAATATATCCAATTTAAAGAACCAATGATGATAAAGTAAGTAATACCTCTGGCAGTTTCTAGAAGTGACTAACTGAATGTTTATTGGTGATCAAAAGTGGAGAAATGGAAAGGAAGGAGTGTGGGTGTAGGGCATTTCAAGTAATAGGAGTAGTGTGTGTAAGGTCCTGAGTCTGAAAGAACTTGGCATATTTAAGAAGTATGATGAATGGATAGGGCGAGGATGGTAAGAGATGAAGTTGAAAAAAGTGTAGGTAAAGACTCCTATAAACTATGATATGGAGAAAGTGCATTGGTGGTCATTGGAAAGTTTTAAGCAGAGGAGTGATATGACCTTATTTTCATTCTAAAAAGATCATGTTTTGGCTCTATGTGAAGACAGTAGGTTATAGGGGCAGTTGGGCTGAGAGAAACTTGCAAATGAGTTAGGCTGCTACAGAAATTCAGTAGAGTTGCTTAGTCTGGGTTGGTGGTGATAGTGAAGTTGGCAGGAAGTGGATATATTTGAGCTATGCTTTGGAAGTAGAATTGACAGTATTTGATGGTGGATTGGATGTGATAGTTAAGGGAGAAGGAAGTGACAGGAATGACTCTGAGGTATGATATGAGTAATTGGATTGATGGGGGTGTGAAACTGTATTCTGAGATGGGAAAAACTAGAGAGGATGAATTTGAAGATGAAGCAGATTTAGGTGAGATTAAGAGTTTGCTTTGGGTCATGTTAAATCTGAAATACCTGTCAGGCATTTTAGTGGATATGTCAAGAAGGAAGTTGGGTATAAGGAATTCCAGAGAGGTCTGTGCTGGAGATACTCATTTAGGAAGCAGCTTCTTCAGTGTAGTTGGTGTTTAAAACTATTGAAATGATTAAGAGGGAGAGTGAAGAGGGTGAAAGAGAAGGGCTGTGAGACCCAGCCTGAAGAACACCAGCATTTACAGGGCATTTCAAGGAGAGAAAGCAAATAGAGGAAGCTAAGAGAAGCCTGCGAGATAGGAGGAAAAACCAGGGAAATGTATCACAAAAAGCATGAAAGTATTTCAAGGAGGGGAGGGAGCTGTCGTTTGTTTGTATCTAGTGTTTCTAAAGAGATCAGAGGCCAAAAAGAGAGAAAAGTGACCATCGGTTTTGGCAATTTGATATTTATTGGTGAACTTAACAGGAACTATTTTGGTGGAGAGGTGGGAACAGAAGCCATTTAAGTAGATCACTGTTAATAGCAAGTGATAAATATTCATGGCATGTGTGGTAAGTAATTCCTTCTCCGTCATGGAAAAAGAGGTTTCAAACAAGTGAGCTGTTTGCCAGGTCTGTTTCCTATATGCTGAAATTATTTTATAACTTTTTGGTTTTCCATGCAGAATAATAACAATTAGAATTACATAAAACTTTTAATTTTTTGCTTTTTCCTTCTTAAATGAGTACATTTTAAAGTCTGATGGCAAATGTATAGCTGTAAGTATTTATTTTGGGGGATATTTTTAGATAACAGAGGGAATACTTGTTAAGAATAAAAGTGGAGGACATCAGGGCCTACTGTATTTTAACTCTAGATTTGTAGACTGTCATTTCTGGATTCTGGGGGCTTGTGCTTAGAATTCATGCTGTGCTTACTTTCCTGGTATTTAAGTATCAAAATGTAAATTATGAATTGTAGAATATCTGTCTTCACTGCGCATGTTCTGGTAGTTTTTTTTTATCTCTAAAAATATTCACGAATATTAAATTTAAATATTAAATTTAAAAAGCAGAAGATAAAATAGTGTGTGTTTGTATATACACACACATATAACAACCTATAAAGGCATATACACTAAAATTTAGAGTTATGCAAATATTTAAATGTTAGTGTACCAAAAATACATATTCTGTGTTAGTCAGCCTTTGCCGCAGGAATTGAATACTCCAGAAGCTCAGTGACTTAGAATAAGCACACACATTACATGAGGGCTGTAGGTCAGATGCGATTGCTCTAGGTTGCCTGTCTATTGCAGGTCAGCTCCATGTGTCTTCTCATTCTGGGACCCAGACTGAAGGAGACTGCCTGGGACATGTTCTCACATGTTCCCATGGCAGATCGCAGAAGTCCCAGAGAGCAAGCCAAATCACACATTTGCATTTGAAGTTTTTGCTCATATGTGATATATGTTACATCTGCTTATCTGCCAGCAGACAGACCAGTCATGTGGCCAGGTCCAAAGACAATGGGACGGGATTATTTTGCTCTTTGGGGGAAGGATAAATAACTAATTGAGAATGTTAATATGTAATTTGCCATAATTTCTAAAGGGAAAAAAGCATTCCTTATCCTTAGATCTTTACATAGGTTGTTGTACTTCATGTCGTAAATTCTCAGTGCTGGGTCTGATGCTGGGGAGAAATTTTCTTATGCCATAGAATACTAGATTGACAGTTAGGTGATCTAGGTATTTTATTTATCTAACTTCTGACTATGACTTTGCAACACTTTTCAATGCATCAGTTTCTCTGAAAAATTAACAATAACATTATGTATACATACTATATGTGAGCATTTATGTGAAAATTCTTTTAGTCTTTAGATTCGATCTTTGCTTTTCTGTTCCTGTCTGTTGCCCTGAATTCTGATAATGGGTATTGGGTTAAAGAAACAAAATGAGCAGTGTAACTATCCAGAGGTTTCCTCAGATGTTGTAAATTAGTGTGTACAGTTGAACTACCTATGATATGAATTATAGCCTAAGTAACCTAGAGCCTATTATTAGTAAATGAAGTAACTGAGATTCAGGTGTTAAGACTATACTTTTTTTTTGGTTTGTTATTTTCATCATATTCCGATGGTTTACAATTTGGGGCAGTTTCGAGCCCCAGGAAATATTTTGTAGTGTCTGGAGACATTTTTAGTTATTACACCTTAGGGAGTTGTGCTTCTAGCATCTAGAGGGTAGAGAGAGACCACAGATGCTGCTAAACATCCTACAGTACACAGCCCCCACAATAAAGGATTATCTAGCTGACTATGTCAGTAGTGCCAAAGATGAGAAACCCGAATATTCTAACTACCTTAGTAGCACATTGTTAACAGCAGCATATCTAGAACTGTTATGCTTTTTAGTAATAGAAGTATCGTAGCAATAGTTTTTCAGATTTTTCCAGGGCTCTTATTTTACAAATCTCCCAGGAGATTCCATCAAATCAAAATCCTTGTAAATGATCCATCTTAAGGTGTGCTGTACACAGCCTTCAAGGTGGAACACAGTGGTCTTATTTGCCTACTCGGGCCAGGTGCCTTTCTTTCTTGCTAGGAATATGGTGGTGATTAAGACAGCCACGATTCCTACCTATATAGTGCAAGTGGAGAAGTGGAGGAGACACAGGCAATAAACCCCTGAAATACATAAATAAGATTATTTCAGTCAATGTTAAGTTACGAGGGAGAAAGTATGCTAAGGTAGGGGCTACTTAGTGAGATACTTTAAATTTTTTAAAATTTTATATCAAAACTTAATTTTTTGGAGCAGTTTTAGGTTCACAGCAAAATTGAGGGGAAAGTACAAAGCTTTCCCACACACCTCTTGCCCTCACACATGCATACCTTATTACCAACATTCTTCACCAGAGCGGTACATTTGTTATACTTGATGAACCTAAACTGACACATCATAATCACCCAAACTCCATAGTTTACATTACACTTTACTCTTGATTATTACACGTTCTATGGGTTTGGACAAATTTATGACATGTATCATCCTTCATTATGTTATACAGAGTAGTTTCACTGCCCTAAAAATCCTATGCTCTGCCTATCTGCCTTCCCTCCCCTGATTTTTTTTTTTTTAGGTAAAATGGTAAAGAAGGCCTCTTTAAGGAAGAGCATGTTTGAGGTAAGGCCTGAATGATAAGGAACCAGCCATTCAAAGACCTGAGGAAAGAATTTTTCTAGGCAGAGGAAACAAGCTAGTGCAGCTATCTGAAGGTAGAATAAGTGTTTCTTTTTTTCTTCTTCCTCTTCTTCTTTCCTTTAAAAAAAAAATTTTTTTTTTAAAGA
The DNA here is from genome assembly GCF_902729225.1 of Pteropus medius. Taxonomy (NCBI): domain Eukaryota; kingdom Metazoa; phylum Chordata; class Mammalia; order Chiroptera; family Pteropodidae; genus Pteropus; species Pteropus medius. The sequence goes on from NW_024344240.1 coordinate 24,353,611, forward strand.
AGGCTAGTGTAGTTAGAGTATAAGTAACATGAGAAAAGAGTGAGGTCAGTGGGCCAGGTAGAGACCAGATCATATTAGGTCTATAGAAGAAGTTTAAATGGTATTTTAATAAAATCCACTGGAAAGTGGGCAGCCTTCGAGGTGTTTAAACAGAAGGGAGAGATTGGTGATTTTGAAAAAGATCACTCTGGGTGTAGATTATGAATTGTGAAGAAGACAGAATGGAAGGAAGACAGGAACCTCTTAGACTAATTCTAGATGAGAGAAGATGTTGCCTTGAAACAGAGTGGTAGTAATAGCGGAAATGGAGAGAAAAGGACAGATTCTGGGTATATTTTGGAGGTCAAGCAAGCGGGACTTACTGATGGATTAGATGTGGAGAATGCGGAAAAGAGAGAAATCAGGGATGATTGCTGGATAAAACTGAGACTGGTGAAGCAAGAATGAGGAGCAGGTTTAAAGGGGGGAAGTTAAGAGTTCTGTTCTAGAATGTTAGATTTAAGCTTATTATTAGTTGTCTTAGAAGAGATACTGAGTAGGCAGTAACTATATCACTGTTTTTAATGTATCACTTCCTTAACTGTTTAAAGCTGAAATGTTTGCTTATTGAATCTAAAGAATTTTAAAGCTTGAAAGAATTTCAGGTTAGCCAATTGGAGATTAAAAATGGCAACAAAGTTCTGTTTATATTATTAGTTGTTACATTTTGGTGGCGAGATATAGTAAAATGTTTTTAGAATTCAGAATTTGCCCAGCCAGTCTCTTTTGTGTCAGTCACATTAATTATCTATTTCTTGTTACACTGTGTATTTTTGTTTACCATCTTTACTCGATAGTGTGTTCTAAATGATAGTTGTATTTTTTGTTTCACTAACAAATAACTGAATGTGTTTTTTGTCCTTATATGAATGAGCTCATTATATTGCTGTGAAAACCTGTATTAGATGTTCCTTTAATCTTAGAGGTAACCCAAAAGCCAACAGCCTGAACAAAAGAAACATTTCTTTCTGTTTTAACAGAATTTCTACCAGGAATCAAGGAGAGGATCTGATCCATAGATTGTAGAATGTTAGAGCCGAAAAGTCTCTCTGAAATCATCTTGTTTATCTTCCTTAATTTATGGATGAGAAAATTGTGGTTTTATTCCTAATGAAAATTTGTTCTTTGTGTGTTTTTTCTTTGGAGTGGAAATTCTTTGCTGAAAAAGAGAATGTGGTTTATGAAGAGACCATCAGTAGCCTGTACTACCTACTTGGGGTATGGTTTCAATAGAAAACTTACCATTTAAGCAATGAAAATGTTTCTTTTGCTTCAGTCTTTCGTTGGCCTGCCTTCTCTATATTCATTGCAACTTCTGCTTTATATTTAATCTATGTACAGTACTGTCTCTTGCTGCTAATTTCAGGCTTATTAACAGAATAATCATGAGAACTAGAAAAGAAGAGAGAGTTACAGAATACTATGCAATTTTGAGACTGAAGTTAAAGACACAATATTAATATAATATTTTCAAGTGACTTGAACGGTTTTATATACTGTTTTTATGTTTGTTTTTAGAGAAAGGATTCATTTTTTGTAATTTCCAGTTTTTGAAGTGGAACTATCTGAACTGTTAGCAAATAGAGTGTATCCTTCTAAATAATTTACTACCTTTACTTTGTATGTAGCAATTTCATAGGTATTGTCTCATGTGCTTCTCAGAACCACACTCTGAAATAGGAAGAACAGGTATGATCTTGTTTTGAAAGTAGATGAAAGTAAGATTTAGAAAGTTTTAGAGTAATTTGCCCAAGGTCATATGGCTAAATGAGAGAGCATGTGCTAAGTCTTCTAACTGCTCTTTCTGCTGAACAAAGCTGCCTTAATGACAGTTGGCACCAGATTGACTTCATGTTTCTCAGTTCCAAACCCTGTCCCTGAGTATTTATGTTGAGCCCAGAGGTTAGATTCAACTGTTGGTGCTTGTTTTTTTAATGGAATTGTTGCACACCTTATTTTCTATTAAGCCAGATTGATTTTGCTTCCTAGGTACAATCTAACCTAATGGATTTTTTGTTTATTTTGTAAATAAATAAATCTAATCATGGTGCTGTCCTTCACATTTCTAATGATTTTGCATCATTTTCTTTCTTTCTTTTTTTTTTAAATTATTTATTATTATTTATGCCAACAGCACCTAGTCTTTCTAGGTGGTTTCCCATCCAAGTACTAACCAGGCCCAACCTTGCTTAGCTTCTGAGATCAGACATTGGGCTCGTTCAGGGTAGCATAGCCATAGACCATGGACCATTGCTCCACTGGGACGCGAACCCAGGACCTTCTGCTTGTAAAGCAGACATGCTAACCACTACACTATGGAACCACGTCCTTGCATAATTTTCTTTGAGTATTTTGTTCTCTCTTTTTAAGATACAGAACTTAACTAGATTGCATAAGCTTTTAAGAAAATGTGGTGATTTCCCTTAAGCTCTCTAGTGCATTAAATGCCAATTGTGCATAGGATAAAAGCATAATAGAAAAGGCAACAGAGTGTCTTTTTAAAAAAATTATAAACAAGTGAAATTCTGAATTTATAAAAATAAAGTTTAAAGATAGTTAGTTACTTGCATTATAGAGTGATATGTCTTTTTGTACAAGTGTTTACCAGCAGTTTCCTTTAAGTCAGTGAATCTATTAGGAATTCTTATCCAATTACCTATGGCTCTTTAAAGAAAATAAATACAAATGTGACGATTTCATTCCAGACCTACTGAACCAGAATATTTGGGTCCTGGATATATGTCTTTTTTTTAAAGCTTCACAAGTAATGAAAATACTTATTATTGTTTAATTACAAGTTCCTAAAGTAATTAGTTCTATTTTATTTAACACAATTAATGTGTTAAAAACTTCTCAGGAATAATGCTTTGCAAAGAACAAATCTCTACATGTCCTCTAAGAAATATTCGGGAAATAAAGTTTGATTTATTTGTTATTTGTTAAAGGAAAATATCACATTTACTCACAGTTGCCTCTTTTTAAAAAATTGAGATGATTTACATATAAACTTCATCAATTTAAAGTTCACAGATCAGTGGTTTTCATATATTCACAGAATTGTGTAAACATCACTACAATCTAAGTTGAAAACATTTTTATCATTCAAGGAAACTGCTTATCCATTAGCTATTACTCCCTATCCCCACCTCCTAACCCTGGGCAACTTTCAGTCTGCTTTCTGTCTTTATGAATTTGCCTGTTCTGGACTTTTAAATAAATGGAATCATATAATATATAGTGTTTAGTGACTGGCTCTTTTACTTAGCATAATGTTTTCAAGGTTTATGTTGTAGCATGTATCAGAACATCATTCCCATTTATGGCTGAATAATATTCTGTTGTGTGGGTAATACTACATTTTATTTATCCAGAGTCAGTTGATGGACATTTGTGTTGTTTCCATTTTTGGCTATTACGAATAACATTGCTGTGAACATTGATATACAAATTTTTGTGTGGACATAGGTTTTCATTTCTCTTGGGTATATACATAGGAATGATTTTTCCAGGCCATGTGTTCATTCTAATGTTTAACATTTCGAGGAACTGCTAGAATGTTTTCTGTATACAAAATGTACCATTTTACATCTCCACCAGCAGTATATGAGGGTTCTACTTTCCTCATATCCTAGCCAACACTTCCTTTGGTCTGTCTTTGATAATAGCCATTTTTGTGGCTGTGAAGTGGTATCTCATTGTGGTCACAGTTGGCTCTTGAGCTTTTATCTTGAGCTTTTATCAGGAGACCTACCTACGTTAGTTGTGACTGAAGAGTTTAATTATTTAACTTCTTTGGAAATAGAAGCTAAATTCAAACCTATTACAAAACTCAAGTTGTGTCAATTCAACTTTTAACAATCCATTTCTTTTGATCTATATTGTTGCTACTTTAGTCTACACTACTATCATCTCCCATCTGGAATATTGGGCTAGGACTTTCTGTTTGTTACTTATTCTGTTCAATATACTCTTCACACAGTTGCTAAAGAGAGCTCTTAAAAATGCAAAGTTATGCCATTCCCATTTTAAAAAATACTTCATTTGTTTCCCATTACACTTAGGATAAAATCTTCACTCTCTTTTCATCATCTTACCTTTGCCTTTCTCTCTAACTTCATTTTAGGACATTCTCTTTCATGTTCAGTGAGCCTCAGCCGCACTAATGTTATTTTACTTCTTCAAATGGACTGAGGTCTCCCCAGCTTCAGAGCCTTCAAACATAGGTATTTCCTGTGCTTGGAGTATTCTGACATTCACACCTCTGGCTTTCTGCTGCTAATCCTTTAGTATTCAGGTTAAGTATCACTTCCTCAGAGAACCTTTCTCAAATTCTCTACCCCCACTTCATCCTATATTATCTATAACCATACCTTTTATTTTTTATAACAGTACATATCATAACTTATAACCATATATTTGTATGATTAGATGTTTAATTGTTATTTTTGCTTTTAGACTCTGTGTTCCATGGTGGACAGAATCTTACCTTTTGTGCATCTCATTCTTAGATTTTTCCCAAGACTTTTATTCATGGTGGGCATATAATACATAGTTATCGAATGAATTTGTCAGTAGCAAATTTAGAGTTCTATGTCTAAATTATATCAGGTAGTTTCAATAAAGAGATGTGCAGAAAGAGAACATTGATTCATGCTATTTTGATGTTCAGAAACTTAATTAACATACTTATTTAGATGGACTAATGTATTCTTAATATTTCTTAAAGGACTAATGATAGCTCACAGAGGCAATTATCTAAGCCCTTTTGCAAATATCTTATTCATTCCTAAAGTAGCCTTATGGAGTAGGTATTATTAATAGGATCTCTGTTTTGCCCATGAGGAAACTGAGGCTCCATTGAATTTATGTGAGTTATATACATCAGGACTCTTGTTGAAGGATCATATACTTTTTTCTCTTCATGAGGGCTGAGTTTTCTTTTCACTGGTTTATTGTCAAAAGTGTGACTTGGCAATCTCAGTGATTATTTGCCTTTAATACATTTTAAAGGACATTATTTCCATAGATGGTCAGAATTGTGGAAAAAGAGATCCTGTGTTTGCTGATAGTAATTGTGGAATTGATTCTCAGTAGCATCAAATGAAATATCTGTTTGCCCACTTGCATTGTTTCTCTATGTTTAGGAGTCTTTCATTTGCGGTGATGGAGAGGTTAATCTCTTTGGTTCCTTATGAAGCAAAATGTTTTTTTGTTTATTTTTTAAGAAAGTACTGGACTGGAAATCAAATACTTTAAAATTTAAATCTCTGGAATAGATATCTGTATATTTTACAAGTTTTTCCACATGATTCTGCGACACACTTAAAAGTTGAGAGCCAATGATCACAGTCTTCTTTTCATGATACATATGAATAGGTTACAACTGATGGAACTTCCACTGGGGTAATGCTAGGCCCACAGGAGCTGTGTGTGTCCTCTCCTGTAAATAAATTATATAGTAATGGCATGTATGTACCTTGTCTCACAGAGATGTCTTGAGAATAAGTACATGAAAAGCAATGAGAACATTGCCTGATACATGGAAAGTACTTAATAAATGTTAAATATAGCACATTATTGGAGATGTATGTCTGTTTCAAAAAGAAAAGACTTGCTTAAATTTGACCCGAGAAAGGCAGACTGTCCTATCCAAAGGACAAAGTTAATTTATCAGGTTACTGTTTTTATAATTTTCTTATTAAAGCTTGCAATCTCTCTTTAAAAAAAAAAAATTGACTTGGTTATTATCTTTCTCCATTTACCTGGATATAATATCTACCCCCAGCAACTAAAATAGTCTGAGAATATTGTATTTCTTCAATAAATATTTAAATAAAGATATAATGAATGCTTGAACCTGAGTTTTAGCCATGGCTCTACTGCCAACCAATTGGTTGGCCAATTGTCTTAATTTCTTGGGGCCTCATTTTTTTTTATATAGAAATGAAGTTGTTGAGCTAGGTCTTATTGAGGGTTTTCTCAATCTCCAAATTTCTGTGGTCCCCCCACTCTAGTTTTAACACTTTTTAGTAGAGGATAAAAAATGAATGAGGGTCATAATTATATTTTTTATAGATCAATTCGATTAGGTGTCTTTGCTAAAGCAACTTTATTTAGTGGATACTTTTATCATGTTTGATTTTACTTAAGGAAGCCATTCTGTGCACCAGTAGATAATCTTAAGGGAAGCAGTTTGATAAAAGTGACAAAAAGCAGGATTTTGAGTTCAGGGAGACCTGGATTTGAATCCCTGATCTCTTCTACATTATTATTTCCAACCTTTTTACATGGGCAGGTCCTTAAAATAAAAAAAAACAACAAAAATCTTATCGAAGTATAATATGCACACAGAAAAGTACATACATCATAAGTGAATGGTATGATAATTGTACACACTTGTATAATCAACACTGCCAGGGCTCCCCCTAACTCCCACACCCTCCTCCCCATAGTCACTGCCTAGTCCTCTCCCCCAGAGGTAACCATTATCTTGACTTCTTATGGGATAGATTAGTTTTGCCTTTTTGTGTACTTTATATCATTAGAGCCATTCAGTATGTACTCTTGTATCGGACTTTTTGCACTTCGAACTATGTTTATGAAATTCATTTGTATTTACTTAGTGTAGCTGTAGATCGTTCATTTTCATTGCTCTATGGTATTTCTCTGTGAATATACCACATTTTATTCATTCTGTTGTTGAAGGCTATCTCGGTTGTTTCCATTTTTGGGCTATTATAAGTAGTGTCTCTATGAATATACTAGTACTTGTCTTCAGGTGAACATATAGGTATATTTCTGTTAGTTATATACCTAGGAATAGAATTGCTGGGCCAGGAGATAACCCCTTTCTTCTTTTAAATATCAGAAACATTTAATAGACCCCCTACATGATAGTCCTGCTTTTAATATTAGTTTGAAAAAAATACATGAGAGAAATTGACTGTGAATTGAGTTTATCTTAAGTGAATTCATATTTTGTAAATAACTACAGCACCTATATGTATTAGAAGAGTGGAACTGCCTACATGTAAGATGGATGTCATTAGGTTGAGAATCAAGGTGCTACCTAGAGCTGTCTGACTTCCCTTAGCTTCCATTCATTTCTTCATTTACTATGCTTCATCTGGATTTCTACATTATAAAATGGGGATAAAAATATTCATCTCAGAAGGTTGTTGTGAGGATTTGATTTTTTAATTCGTAAAAGCATTAGTACAATGTCTAACATATTGTTAGTACAAAATAAATAGTAATTCTATTACCCTGTCCTTCCTTTGTCATAATACTCAACTGATGTAATTGCTGTAAATCCTGTTTAACATATTCTAAACTTACCCTTATATCTAAACTACCCTGGACTTCAACAGTCTCTTCACAAAGGTGATTTCTAAATCTGTCGCCTTAGTACTGGCCTCTTTACTGGATCTTTAACTGTTTCAAACTGAACTAATTTAGCCTGCTCTCTCCCCCACCAGATTTTCCTTCTGACTTCCTAATTTGTTGCTTAGTATCAACTTTCTTTAAAAATCCCAAGCTTGGTTTCTAGAATGTCAGTGGAAAGAATACCAGGAGTCATTTGGTTTATTTAGTACATACACACATGCATTTATTCTTTCTGCAGATGGTTTTAGTTTCTTTCCCATATATTGGCACTTTGGAAATACGAAGACGTTTTCTGCCCTTAAGCAGCTTACAGTCTGGTTGGAGAGACAGACAAATCAGTACATTTGAAGTAGTGAGTGACTATATGTAGAGGGTACTGTGGAAGCAACTCTTCCTGCAGATGGGGGATCTGGGAAGGTAAAACTGGAGTTTCAGGGATAGCCAAGAGAAGGGGAAAAGCAGATGTAAGAAGTAAGAAATAACATGTTGCTTTTAGGGAATAGTGGTAATAATAATAGCTAACGTGTATTGAGTTTTTATGTTGGTATCTATCTTTGTCTTAACCTATAAAATGTTCAGCATAGCTAAAATGAAGGATCAAGGGTACAAAGGAATGGAGGGTTAGGTACCAGGTAAAGTCTAGACAGTTGGGGCCTAAAATCCAGATCTCTAGACTCCTGGTTTAATATTCTTCCATCATCCAAAATTCTCTTTGAAATGTGTAATGCGTATTGGTCGAAATGAATAGGCCATTGCTTCTAGGCCTCTTACTCTAAAGCCTGGGCTTTTTAAACTGTATTCACTGAAGTTTTATAAGTTAAGCATTTTGTAAGCTTCTTCACACAACATAAAGAGGCATTTCAAAACAGATTGCCCTGATCGTTAGTTTTATGGTTTTATTTCACATCTCTGAGTTTTCAGGGTAAGTCAAATAGAGAGCAGCTTTATGGTTGTACTCCTTTTTCTCTGCTCCAGATTCTTCATAAATGGAGGATTATAAGCCAACTTTTATTCATTCAGCCTAGAAATTATTCTGTCAAACATTTATTTTATCCAAACACATAAGAATGCCACTGTATGTTAATTAGTTCATCATATGAAAGCTAACTTATAAATAGACTCCTGTCTGTAAATCACTTCATTTTCTTTTCTGAGGAAATCTACTTAGGAAATTCAGTTAAGATTAGAGAGTTCCTGTATGAGAAAAAAAAAAAAAAAGGATGATTTTAAAGATTGTTTTCATCAAGCTTTGATAGAGATAACTACAGTAAGTCCTCACTTAACATCATCAATAGATTCTGCAGCTTTAAGTGAAATAACACATAACAAAACCATTTTACCATAGGCTAATTGCTATAAACAAGAGTTAAGTACCTATAGTATCGCATCAACATTATAATGAAATGATGTTATTTGAGGACCTCCTGTTGTCTGTACAGGCTAAGAATATATATATTTATAGGAAGGCCAAAATGAATGTTTTTATAGAGTAGATATTGTATTTATTCCATTGGACGATAACCACAGTCAGTGCTTACTCTTTCAGTTACCATTTTTTTTGTAGACTTTTTAATTTCCACTAACTCTTGTGTTTCTATTTATTAGCTATATCAGCTTGCTAATGCCTTTGCTACACATTTCAGATTTCTAAATTTAGGACTGGATTCAACCTGTCACCTTTTCAAAAAGACCAGAAAGGAGAGGTCATGGATGATGGGTATTTATAGGGTTTTGGAGTCTGGATTCTAGTGGTTTAAGGCAGGTTCTTTCAGTACAGAGAACATATTGGCACTGGGCAAAGTTTGTGATAGAATAACTTAGGATTGGTGGAACAATATGAGCAAATATTTGTTTGATAAGTGAGCAGGTTTGCCCAGCTGAGCAATTTATTGTACTAAGGGGCTGGTTGGGCAGTCTGTCGTTCAGTTAAATGAATTTTTGAGGAGTTCCTAAAGCTAATAATAAAGTTATTTACTTCCTGGGCAAGAATTTCCTGGAACAAATGATAAAGTCATATTGATGTAAGGGCTTTAGGTCTTAGTGCTTGTAATTAAGTGTATGCAGAAAGTCTCAGTTCTCAATGACATCCAAAAAGGCAGACACGGTTTAATTAAAGATTTACTGTTTCCAGCCCTAGGCACTTTACCATTTCTTTGACCTTAATCTTCTAATTGTGGATGGTATTATGATTGTGGATCTCTGTGGCACTTTGAGACTTCAACTAATATTTAAGTATGTAATTTATCCCTAAAAGCACCCTAAGTTTCAGCTGAACTGAATTAGTCTCTTTTCTTCAAAATGGTACTTTTGCTTTTCCCTCTTGACTGTTCTCTATTTTATCTTATCAAAATTCCGTACCTTATGCAACCTTTCCTGAGTTAACACACTCTTTGTCTTTAAACTCGCTATACCTTATTTCTATTATAATCCTTTATGTGGCTCATTCAGCCCCTTATTAGAGTGTAAGCCCATGGAAAACAGAGACGATATTTTACTCATCTTTTAAAAAATCCTTTTAATAAATATTTGTTAAACAATTACTCTGTTGATCCGAGTTGAGCTAAAATGGGTGCCCAATAGATTCATGAATTATTTTCATATTAGACTGGTCTTTATCACTCTGGTTCTGTCTTTTCAAAGATAAAATATATACTCTAGAGAATTATCATTTTAGGTTGCACTTTGGACAGATCATTGGCGTTAAATAATTGTTTTGAAATATAACCAACTTTAACTTAGTCTTCTCACAGATAGACTTCATTGAATGTAGGAGAGAAATAGATGTGTGTTTGTAATCACTTCACAGCATTGACCTCTCTTTAAGTTTAATATAGTGATTTATTCATAGAAATATGTAGGGAATTAAGTTTTATACCTTTATTTTAGGCAGCTTTAGATTTGTTTAATCTTTCATAATGTCTAGTTTCTCTTCATAATTTTTTTGTGGTGAGGGTTAGAAGTATGACAATAGAAGCAGAACACAGTATATATTTAACACTTGTATGTAATCATCTTAATATAGATGTAATTTAGTGTTGAAAGAGATCTTTGGATACTGTGGCTTAGTGGCTGCTAGATGGGAAACTGAAATTCCACTCATGACAAGGTAGTTCTTTAGAGTTAATATTGGGAGACAGAGACTATTTTATATGTAGTGACCAGTGTAGGCTTTCCAAACCTTATATGGCAGAGCTATAAACTTGCCCATATACCTAAGGAAAGTGTTTTTTAAATCCTGTGTTCTAGCTAATGTTTGCCTCTCCTGCTACTCATTATCCTCTGTCTAACCCAAGGAACTCATTATCCTCTGCCTGACCCAAGGAACCCACTTCATGTAGATTTCCTAATTAGCAACTCCATAAGGCTTGGACATAATACATGGTTAATTATGGTCTAGCATTTTAGATTTTTTTTTTTTGAGGTCATATTTGTGAGTATTCCGTTATAGGAGGGTGAGAATTGGGGATAATACTTGATAAATCAACAGAGTTATTAGTACTTTGTACTTCTGAAGGAAACATTCTTTTATAAAAATTCAAAAATCTTGCTGGTATGTTGGGGTGGATAGAAGTATTTATCTTTTCTGTGATAGGTATTTCTGACCACTGACCACATTCTGCCTCATAACATACACTGGCCCCCTGGATGGAATTATTACCAACAATAATAATGCCCATTCTGTTGAATTGAGATTAGCTTTTTTAGAAGCATCGTTTTGGATAAGAAAGGGTGGTTGTAATAGATGTGACAAGAAAAAACATACAGGCAGCCCTAATTCTTTGCAAGTTTTCAGTATGTATGACTTTCAGTTACCATAGGTTGTTAAGTACCAGTTCCTCAACAATATGGTTTGATTTTAGTTGCCACAGTATATTTGCTGTAATTTTATAAAGTACTAACTTTTCTGCTAGCTCTTAAGTCCATAGATCACTGTGCAAGTAGTAGGTATGCATCATGATTAGGAGCCAATCATGTCACTTTTTTGAAAGTCTGTCAGTGACTGATTATTGTACAATATTCATTAATGCACAAGACGAGAGAGTATATAGTTGTGTTGCTTCCCAGTAATAAATCTATGGGATGTTTTAATGGATAATCAAAAGAGAATTGGCTAACAAAGGTAAAAGTGAAGCAAAGAAATGAACATGATAATGCTGAAAGTCAAATCAAACATAAGTGGAATTATAGAAGACATGGCTGACTGCGGAATTTTGACACTGCCACTATTTAAGAGATTTTAGCTAGAGGAACTTAGTGAAGGCAAACTTGTCAACATAAATGAGTAAAGTGTTTGTGACAGGATGAAAATGTCCAGAGATGTGATGTAGTCAAAAGAGTCAAATTAAAGGAACTCTTAAAGATCTTTCATGACACTGAAACACAAAGAATAAAATTTTGAAAGCCGATTTAAATTTAGAAAGGAGTATGACAGTTTGCCAAGGCATAGAAAAGATGCTCACTTTGTATTGTAAGTTATACAACAAAAAGAAGGCAAGAACTGTTCCAGTTACTCTCGGCAAGTTTTTTTTTTTTTTTTTTTAATACAAATAAACAATTCTCAATGTTTCTATTTTGAAATATAGCATACTAAATAAAACTAGTTTTACTATTTTTAAATTTTAAAAACTGACAGTTTTTAATGTTTTGACAAACTTTTTTTAAGGTCATGAAATAGTCATTTTTCCCATTGGTTATTAAGATTGTTTTACGTGATTTTTGGCTTGCACAGTCATTTTTACTATCCTGCACTACTGTGCAAAGCAAGTTCTGCCTGTATGTCTTGTGGTCTTTTGGCCAAATGTCTACTACCCAAAAAAGCAGGCAGTTTCATAACTAGAAAGAGTGGGAATAGAGAGAATAGAGCATGAACTTTGGAACTATATGTGCCTCAGTTGAACTGACTTTGGCATTTTATAATTGTGTGACCTTGAACAAATCATTTAACTTCAGGTTCCTCATTTGTAAAATAGCTGCTCAGTGAATACTTTTTAAAATTTTGAATGACTGCTTATCATCTAGTTTTGGCACTAGTAACCACTTAATAAGTGGCTCACTTATTTTTAGCATCTTTCTGTTGTAAACACATAATACTGGATTGTGGCATATATAATTTGAAGTATATAAACCCTCTCCCTATTTCTTTAGATCAGTTTCTCAACCACTATTGACATTTTGGCCAGATAGTTCTTTGTTGTGGGGAGCTGCCTTTTGTATTATAAGATGTTTAACAGCATCCTTCCTCTTCCTACTAGATGGCCAGTAGCATTCCCCTGGTTTGGAACAAGTAAAAATGACTCCACATATTGCCAAATGTTGGGGTGGGGGACATTGCATTAAATTTCCCCTAGTTGAGAACAGCTGCTTTAGACTTTTAAAATATTTTCTTAATTTATTTCTCTCCTTTCATATTTCTCTTCTTCAGTGTGGCCTTCTCTCTATTGCCAAAGTAATAGTTTCTAATTGCAATTTTTATAATGCTCAGCCTGCCCCGACCTCATATCATTTAAATGTTCATCTTTGCTTATAGGAGAAAGCCTAAAGCTCATTAGTATCAAAAGCCTTTAAGGAGCTGGTTCCTACCTAACCGCACCTCCATTCCTCCCCATTCCTATTAAAAAAACAACAACACTTTATTGGGATAATTTTAAAATGCCCAAATCTTAAATAATACATAGCACAATGACACAATGTATGTAAAGTGCTACATTAAGTATGACCACCACACAGGTCAAGATTCAGATTATTTCCTTTACTTCAGAAACTTCTGTGATACCCCTTTTTAGTCAGTAACCCCTCTCTATCTCACTCCCATTCTCAGAGGTTACTTTTCTGATTCTTGCCACGGTAGGTTTGTTTTGCTTGTTGCTGAGCATAACATGGAATCATATAATACACACTGCCTTCATGATCGGCTTCTTTCAGCTGGCATGTTTTTGCTACTTATCCATATTGCTTTGTGTGTCACTAGCTTTTTTTTTTTTTTTTTAAATTATCGAGTAGTAGTCTTATATAACTATATCACACTTATTTTCTTATTGATTGGCAGTTGGATTGTTTTTGGTTTTTGACTATTCTGAATAATGCTGCTATAGACCCCTTTACCCTCTTAAATTATTTTCTTATTGTGGTAAAACATATAAAATTTGCCATTCTAACCATTTTTAAGCATACATTTCAGTGGCATTAATTATGTTCACAGTGTTATGCAGCCATTATCACTATTTCCAAAGTTTTTATCACCCCAAACACAACTCTGTACCTATTAAGGAATAATTCTCCATTATCTCCTCCTTCCAGCCCAGCCCTTGGTAACCTCTAATGTACTTTCTGCCTCTATGAATTTGCCTATTTTAGATATTTCATATTAGTGTAATTGTAAAATATTTGCCCTTTTGGCGTGTGTGGCACACTTCACTCAGCTTAATGTTCTCAAGGGTTCATCCATGTAGTAGCATGTATCAGAACTTCATTCCTTTTTATGACTGAGCAATTTCATTGTATGTATGTGTCACATTTTATCTGTTTATCTGTTCACGGACATTTGGGTTACCTTTTATAGCCTCACATCACATTTACTTTTTGCTGTATCCATGCTAAATGGCATATTATTTGTGCCATGCCTTTTCTTTCCTGTGTGTTTTTGGATACTTGCTATTACCTATACCTATCATTCCTTTCCCGTCATTTCTTACTCTTGAATACATTTTTCAGGACTTGGTTCAGATGTTACCTTTCCAGAAAACTTCCCAACAGGGCCAGAGTTAACTTTTCTCTTTTTTATTTGCATCAGATCTTTTTCATACTGTTCACCAGTTCATTGCTGTAGTTATTTACTTACATTCATGTCTTCTCCACTAGGTTGTCATACCTACTTTAATGTTCTCAGTACTTAGCACATCAATATAATAATAAAGACCATCATTTATTTATTGTTTTCTGAGTCCCAGGCCCTATGATAGATTCTTTTTATTCATTATTTTTGATCCTTAAAATGTGTGCAGTGTAGGTACACAATTCTAAAATCACTTTACAGATAAGGAAACTAATGCTTAGAGAGATTATATGTAATCTTGTTAGAGACTACAGAATATATCAGTAGTCAAAGTTTATTTGGCTTCAGAATCACTCTTAATTCATTATGGCAAACCATTTCCTAAAAAATGTTTGATTAAATGAGTAAACAGTGTTGGCCCCTGGCTGATGTTTGACTCAGACCATATATACTACATTCTGAATGTACTTTTGTTTTCTTTCAACAAACATGTATTAGCACTGCTGAAGACACAGAGCTGTTCTTTCCCTAACAGCAATGTCATTGTTCCTCTTCTTTCCTTATGATTGGGAAGTTGAACCATTCATCTCTCTTTCGAATAGACTTGTGTAGTCGTGAGTGCCTACTGAGAGAGGCACCCTATTATATTTCCTTGGCTAAGTTTGTATTTTAAGGTTAAGTATGTGAAATGCCCTTTCGCTTGCCAGTGAGTCTGGCTTACCTTTACCTTTCAACAATCCTCTATGGATCCAAACACATTTAGCTTGATATTCAAAATAACTGATTGTAAGTAATTCCATTGATATTTCAGACTGTGAGTAACTTAACCAAGTTTTACTTATGATATAATACAGGAAACATTTAACTGTGATTCTGTTTTATGTGCTTATTTGTAGTTCTGTGGGAAAATGTTGACATAATTTATTTGTATGAAAATCAAGATCGAATCCTTATTTTTTATCTTTTTGAAGAATCAGATACATGTTGAACATGCATAAATATTTGAGCTATTTTATATATAAATTTATATTTTATACTTTAAAATCAGTCTGCTAATCATTTCAAGCTGTTGTTGGTTTTTCATTTAATGGAATTTTATCATTTTTTGTTTAGGCACAATCCTTTTTAACCTCTTGTTGAATATCTTTCAAAGCATGATTTAATTTAGCCACTGTGTAAATATATAAAATATTGCACAGAGCTTATCTGAGGGCCAGGGGAAAGAAGACAAATACAGACATTTAAAATCTAGTTTAGAAAATTATACCCTAAAAATATAAGATTCTTTTAAGTAATAAACAGTATAAGTCAATAAAACAAGAGCTGTAATTAGAGATTATATTGGTTGTCCAATGAGTGGTACAGACTTTAAGTGCTAAAGAAGTTCAGAAGAGGAGGCAGTTGCTTTGGGTTAGGTAGAGCACACATTCTCTAGTGAAAATTCCTTTTCGTTTGTGGGAAGTGAAAAACTCTTAAATAACAAACACGGTGCTTTGTAGCCCTCCAAAGGGCCACAGCAGATACATGTACATCTGTTATTAAAATTTCGTGGGCTTAGGGGAAGCAATCTAAAAATGTTGAGAGTGGGGAGGGGGTATAAGGAGGCAATCATAAAAGAAAGGTAGAGAAAAACTAGGCTAGTTAGTTAAGGAAGAGTTTTAAACAAGAAATATGATGGGATGGGCATTGAAGGATAGCTAGGTAAGTTTTAGGTGAGTAAAGAAGGGAGGTGTTTTAATGGTAAAAACGTAAAGAAGCAAGTTTAAGATAGTTCTCTTGGAGAACATAATATTTTAAAACTTGAGATTGGGTGTGTAACAACATGTCTCACATGCTGCTTGATAGCCTCTAGTTATCTTGAAAAGTGAAGAGTAGGAAAATGAAATCTTAAGATTTATTTGTGAACATGTTCAAATTCAGTTGTTGTAATAGATTATCTGTTGCTTCTGCATGTTCATACTTAGTTTTTCCCCCGTCTTTATTGAAATATAATAGACAATTAGTTGCTTATATTTACATTGTACAATTCAGCGAGTTTTCCAGTTATAGTTGGTATACAATAATATACCAGTTTCAGTTGTACAGCATAGTAATCAGAGATGCACATAACTCACAAAGTGATTACCCCACTAAATCTAGTGCCTCTCTTCCCCCTTACATATTTATTACATTATTAACCATGGAATGTTCCCCATGCTACATTCCACATCTCCATGTCTATTCTGCAACTGTCCATTTGTACTTCTTAATTCCTTGCCCTTTTTTTGTCTTCCCAACCCCTGTCCCATCTACTATCCCTCAAAATATTCTCTGTATCTATGAGTTTATTTCCGCTTTTGTTGTTGTTGTTTATTTTATTCTTTAGATTCCACATTTACGTGAAATCATGTGATATTTGACTTTATCTGACCCATTTCATTCAGCGCAATACCCTCTACGTCCATCAAGGCAATATCTTTTTCCATCCCCTTCCTTTTAGTCTGTGTGTGTCTTTTAATCTGAAGTGAGTCTCTTGTAGGCAGCATATGTAGGGGTCTTGTTTTCTTATTCGTTCAGCCATTCCGTCTTTTGGTTGGAGCACTTAATTCTTTTCCATTTGAGGTACTTGTCGATAAGAATGTAGTTATTATCATTTTTTATTCCTGTTTTTGATACATGTTTTTTCTTCTTAAAGAAGTCCCTCCAATGTTTCCTGTAATACTGGCTTGGTGTTGATAAATTCCTTTAGCTTATTTTTGTCTGGGAAGCTCTTTATCTGTCCTTCAACTCTAAATGATAGCTTTGCTGGATGAAGTATTCTTGGTTGTAGATCCTGAGTCTTCATCACGTTGAATATTTTGTGCCAAGCCCTTTTGTCCTGCATAGTTTCTTTTGAGAAATCAGCTGCCAGTCTTATGGGTGCTTCCTTGTAGGTAACTAACTGCTGTTCTCTTGTTGCTTTTAAGATTCTCTCTTTGTATTTAACCTTTAGCATTTTAATTATGATGTATCTTGGTGTGGCCCTCTTTGGGTTCCTGGTTTTTGGGATTCTCTGAGCTTCCTGGGATTGTATGTCTATTTCCTTAACCAGATTGGGGAAGTTTTCCATCATTATTTCTTCAAATAGCTCTTCAACGTCTTGTGGGTTTTTTTTGGTACCCCTATGACATGAATATTTTTACATTTGATAGTATCCCATAGGCTCCTTAAATTATTATCATAGTCTTGGCTTCTTTTTTCTTGCCATTCTGATTGAATGTCCTTGGCTTTCCCATCCTCTGTATAGGTCATTTGATCCTCTTCTTTATTCACTTTGTTTATTCCATTTAATATACTCCTCATCTCAGATAATGTGCTCTTCATTTCTGACTGGTTCCCTTTTATAATTTCTATTTCCATTTTTATGTTTTTTTATCTCTTTGTCGAAGTTCTCACTGAATTCATCTACACTTCCCATAAGTTCACTGAGCATCTTTATAACCATTGTTTTGAACTCTGCATCTGTTAGATTGCTTGACTCCATTATTTCTGGATCTCTGTTCTTTTCTCTCATATGGTTTCTACTTCTTTGTCTTCCCATTTTGGCTGCCTTTCTGTGTCTGTTTCTATGTACTAAGCAAAGCTCCTAAGTCTCCTGGTCTTATTAGTGTGGATTTGTGTGGTAGGTGTCCAATGGCACAGTCCTGAGAGGGGTTCAGCTGCAGGCCAAATTTAGCCCAAGACTCTACCCCTCTGGGGCCACCTGTTAAGATTCAGCAAGCAATCCACAGATGCTGTGCTTATAGTTGCCTCAAAAGGCCTCACCAGAAACCAAGGTCACCTGCCTCCAGTGTGAGTCTAGGAGCTGCTCAGCAAGGGGCACCTGACTAAGAGAGGACACACCTGGATGTGGCTTGGGTGGGGCCGCGAGTTTTGGGGAGGTGGAGTTTCAGGGAATCCTCTGGGCCTAGTGACATCTGTTATACAGTTTGATAACTTCACGGCCATGGCGGTGGTGGGAGCGGGGAGGGCTCAACAGGAACAATAGATAATGCTGGCACGTCTGTACCGAGCGAGTCTCCCCTCGGCCCTCGCTCGGACAACTCAGTGACCCCTGTAAGTCTCTAGTGCCCCCTGTGCAGCCAAATCAGTGCTGGTGCTCATAGCAAGCAGGTCCGTCACCATGAAAGTTCATTCACAGACACAGCCCCTTTAAGAGGCGTCTGCAGCTGCTGCTGCTGCTGCAGCCTCCGTCCCGCTCAGCTGCTTGGGACTGGGCAGCCTCGTGTCCTCACCCCGTCCTACCTTCTGCCGTTGCAGGGTGATTTCTTGTTTTTCTCCCTAGTTGTATGGCTTGTTCATCTAGATCCCAGGCGATTTTTCCTTGCTGTTTGCTCCTTGTTTCCATCACAACTTGGATTTGGTTGCCAGAGGGATGAATAGAGCCTCTATCATCTACACCATTTTTTTTTTTTTTGAAATCACTATTTAGTTTTTTGATTGGAGGTGGAAGATCAGTTCATTTCTTCATGCTTGTAGTGCTGTTTATCTAGCAGACACTTAGATGTAGAATTACAGTTTTCTCGTGCTGTCATTATTCATTGAGTTACAGAATCACAGAATTTTAGAGAATGGAGAAGACTCTACAGATTGTTTAGTTTAAACTTCTCCTTTTAGATGGAAATGAAAAAAATGAGGCTCAGAAAGCTTAGGAGACCTATAGAAAGTTTCATTGATATTACTGGTAGAATCAGGCTTACTACTTGGCTCTCCTGACTTCTATCTAGTCCATTGCCCTTGTCACAATATTATTCTGTGTAAACTAGTATGAAGCTTGATCTAGAAATAGAAATCTTAATTTTAGTGATTTATCCCTTGAGATCTAACCAAATTGTCATTTCTTCCTCATTTCCCTAGACAAATTGACCATTTACTCTAGAATGTAGAAAGACAATGAGTATTGGATTTTTTACTTTTCATCTTTACTACATGTAACCTTGGGCAACTTATTTAATCTCTTTGCCGTATGTTCTTTATATGTTAAATTAGATAAGAATACTTATCTAATAAGGCGGCTGTCAGGATTAAGATAGATGACCTGTATAAGGCCCTTGTATTGGCATATTATAAAAATTTAGTAAATGGTTTTTTCTTCTTTCCTTCTTTCCCTCAGAACACTTACCACATTGTATTGCAATAGTTTATTTTATATGTATCGAGTGTGATTCTTAGAGATTTTCCTCTCAGTAATTCCTCACCTTTATATAGTTAATAATATTTTGCCATCTATGAATATGATTCTTAAAACAAAAACAAACCATTCAAGCTAATCCAGGAATTTGCTACTGAAACAGACATAGGAATGCTGTTGTGATAGTTCATTTGTCTGTCAGAGAAGAACTGAATAACTTCTTCATTTTTAATAAGCATTATTCTATAATAAACTGACTTCCTGTATTGCTTCTTGTCATAGGCCTTGTTTTGACCTTAAGAGAATTTCTTCATAATTTTTGAGAGAAAGTGTATTGATTGTTTCATTTGGCTCCTGGTCTCTATCTCTGACTGTTGCTATGTTTGCCTTGCAGATATCTGAGGAACATGAGTGCAATGATGAAGCTTCTCAGGAAGAAGAGGGGTTTATGGGTATGTCCCCTCTCTTACAAGCCCATCATGCAATGGAAAGAATGGAAGAGTTTGTTTGTAAGGTAAGATGGCAGTTTTTTGTCATTTCCATGCAGTATGATTATTCCTTCCCAAACAGAAACCTTTAAGGAAAGTGGTAGTAGCTTGCCTTTTGGTTTGCTTTGGGGATAATTTGTGGCAAAATGGAGACAGAACCAATCACAGGACTTTTCTGTTCAGAGTGTAATACATTTGCCTGCAGCAGCCATGATATTTTGACAAAACTAGAACATTGAACTGGGAAACAAGTCTTTCCTAATATAGGTTAACAGAGTAGATATCTTATTGATAGTTTAGATAAGACAGGTTGAACAAAATTGGGACTGGTTGATGCCTGGAGATACTAAAATGCCATTTCCAAGTCCCTTGAATGTATTCTGCTGTTTGACTGTGATGGCAAACATGCTACTCTTTCTAGGGATTCTGTGGGTAATCACACTACTCTTTAGATAGAAATTTTCCAGAAATTTTGCACATCTAGTATTTTTAGTTTAGCTGGTATATTTTCTGTCTCTAAGGCTTTCTTCCGATTTATTATCTGATTCATTAGGACCTATTAAGGGTTCTTTTTTCTTTTCTAAAATGGTAACTGGATTTGAGATTGCTTGCTTAAAGAAAATAGGGACACTGGTAAATTTATAGCCGCTTGATTAATCTCATCAACAGGGACCCTGGGAGATATGATCTAAAGTCAATATTAAGTCTCTCTGTGTGTATAGTATATAAAAATTCATTTGTTAAACATTTCTGGAGAAATTGATCATTTAGAGAGAAATTTTTGTGACTTAGCTTTTTAATGGGTTTTATGAAACCAAGACTTTTCAAAATGCATATGGTCCTAGATCCTGAAAACTAAACTTAGGTTTTTCTGCATTCACAGTAACATAGAAATAATTAGGGCCAGTTGTCTTAGACTGCTGTACTTTGGACCAGAAGATGAGAAGAGAATATTATAATCTGAGTATAGACATCCTTTTCAAGATAAAGGGATGAGTAGAGAGTGGTGGAGGAGGGGTATAAGTATTTATGGGTCTTGGAGCCCAAGAAATTTTGATCGGTGCTTGAAATTGAAAATTGGTGGGAAAAAAAAAAAAGCCAAACAAAATAGACCTATTCTAGTGATCACAGACTCAGGAGAATTAGCACTGAAGGATACAAAAGGTTTGTTTTTCAAAAAGCAAGTTTGGTGTTAAATCTCTCAAAGTTGAGTATTTAGTGTCTGGGCCATTAGAGCTCTTTAATATTTATCTGTCAGTGGGGGTAATGTAGCTAACTTGGCTGCTTTTTTATTCTCTTTCTGAACTAAGAGTAAAGAATAAAGCAAAACTTTAAATTTAATAGTTAATGGGAGAATAAATAGAGATTTTTTTTTTTCCTGCAACTGTGATTTACTGAAGGAAAATGAGCGGGGCACAAAAATTGATAAACCATTTGCCTCCCATACCCTAGCGGTTTATCTGCAGAGCAGGACGAAGAGGCTTCCTGGTAAATGGTGTTCTCTAGGGTACTACTGTACCTGCTATGGTGGTGCCACTGACTGTACTTGAAAACTAGCATGTCCAGTGACGTAGACTTCTCTTTCTTGGATGGGAAGCAAGTAAACAGAAGCAGTTTAAAATGAAGTGTCGTGTGGCCTTGTTGGTGTACTTTTTCCTTTTAGAAAAAGCTTTACTTGCAGGAATAGGGAAAATAAAATAATTTTAGTCTTTATAGAGTGTCCAGGTTTGATCTTGGTCTCTTTTTTATTCAGCCTTCAGTTGCTGCTATTTTGCCAGCATAGCCTGGCCCATGTGGGAATAGGAGGTATACTGTAGGTCCTTTTTAAAATTATATTTTGCGCACTGTATGGTCTAATACAAACTCAGTGAACTAATGCTAAGATGTTTGACTTCTGTCTTGTCTTTGTCAAGCTTATAAATAAACATGCCTTCGTCTAAGCTGTGATCCTGTTCTTTTTTTCCCCAGGCTGTAAAAGAGGATACCTGTTTCAACTGGCAGTTAGCTTGACTCCAAGTTGAGAATGAGGGTGCAGTGTTGTTGAATATAACACTAATTGCAGTATAATTAGAAAGTACAACTCCCTGGCTCAGTGTTTAGACCACCAGAATGTTTGTTTAGAAACAGAGAAGAAGTCACTCTGACATTGTATGTACATTTAACTAGTAAGAAACAGTATATTCTTTCTGACTATAAAAAGGAAGCATTTGACTCTTTGGCTGTGTGTGGTAGGTAACACAATAGCAATTTTCATATTGCCACAGCAGAGCTGTTTACTTATTGTGAACCGTCCTGAGGATTGATTTCTATCTTCCTCTCCCTCTTAGAAAATAAAATTCTCCTGAAGTAAAACAGAGTAGCAGCATCTTATAAGGTTAATCTCAACAATAACTATTTTCAAGTTTAAATTAGATAAAAGAAATTCCATGTTTTGGTGTGTCTCTCTCACCACAAAGTCCTGTGGAAGATCTCAAACAGCTGCTTTTACAAGCGGTAGTAATATTAGCAGTAGACATTAAAAATCTAGATTAGTCTGTTGGTATTATTTTATTTTACTGTATGTTAGGAACAAGCATGGAACGGCCAGATTAGCACCAGTAATCACAGGCCTCAGGTTTTGAGTTGGAAGGAAGGTAGAGATAGTGGGTGAATTTTTCTTTTTCTTTTTAAAAATTATTTATTATTATTTATGCCTACAGCACCTGGTCTTCCTAGATGGTCTCCCATCCAAGTATTAACCAGGCCCAACCCTGCTTAGCTTCTGAGATCAGACATCGGGCTTGTTCAGGGTGGCATGACCATAGACCATGGACCGGGCCTCCACTGGGGTGCAAACCCAGGACCTTCTGCTTGTAAAGCAGATGTGCTAACCGCTACACTGTGGAACCATGTCCTGAGTGAATTTTAATAGAGTATTAAAATGGCCATTTCTGTTCTTAAATTTAGTCCTCACTTCTTTCCTTTGGAGTTACACAGAGAATCGGTTCTTTTATAAATGTCAAGAAGGGTCGAGGAAAGCCTAGAACAGGAAATTGTTGTGGAGCAAAAGGAATGGGTACAGTAGCTGGCAAATAAGTGGTAGTCTCTCTGTATAGTAGAGAGAGAACCAAGTTTGTATGGCCCAGCCATGTTGCTTGTCACAAGAACCCTGAGGATAGTGGTCTGGGAATCACTGTTGAAAGCTCAGTCTGTAGGTTGACCATGTGGCTGGCATTTTTCCTTACATTTTTCTGGCTGGCAGAAGCAAGTTAGTTTAGGATTAAGTGATCTTGTGGTGTGAGCTCTCTGGGCTGAGAGACTTTAAAAGAAGCAGAGTGTAGAGGTTGACAAACTTTTTAAGGAAGGAATACCAAACTCCTGATCTGATCCCTTTTCCTTTAGAGTCTGATGCGGGAGGGACAGTGAGGAAGAGGGAGAGAGGGGGGAGAAGGACCTTGAAGGAAGCTAAGTTAAGGCTTATCTTCCTAGCTCGAGGAGCATGGATTAGTCACAAATTCTCGACAGGTGATCCCTTCTGGGGATGATTGGAGTTAATACTACCTTTGGGGTGGATGCTGGGGTTTGTTATCTCATTTATGAAGTGCTTTGGGTTATTTCATTTGACTCTTCATAAACATTGAAGCGCTATTATCTTCATTTTATAAATGAGGAAACTGAGACATGATTTTGTGATTATAGCTCATTCAGCCAGTTAATGACAGAGATCTAAGATTTTCTGACTTCTATGCTCATTTCTACTTCATATTTGCTGTTGGAAGGAAGAGAAAGTAAAGACAGAGGGAGAGATTTTAGCAAAAGGCACAAAAGTGTGATTCTGTATAGTTGTTTTTTCTACCAAAAGGAATATTAAGCATAAAAATGGTCAGATTTAATATCACAGGGATTTTTCAGAGGTAAAGGCTGTTGTGTAAGATGAAGGCGGGGAGTCTGTGGGTGGGGCTTTGAACCCCTCACCCTTCTTTTTAGCCAGACTGAAAGAAAGTTTGAAAATACTCTTTAGGGCAAAGTTCATTTACTCTTTCCTTCTGTTGAGAAAAGTCCCCCATTTAAAAAAATACCTTTTTGATCAATCTGTTTTTAAAAACTCAATACAGGATGTTATACATTTTGAATGTTTGTCTTTGTAAAAGTTATTTTTCTCATAAGAAAATTTAAGAAATTGTGGTGAAGAGATTATTATTTGGTAGCAGTGTTGCTAAACTGACAATTAAAACCCCAGAGGTATTTGATAATCTTCTTCCAGGTATGGGAAGGTCGATGGCGAGTAATCCCTCATGATGTACTCCCAGACTGGCTCAAGGATAACGACTTCCTTTTACATGGACACCGGCCCCCTATGCCTTCTTTCCGGGCCTGTTTTAAAAGCATTTTTAGAATACACACAGAGACAGGCAACATCTGGACACATCTCTTAGGTATGTGATATCAGTGGTATGATGAATTGGTGATTCATTTTTATTCTTTTTTTTCCCTTTGTATCTTGATAATAAGGACAGAACTTAAAAATGTATTTGAGACTGGCCATTTTGTTTTCTGGATTTCTATTAATGCAGTTTCTCACTGATTTACTCTGTGGTTATCCTAGTTTGCACTATAATTTTATTATAGCTAAGTCATATTTTTCTCTATTAGATTTTTAGACAGTGTCCAAACCAGGCCAACCAAGGAAAAAGTGCTATATGAAATGTGGTATAATATTCTAATAAACACTGAGGAAGGTGGTTATTTAATAGTTTTTCAAAGTCCTTATTTGGAATATTCACAATTAAATTTCAGTTTGGCTTGAAGTAGAATGTGTTGTATAATATTTTTTTCCAACACAATTGTATATTAAGGAATACAATGGGGGAAAAAATAATCATTTTAACAAATGGTATTGGGGAAAACTGAGTAACCACATGTAAAAGAGTGAACTTGGACTCGTACCTCACACCATATACAAAAATTAACTCAAAATGGATCAAAGACATAATCATAAAGATCTAAAACTATAAAACCACTAGGAGAAAGCATAGTTTTAAATCTTTGTGACCTTGGATTAGGTGAGGTTTCTTAGAATTGATATCTAACACATATGCAACTAAAGAAAAAATGGATAAGTTGGACTTTGTCAAAATTAAAAACTTTTGTGTGTCAAAAGACATTTCTAGAAAGTGAAAAGAAGAAAATATTTGCAAAACATCTATCTGATAAGGGTCTAGTAATGTACTCCTACAACAACTAAACATAAAAAGAGAACCCAATTTAAAAAACAAATAAAGCAACTGAATAGACAGTTCCTCAAAGATGATCTACCAGTGGCCAATAAACACATGAAAAGATGCTCACATCATTAGTCATTTTGGGAAATGCAAATCAAATATTTTTTTGCATTTTGAGAAATACAATACCACTTCATACCCACTACTATGGCTGTAATCAAGAAAGTGGAAAATAACAAATTTTGGCAAGGATGTGGAAAAATTAGAACTCTCATACATTATGAGTAGGAATGTAAAATGGTGCAGCCTCCATGGAAACCAGTTTGGCAGTTCCTCAAATAATTAAACAGAGTTATCAGCAATTCTACACCTTAGTCATATACTCAAGAGAATTGAAAACATGTTCACACAAAAATGAGTACACAGATGTTTTTAGCAACATTAAACTTAATAGCCAAAAAGTGGAAACAACCTAAATACTCAAAAAGTGGAAACATCCTGATGAATGAATAAATTATGGTATATACAAACAATAAAATACTATTTGATATTGATACATGTTATAACATGGGTGAGCCTTGAAAACATATGTTAAGAGGAAGAAGCTGGTGGACACAAAAGGCCACATATTTTATGATCCATAAACATGAAATATGCAAAATGAGAAAATCTAGAGACAGAAAATAGCTTAGTGATTGTCTAGGGTGGGAATTGAGGAATGGGAGATGACTGTAGTAAGTATAGGGCATTTTTGAGGGGTGATGAAAATGTTCTGAAATTTAATAGTGGTGATGGTTGTAATCCGCCCCCCTCCACCCCTCGCCATATCTCAGGGGAATACACATTCCAAGACTCCCAGTAGAGGCCTGAAACCACAGGTAGTACCGAACTCTGTATAAACTATGTTTTTTCTTATACATGCATACCTATGATAAAGTTTAATTTATAAATTAGACACAGTAAAAGATTGACAACAATAATTAGTAATAAAATAGAACAGTTATAACTATATACTGTAATAAAAGTTATTGAGACAGCTACTAAGTGACTAACGGGTGGGTAGCATATACACACTGGATAAAGGGATGATTCATGTTCCACGTGGAATGGTGTGAGATTTTATCATGATACTCTGAATGGCGCACAATTGAAAACTTATGAATTGTTTATTTCTGGAATTTTTTATTTAATATTTTAATTTAACCACTGTTGACTATGAATAACTGAACCATGGAAGTAAAACTGTAGATAACTGGGGGACTATTGTATACTAAATAGTTTCTGGCCTCACCCCATTGACTTGCATTTCTTACCACACATTTGTTTTCCACCGTGCCCCCATGTTCCTATCTGCCAGCATAGTGGGAGTAGAATAGAGTATCAAATCAGGTTCATTGCTGACTTCTAACTCCAGGGCATTTTTTACTAAATGAATCAAATATAGTACTTAGCAAATGTTCAAAAATTCTTAATTTCCATGCCTTCCTTGTGTCGTGGCCCTTCCCTAAGCAGTAAGAACATGGCATCTTACTATGAATAACAATTTAAAAACGGGTTATGAAATAGCCTAAATAGGCATTTTACTCTCCTTAATTCTTGAATCTATTGGGCCACTTGGTGAGGACTAGAGAAGCATAGTGTTCCCTGACAACTGTTGGTGGAGGAAAGCTGTATTTCTTGGCAGAGTTTGGAGGTATTGGAATTCATTGCAAAAACAAATGTAGAATGGACCTTTGAAAGCTGGCGTACATCCTATGTGCCCTGTTGACTATGGGTAACTGAACCATGGAAGTAAAACTGTAGATAACTGGGGGACTATTGTATACTAAATAGTTTCTGGCCTCACCCCATTGACTTGCATTTCTTATCACACATTTGCTTTCCACCGTGCCCCCATGTTTTTTTTCCCCCCCAAAATTTGGTAAATGAAATTTTATACTAGATCTTGAGGTAGAAGTGGACTATTTTAGTCTTCAAAGAAGTGATGGCATTGTCCGGTTTGCTTTTAGATTATGCTCTTAGATAAATAAGTGAATATAGTCTTTATACTCAGTTTATGAAGCTGAGGAGTATATGATACCAATAATATTTGAAATAGCCAAAATTTTGAATAAGCTTTAGTTCTTTCGAAAATTTTTCTCATGGAACTTTGAATCCAGATATCATTGTGATTGAAAACATAATTGGCATATAACATTGCCTCTTCAAAAGATAATCCTTTTTCTCTTTCTTCTGTACTCTTTTCCTAGGTTGTGTATTCTTCCTGTGCCTGGGGATCTTTTATATGTTTCGCCCAAACATCTCCTTTGTGGCCCCTCTGCAAGAGAAGGTGGTCTTTGGATTATTCTTCTTGGGAGCCATTCTCTGCCTTTCTTTTTCATGGCTCTTCCACACAGTCTACTGCCACTCAGAAGGGGTCTCCCGACTCTTCTCTAAGTAAGTACCTGTAAAGTCGATAAATTGATCAATGATTTAGTCAGTGGGTTAGGGAAAATCATCCAGCAGAGTTGGCGGAATCCTCTACCACCTGATGAGTATTTTTAAAAAAACAAATGAAAGCAAGCACCCTGATTTGCCTCTTAGCTATTGTTGCTAGTTCATGTCTTGAGGAATTAATTGGAACATGTAGTGAGCAGTAATACTTATTATTAAATGGACTTTTTCCCCCCTATTCTAGACTGGATTACTCTGGTATTGCTCTTCTGATTATGGGAAGTTTCGTTCCTTGGCTTTATTATTCTTTCTACTGTAATCCACAACCTTGCTTCATCTACTTGATTGTCATCTGTGTGCTGGGCATCGCAGCCATTATAGTCTCCCAGTGGGACATGTTTGCCACTCCTCAGTATCGAGGAGTAAGAGCAGGTAAGAAGAGCATGTGGAGGTTTTATACTGGACATTTATTTATTTACCAGTTATTTATTAAAAGTCTACCATTTGCCAAGCATTATGCTATATACTTATGGTGCAAAGATTAATAAATCATAGTTTCTGTTCTCGAGGGGCTTTTAATGTAGTAGTGTTCATTAGTTGTCTTAAAGCATTAGAGTTGACGGGGAGAGGTAGTAGTGAGCTATGTGAGCTGATTTGTTTTGGACTATGTTTACTTGAGTTTATGGCCATACACTGTTGGTAAGGCAGGGGCTCCATAACCTTTGTAAAACAAACAATAATTCCTCTTACTCTCAGCTTGAAATGTATTTTTTTAGTGATTTTTTCCTTTTTTTTGTTGTCATTTTTGTTTTGTATTTTTATTTTAAAATGTGTAATCTGCTTAGGTAAATAAGACTGTATTCTACTACAATAGGCACCACACATCTCTTCTGTTGTAGAGATAAAGAGATTTTTTATGTTTAGGATAATGTCTATTTAGCTGGAGATCATATGGAAAGTCAAAAGCCTCAGAGTGCCTTGGTTGAGCCTTCCTGTAGGAGTATGAGGTTAACAGACATGCTTTTTTGTCTCCTACTGGACTGGGGCCTCCTTATAGCCCAGGCTGTGTCTCGAATTTTCTTTTCCCAGTACTAAACCCAGTGTCTACTGAGAAGTATGAAAAGGAGTGTTTTTCCTTTTAACCTTAAAAAAACCAAAAACATTTAGTATTAAAATCCAAGCCATGGTTTGAAGGTTAGAAGTTAGAATTAACTTTGTTAATGATCACTGTTATGGCACTCTACTCTCTTCCCTTTTTGAGTGTTTATATGAGCAAGAGTAGTGGTCATGGTTGGCTTTCTAGTAGTACTTAACTGTGGTGTTAAGCCTGCTTGAGCACGTGAGATAGGAACGACTTTGCTAGCAGTGCTGAATGTCCTGCTATTTATACACATCAGAAGAAGCAAATTCCTGAGCCTTTGACTTAGTGACAGCCAAGACCATTATTAGCAGCCGTTGCTGATAGAGGAAAAGAACAAGTGAAAGAACAGGATCAGATGGTTTTTCTTTAGTGAAGTATAGAGGTAGGAAGTAGTTTTTATTTAGGCTTGCTTGATTCCTTTCTTATGTGAGATGAGCATTGCCATTTTCCTCTTCTCTTTTAGATGCCCGTTTTATTTATGAGTATGCATATGTGCATACATATGTCGTTGCATACCAGCACCTTATTTGGTAATGTCTAAAGCAAGCAGTAAGCTCCTTGTCTTTTGAGAAAGTTTACCAAATGGTTGTTTTGCAAGGATCATTTTTAAGTCTCTGTGTCAAAATGTAGGAGCAGTTATGGCCCTTGCAGGGAGTTCATGTGGTTCATTGGTTGACACAGATTTCAAAGTGGTTTTAGATCAGTTGCCTTCAAACTTTTTTGATCATGACATTTTCTCTTACAACCCTGAACACACGTGTATGTATACAAACATGTATATAAACGTACATATATGTATAGATTTACGAAAATATCGATTACAAAACTTTTTACAAAGTATGCTTAACTTTCCACTTGTAACATCCACTTGTGACACAGGCTGATATTTGTTATTTTATTCTAGTTAATTTAAAAAATGCTGATCTAGACTCACTTAGTTGATCTTATAACCTGGGTCATGTCCAGAAGTTTGAAAAACTCTGCTGCAGATGATTTTGAAGGCAGTAGGGCTGGGTAAAGTGACCGATGGACTTCTGCATCTGATTGGTGCTTTTGGGCCTGGGAGCTTTCACAAGCATCTGTCTGCCCCCTTCCCCCACCCCTCCCTCCTCTCTTCTCCCCTTTCTCTTCCCCTCCCTTCCCTTTCTCCTCCCTCCCATTCCCTCCTGCCCTCCCCCTTTCTCTTCCCTCCCCCCTCCTCCTCCTTCTTCTTCCCCCTCTTCCCCTTCCCTCCCCTCCCTCTTTCCCTCTCTGGGAAATGAGGACAAGGCTTGGAGGAGGAGTGCTAACTAGGTTGGTTCTAGCTGTGGTTCCCAAAATATTTTGGGGATTCATCAGAACCATATTACCTTTTGTTTCTCACCTCCACCTCTCCTCTCTCATTGCCCCCCCCCCATCCACTTCCCTCAGAACCTGTTGCTTTAAAGGGAAGATAAAATATGTAAAATTGCTCTGTATCACAACCGGTGTCTATAAAGAGGCAGCATTTAGCTGAGTTTTAAACAAACTCCTAGAGCTGTCTTCCTAAAACAGTTTGCAACATAATTCTAAATGCTTTGAGGACTGCTGACTTGTTAAGTTAAGCTTCTCTCAGCAGAGGGTTCCTTGCATTTGTAAATAGATCTATCTTTTAGAGCATAGCTGTGCTTTCTTGTCTGGAACCTTCATTTTCCATTCAAACAAGAAGCTAATGTTACATCCTACTTTGAAATGGTCAGTTTACAGAATTACTGGTTCTTTGCTGTAATACTTACTTCTTGTTCCTTATTTCTCTTCTGCATTTTTGCTTTATTCTTTTCTTGTGATTCCTAGGAGTGTTTTTGGGTCTAGGCCTGAGTGGAATCATTCCTGCCTTGCACTATGTCATCTCGGAGGGATTCCTAAAGGCTGCCACCATAGGACAGATTGGCTGGTTGTTGCTAATGGCCGGCCTCTATATCACGGGAGCTGCCCTGTACGCTGCTCGCATCCCTGAACGCTTCTTTCCTGGCAAGTGTGACATCTGGGTAAGTATGCTCAGGGGTGATTATTGTGTGTACATACATATCTTAGTGGGTTATTTGGCAGACTGAGAAGTGAAATATTTGAAAAAGTTTTTGACTCAGAATTGAGTGATTTTACCATCTTATTAGTTGTGTTTCTCCGGATGGTAAGTACAATAGTAACTACATTTATTGAGCACTTACTTGGTGCCTAGCATAGTACTAAGTGAGCGCTTTACATGGATTACCTCATTTAATAACACATTAGCCCTGTAATATATAACAACCTGTTACTAATGTTTTCATTTTACAGATTCGGGAGTGAGGTTTAAAGAGATTAGGTAACTTGTACAGTGTGCCTGGCTGTTATGTCTTAGGAGTAGAATTTGAATCAGGCTAGTCTAATATCAGACTCTATGCTTCTGTATACTGCACTGTATTGGCAAGTCATTTAGTCATCCTTTGTCTTAGTTTCCTCACTTATGAAATGAAGGTGATGGACTAGACTTTTACCGAGGTCCAGATTCTTACCTAAGTCCTTTTCGATCACCAAATTTTAGCGGTTTATGATGAGAGATTGAGTGTATATATATGTTTGGTTGGAATGGGTGGTAGATATAACTAAATTGTGGTAAGTGGTAAGAGAAAAGGAACAAGAAAGGGAAAAGAAAATATAAGGGACCAATAGATGGAAAAATTTTTAACAGAAGATGGCCTGACATGTTTTAACAGTATAGAGTTGGAGTGCTGTTTGATATGACATCTGACCTTTGGCATTCTGTTCCTCAACCTGTTGCTGATTATTATAGACTAAGTTGATCATCTAGTCTCTTCAAAGTTTAGTTTAGCTATCTGTAAAATGAAGATAATGATAATTTAGGCAGTATTTTGAGCTTCAAATGAGCTGATTTATCTCTGAGTTTGCCTTCTCATAATTTTGACATTAATATGGAGAGATTTTTACCTTGCCTCCCTTTTTTGGGAGAATGAATTCCCTTTGGTTTCCTAGGAAACATCTCTCTGACTATGACTTATGGATCCTTCTAGTTTACACTTCTAAAATCAGTGTCTTTCCCAAGGATAAATACTCTTTTGCCACTGTACTTTTTCATTTCGAGACTATAACGAGAGAATAGTGTGATTTTGAAGTTGTTTTTGGTACACCGAGCATTTGAGAACCTCTTTTGAGATGCGAACTAGCATTCAGTGGAATAGGTTAAATCAGAAATAATATCACATGTTTGTAGACCAACTTTTTACTTGAGAAGGAAGCAAAAGGCCTTGCTTTACTAGTCTTTTGATACAGTATGTTGTTCATGTAATTCCAGAGTCTTAGAGCTGGAGGAAACACTAGCCACCATAGGTTTTAACCTTGTACCCAATCCTGGAAATCCCTTTAATTTTTCAAATAGAGAGCAACATTTAAATGACTGTAGCACTGGTGCTTTAGTGCATGACAAAAACATTCATCAGCAATGAGGAAAATGCCTGTCTAACTGTAGCCCACTGCTAGACATCAAGGGACCCTTGGGGCCTTTGTGACCTGGTGACAAGAGTCTGTGTATGCCATTTGCCCCTGAATTCATCAGATACTCCAGTGTTAAGTGTGCACATTTTCATGTCTAGACTATAGTGGCAGCACCTTGATTTCTTTGGGGACAGCTGTTCTTCAGTTCAGCAGAATGTGATATGCCTAATGGATGTTCCAAGACCTGTGGATACCTCAGATTTGAGCTCTGTCACCTCCATTCCCTGACCTCTGCTCAGTATAAATGATCTTAAAAATCTTTAGCAGACTTTTAATAATGTATGGGTTTTCTCTACTCCTCCCCCCTTTCTTTTGCCTCCAGTTTCACTCTCATCAGCTATTTCACATCTTCGTGGTTGCTGGCGCTTTTGTTCATTTCCATGGTGTCTCAAACCTCCAGGAGTTCCGTTTCATGATTGGCGGAGGCTGCAGTGAAGAGGACGCACTGTGATACCTACCACTAGCCAGGGACCATGACCCTGAACCAGGGCCTGCAGCGCCTGCAGGCCTCCCTTACTGGCTATTGATGCCAGTACCAGAGGAGCTCCCAAACTCTGACAGCCTCATGGGCTTTGACACCCCCAGGGGCTCCACGTGGCACGTGACTGAGAAGAAAAAAAAAATAAATCATACCTCAAAGGATGTAGTGCATCAATTTGGAGAAAAGGAGAAATGGCCCA
This sequence comes from Pteropus medius, assembly GCF_902729225.1. Classification (NCBI taxonomy): domain Eukaryota; kingdom Metazoa; phylum Chordata; class Mammalia; order Chiroptera; family Pteropodidae; genus Pteropus; species Pteropus medius. Next base: position 24,386,410 of record NW_024344240.1, read on the forward strand.
AACCCTGACGTAGTCTTAGGATTTATTGATTGAGGGCTCTGCAAGACCCTGGGCAAACTGGCTTCTTATCCATATCTTATTTATTTGTAGAAGATGGAGAAACAGTTTAGCTGATGGTTCATTCTTCTCCCTTTCTCTCTTCTTAAAACAATAATACAAAACCGATTTAGGTGAACATTTATATCCTATTAAGGGGTGGGAGTGTGATTTTAGATGTTCTTTTGGGAGAACAAAGAAATTAATGTAAATAAGATTTCTAACTTACTGTTTAAATAAGAATTTATATAAATGTTTAAAAAGGGTAGGGGAGGGAGGGAGAATTTTTGTATGGAGTGAAACATGCAAGTACCACACACTGTTTCAATTTTGCACAAAGTGACTGTAGGAGGTGATAGCCCCAGAATGTAAAATGCCTTGGTGCACCAAGGTGCCTTCTAAAGGCTGACATACCTTGGACCCTGGTGGGGCAGAAAGTACAGCCCCAGCCCAGTGATCACATGACCACTCTCATGCCTGAGGGCCTTTGGGGGTCCTGAGGTAGAGTGAGGTGGTGTGTATTTTCTCAGTGGAAGTAGCATGTGAATGGCTAATAGGATGTGTTAAAGGCTCTAGTTAAGGTGTCCTTTGAGAGACTGACTTGTTTCTCATGCTGATGACCTTCTAAGGAGTAGGGCCACCTGCTTGGGAAAGTCAATTATGCTGGCAAAGGGGTGGTGGAGATGGTGGGAAGAGCTCTGGAAATGTTAACACAGGGGCTGATCTGATTACTTCCTGTCATCCTGTTCAATTTTGTGGTGATTTTTATCTGATTGCAAGGATGTGACAGTTCTCCATATCCTTGTTATGGAGCTTTGAAATACTCTGGAAACTTCCCTCTATTAAAATCACTGCCCTGACCATCCTTCTTCTTCCTGGGAATAAAAATTGACATTTTCCTGGCATCATAGTTACTGACATGGAACCAGCCACAAAAGAGATTCTGCCTTGTTCAGGTGCCTCCTGAGCTCATTGACATAGGTTGGGAGAGTGCTTCCTTTGGATTAGGAAAGATGAGTTTCACCTGTGGCACACTGTCTTGGTGAGCCTCAGTATGACAGACATACCAGCTCTCCTTGAACAAAAAAGCCAGTGGAACTCTTGTAAAGCAGGGCCCAGTTCCCACTGTGGAGTTATCAGCAGTCTCTGAACCCTGTTTTTAAGGGATAGCATGGGGGCAGTTTGCAAAGGAAATCATATGTTATTGTCAGGGAGTCTGGTAGAATCTTTAAAGTTTAGTTGAAGAGTGGCTAGAAGTAAAAGATCGCAAGTGTCCCAGAAGTACCCTGTTGTGTCAGGGAGAGTGGCAAGGGGAGGCTCTGGTTCACAGAATTCTGATCTTGGCTCATAGGTGAACCATCCAACAAGCATTTGAGTCTTAGGTTACTTACTGTCTTCTATCTTAGACTTCAGGTGATTAAGTTACATCCTGGGGATTATGGATACTAGAACTAAACATTGAGGCCCTAAGCAATGGGGGCTGGCATCCACAACTGGTGTTTAGGACTATGGGAAGGATTTTCTACTTATTTAGTATAGGGTTTTCTCAGTCCTTTTTCTCCTTTCTCTCCTCTTCTGATCTCCAGCAAAAGCTGGGAACCAGCAAAAGCTGGGAAGAACTTAAGAGTATTTTGGTTCTAGGTCATTGCCCTAGGTTCTAGGTGGATCCCAGCAAAAGACTCAGTGGGTGAACTGGCGCAGTGCCTGACAGAACAGTATTACTCCCTTTGAGGAGAAATAGTTCAGCAAGACAGTGCCATCAGGAAGGAAGCTCACTTAACTCCATGGAAGCAACAGCACTTATCCGAAGCCAGACTTGCTCTTTGGTCATGCACTTTGGGATATGGGGTATAAGATGCAGCCCTGAAAAAAAACACCAACAGAGGTCGCAGTCTCTGGGCCCAGTTGCCCCACAGCCCAAAGGAGGAGCTGAATCTAGTTCAACATAGCACAAACCCCTAGGAAAAATGAAATTTAACATCAACAATGTATAATCCAGTAAAAATCTCCCTCTTTATGGTGTGTGTGTGTGGGTGTGCGCGCGCGCACCCATTTACGTGTGTATGTCTTTGTGCAGCTCACTACCAGCAGCCTCACTGAGCACTGGGTCTTACAGTGCTCGCTGAGAACTCACCAGGTTGGCGCCTGAATGCCTTACTCTCAGCACTCAGAGGCTGGCTTGTTCTCTGCAGATTTTTAATTTTCTTTTTTGGCCCTAAGCAGATTAGGACCTCTACAGCTTCATTCTATCATCATTAAATAGTGGCCTTTTTCAGTATTTTTTTCCTTTCCCTTTATAAATTGCCGAAGCCACAAAGCACATTTTGGGGGATCATAGAAGGTTGGCATTTCAGAAAGGCATCTGTACAATGGTTCCATTCACCATGGGATTTCCCTACTTGCTGTATTCTCAACTTCCAATAAAAAAACCTTGATGGAATATGAACTTTTGTTGTGTATTTTTTTACTTCCTCTGCTTACCTCCCCAAGGCTTACGTGAATTTTCAGAAACTTTCTAATCTATACAAATCAAAGTGCTTATGCCCAACTCACTTTCTCCTACCTTTCTGACCAAGTCAAGAATGGAGGGGAGAGCTAACTCCAAGGGCCAGTTCTTTATTAGAGTTTATAAATATAATACCTAACATGATGAACATATGCAAAAAGGGATCTCTTAAAGGACTCTATACCTCATAATCATGACCACCACCCTATGAACTGATCAACTCCCTTTGGTGAGAAAACAGGCTTAGAAAGGCTAAGGCTGACTCTTGTGCCAGCACTCTAAGAAGAAAATTCATCTTAAATTGTCTCATGTATATTGACTTAAAAGTTCTGGGGATTTTTAAAAACCCTCTGTAATTTAAGAAAGAAGAGGAATCCCAACCCTTTTGTCTTACGTAAATTTAGTTTTTTTGCAGGGGAATTTCCAGTATTGGGATAATAGCTCCACTCTGAGCTCTGATTTTTAAGTACAGGTAAAACTTAAGGGTTTGCCATATACTATCCGGGTGTCGAACAATGGATGGAATTCTGCTCTTGAAAAATAAGCTAGACCTACAAATAGCTCATTTGGTTTTTTCCTAGCTTTTTGCTACAAGCTTTCAGTGCCCACTTTCTCAGGTGCGGTTTGTGGATATTGGAAATAGGTAAGGACAAGTTTGAATTTTGACTTTATAAGAATGCTAGGGCTCTGGGTGGCCTAGAGAAGCCTGTGGACAGTGTTGCTTTAAAATTACCCCAGAATTAATTCCTCATATCTAGAATATTTTGCTTCAGTTACAGTACATTCTGTATTTTCTTTCCCTCAGTGGGAATGAACTGTGGGCCACTACTCCCTGTGTCCTAATGTATTAACTTTTCCTGCCTTCAAATATTTGACTTAGTGAAACAAGGTTAGTCTGGCTATTGTAACTTTTGCTTGTGATGGCATGGAATGGACTCAGTGAACCCAGAAAAGCAGAGAATCCAGCTGCGCGACCACAAAAGCCTCTCGTTACTGTCCTCCATCCCTGACTTGGCCACACTGACCTGGAAACGAGAGGTAGGTTCAGAGCCCAGTTCTGCCATTTGCCAGAAGACAGGAAAGAAGTCGCTTATTTCCCTAGCCTGTTTTCTTTTGTTAAATGGGGCTTATAAAATAATCTTTGCATCTTCCTCCGAGATGTTTTTACTGATCAACATTTCTCAAATTTCTCATAGCGACTGGCTAGCATTTCTCCCAAACTCTTGCTCTGATTCCTCCCATTGTGGTCAGTGACTCCTTCCCTCATATTTACAATTCTGACTTTAAGATGTGTCCACTCTCTTGCCCTCCTGAACTGAAACTTCACTTAGTATTATGAAGTGACTGGTGAAGCATTTTACCTGAAAGCACAGCTATTAAAATACACATTATTAGGTGGATTTAGTAGTTATGTCCCTGTACTGAGGAAGGAGGATCTGATAGCAGTCTTGAGTTCTTGGTCATCCAAAGATGTGCAACATTTATAAGAAAACGGATTTCAAGATTTTGTACCCCAAACTCTTCTCATTTATTAAATGACTTTGGTTTTAACTTGTTCCTCTGAAATCGAGGCTATGGCTCTTTAGCTTGACACAGGCTGCCACCTGCTGTCCTTTAGTGATTTTGTTAAAAGTAGAAAGAGGAAGAATAGCTCTGACTTTCTAAGGCAAAACTCACAAGAATAGTCTGTTCTCCAAGCTAGAGAGCAAGGCTAGTTTATCAGAAGTGGTCTTTGTTCCAGTGGTTCCTAATGGGATTTCCAGACCTTATAGTCCCCTCCTGGCCGTGCAGAGATATGGGAATGAAGCGGACAAAACGAGGCCAGCGCTTCCTAAGCTTGGTTTTAAACTATATGGCTAAAATAGTTGATAAATTTACCTGAAAATGCTCTCCCTTGTTGGATGGTGAAGACGATCCTTTCAAAAGACAACACCAGATTGTTGTCCTAGAGAGATACCAGCAGTCGGTGTCTGGGAGGCAGTAGTTGAGATCAGATGCCGTTGGAGGCCTGAAGACTTGTTAACGCCACAGAAAGGCACATGAATGGCTGTGGCCCTTGCAGGGTGGGGCTGGAATCCTGGGGAGGGAGGGCTCCCTGCTGCTTACTCACCCACCTGTGCCAGATGCACACTTAACAACCTTTGCCTGCTGTTCCGTGCATCTAACCTGTAGTTTCTTGGTCCCCTCTTCCATGAAACAAGGCAATAATAATAGGCATATCATGTGACTATCACATTCAAACCTCACAATACTTTTCTAATAATTTGGAGTCAATTTTCAACTCTGTGCTTCAGTTTCTTAGTCTTTAACATGGGACTAATACCAGGGCCTGCTTCGGAGGGGCGTTGTGTTGAATGAGTTAATAGTGGTTACTTCCCTTGTACATGTAAACTCTACCTGTTCCTTCCACTCTGCCACTTAAACTGAGTGAGTGAACTTGAGTCTATCCCTTATTTTCTCTGAGGTTTGATTTCTTCAGCTGTAAACAGGCTGTTAATTCTTACCTCACAGGATTGTTGTGTGACTTAAATGGTAACGGAAATAACATGTAATCAATATACAGCATTTTACAAATGCGTGTGTTTGTGTCGAAACACAATAATGAATGTTTTAGTGAGTTGGCCTACTCTAGAGAGAAGTGGGGCCAATTTCTGGTGGGAAACTTGTACTTTGAAGTGTGGAGGTCTGAGAAGAAGGTCCCTCAAGGCCCTGTGCGCTGTCTTTGCCTGTCATTTGGGGCTTGGCTAGACCTCCTCATTGGAGGTTGTTTAAACTGAAAGACCTGAGGCCATCCCAGATTTCTACCCAGTCCTGCCTTTAATGTTGCTCTCACAGTGCTGTCTCTCAGGAGCCAGATCTGAGGGGGAGAAAGGAGAAAACTCCAGGACCTCAAGACCCTGGAGGAGGTATATATGTGGACAGTGAGTTCCCAAACATAGCACCCTTCCTGGTGGCCTTTGCTTGGCAAATTGGAATGTTCCCAAAAGTTCTAACCCCAGGAACAGAGCCAGGTAGTCTCTTTTGTAGATCTGTGACCGGAAAAAGACTATCATGGGACCTGGACCTCCTAGGGATTCCAGAGTTAGCTCTCAGAAGACCCCTCACTATGCCGCTGTGAAGGGCTACTTTCCCTGGGGCTTCTCTGCTCGCTGAGCTATTCCTATCGCTTCCGCTGAGCTCATGTTACCTTCCAATGCAATATCTGTATACCTCACCGTATTGGCTTTTTCTTAGATGCAAAATTTCCTTAGTTACGCTTCGCAAAAGTGTTTTTAGAAGTGTTTTAATAGCATTAATTTGCAGACATCACATGCAGCCATGGTGATGTAAAAGGATTCTGAACACAGGCTTGCTGCCTGCCCCCCCAACACACACACAGTTAGTTAGAACTTTTTTGAGCAGCAGCAAGGAAATCGAGCTGCCTGGACCATGTGCCTCACTTTGAGGAAGCTATATTTCAAGCTTTGTCTCCTCTTCTCTTTGTCTCATTTTTGCTGTTGGTGCTGTTGGTCTCATTCTGCTCCTCTTTCTCAATACCTTTAAGACCTTGGGTTCTACTGAAGACCAACCAAATTCATTAGAAACGGCTGACGTTGTTTTCGTGGGTCCGGACTTCTGGAGAATAAATGGAACTAAATTCTTTTGTCTTGGTCCAAGTTGAGCTCATGTTAGACTCTCAAAGAGGAGATAGGAAGGATGGAAGAATGCCCATCAAGATGGGGTGGGTGGTACCAGCCATCCTGGAAGGTCTTTGGGAAGTGGTTTCTGGTTCCATCCAGCAACCTCAGGAGGCAGTGACCATTAGCTCAAGATTGAGATAGCACTGACCTGTGTGATAACCCAACTGTAGTGAAGTAGATCCCACATCAATTGTTGACTCTTTAAAATGTCTCTGGAAGGATCACCTTGTCAAAACAGAGGTCAGACTGGGTGGGGGTCACCGCAGCAGCTGGGTTGGTAGTGCCCAGGTACACAGAGGCAGCAGGAGGAGGGAGAGCGAGGCCGAGGTGTCCGAGGTGCCACCACAGTCCTGGGCATTCTCCTGCGAATCCAGAGCAGTGATGAAGGTGCGGCATTCAAGGTGAGGTAACCACTCCAGCCAGAGGAGGCAAGGAGTAGGGATGGGGTCTCTAGGACTAACAGGGGCCAAAAACCCGGGGAAAGAGAGGAGTTCCAGAAAGTAGAAGCATCACCACCTTTCTTAGAATCCCTTTCTTTTAGGGGAAAGTAGAGGCTGTCACTTAGCCCAAGAGCAGGGCTCAAGACTTCTCAAGACTGGCTGTGGGGTCATCCTCCGAGAATGACTTCAAGGAAGCCATCAACTCTGGGAGCTTCTTCGATGTGGATTATCTGTGGCAGCCATATCTAGCAAAGATGATAATGTGCATAAAGCACCCAGCTTAGGGCCTGCCACATGGTGGGTGCTCAGTAAATGTTGGTCACCGTTAGTATTATGAACATAATGGTTTCCTACCATTTGATCAGTCCATTCAAAGCTAAGTGCAGCGACAATGAGGACAATATAGGGAGGCTGTGTTTTAATTCACTGAGGGCCTAAACTCTGGGAAATGTGGCTCTCTTTGTAGAAGTCCCCTTGGGTCCTGGTTCACTTAATATTTGAATGCACATATATGAATATATTTATGTGCAACTGCATTCCTGTGTCCAGATGCATATATCTGCAGGTACACAGGCATAGTCACAGAGCCGAGGTTTTGGGGGTGAAGACCAAGCCCCGCCCTTCACCCCCCAGCAACCCCCACCTCTGGATGGAAGGCATGGCAGGAGTCTGGTCGCCTGCGGAGCTTCTGGGAGCGCATCCTGTCACACTTGACAGAGGCATTATGTGCAGGATTCACTGTTAAGGTGAACACCTCATGGCAGGAACTGATTCTTGGAGACCAAGTTCCGGAAAAGTCCAGGGTACCAACTGCCTTGGAAGTGGCTTCTGGGGTCAGGAGGTAGCACCCAGAGGCCTGGGGGAAGGGTTGGAGAACAGATAATTATGCTCTGTGTGGGGGTTTATGTTGGTGGTGAGGGAGGGTCCGAGCCCCTCAATATTTCCTGCACCTCCACCCCTCCCTCATCCCATACATCCTGGAAGATTGAAAGGATATATTTGACTTCTGTAGCCTCCTGCAGGACTAGCGGGAAGATGCTACAGTCACAGGTGGGGTCTGTCACCAGGAGGAGAAGGTTACTATTGGGAATCTGTTGAATCACAAATATCCTGCAGCAAAGAGAAAAGTGGGGTCCTGGAAATCCATGGAAGGCTTGACATTGGGCTTCTAGGGAAAAAACTTTCTGGATTTCTAGTATGGAGTTGAGGTGGCAGGGTAAGAAATGGAACCATGAGACAGTTCAGAGCAGAGCAGCCACAGGAAGAGTCCTGGGCAACTGACTAAGTGCTATTGCTTTATCTTACCCACAAGTCCTTGCAGTGGTACTGCACCTTTCCTAGAAGATTGGAGAAGGTGAGGCTGTCCAATTTGGGACATTTTTGAGAGTGAAGGAGTTGTTATTAATATGTGCAGTGACTTAGATATCACTTAGGACTGCGCCAAACAAATAGGGATGTGTGGCAATCCTTGTTTTGGGTGAGTGTGGCCATGGCAGACCATATGGGGAAGATGCAATGCTCAGTTTTGGCCACAAGGTGGCACAGTGCTCCTGCACACTGCCCAGGAGTCCTGCAGAGGGAGGGAGTAAAGGATTATGGCAAGCCTGTTACGCACAAGGCCTGGTACATTACATAATATTAGCTGCCATTTAGCATTTCCTCTGGGCTGGATGATTTTACACACACACACATACACACACACTTATTTAACTTTCACCACACCATATAGGTTACTCCTGTTTTGTCGATGAGAAAACAGGCTAGAAGAGGCTAAGTAACTTGCCCAAGTTTAGACAGCTAGGAAGTAGCAGAGCCACTTTTTAAACTCAAGTCTGTCTACTCTAAAGTCTTGGCTTTGCACCATCCTTATAAGATTTTGAGCTAGGTGCACAGACAACAATAGTTCCAGGAAAACCTCTGTGTTAAGATTAAAGCCGCCCAACATTGCACACTAGTCAGGGATGGGAGCTTGGCTCTGCCTGATGCCAACGTCTGAGGTGTTGCACTATAAAATAATTTGCTTGATGTCTGGGATCTCTTGGGGATATCCTGGGAAGCCCCTGCTAAAAGCAAGGCTGGCTAAGGGGACACTCTAGAGAAGGCCATTGCCTGCTGGCCCAGGACAGAGCTTCCTGGGTGGTGAGTTCCTCGAGGTCAGAGTTGGGAGTCAGCAAGAGAGTATTTTCATTCAGGCCTCCCTGCCTTCCTGAGCCAGGGCTTGGCACAGCTGGCTGGATCAAGCTGTATCTAGGTGGGAGAAGATCTGAGCATAGGCTGAGCCCACGTGCAGCTCCCGGCCTAGGAATGGAGTTGCCAGATGAGGTTCAACAATGCTATGAACCCTCCTCCAGCCCACTCATTTCCCGAGAACCTCCTTAAGCTTTCCCGTTTCTCTGCATACACAGATTTCTAAGAGAGAGCTGACTCGTTTCTTCCCTCAAATCTACCCTTGCCTCCCAAGGTCTCAACAATGGACTTGAGCTCATATAGCCCTGACCCTGAGTGAGAGTGAGATAAATAGTGGGATCATTTTTTTTTTTTTTTTTTGGTCTGGAATGGCTTTGGGGCCTGGAGTGGGGGTGGACTTGCTGATATAGGATCTGGCCTCAGGACCTCCTTTCCCTAGTCCCCCTAACACAGCATACCAGACTGTCCCCTGTCCCCAAGTGGCCTCCTCCCTCATACCGTCTGCCTCAGCCTGTTTCCTTCACTAAGGAAAGTGGGAAACAAAGGTCTCTGGAGCGTGACCTTTCACTCAGATCGCCCCTCCTTTCTTCCCACTTTAGAGATGACCCCTTGTGGGTGACTAAGCCCTGCCCCTAGGCTGGGGACAGGTAAAGCTGACTCGGCTCTTACTTCTGGCAGGCCCCGCACTCTAGGATCCCATTGGCTTCCTGGATGGCCCTCTGGTGCACGAACACAGGGTACTCCGTGTCGCAGGGCTGCAGCGTGTCCTGTTTCTTGTGTTTGTGGGCTGCGGGGAGACAGAGGCGTGGGGGGGAGAAAGGCCTTAGAAGTCCTGCCTGCGGGGATCTCGGCTTCAACATTTCCAGGGCAGGTATGGCCACTACACCCCCTAGTCCATTTCCAGATGGCTCCCTTGTTAGAAAGCTCTCAGGACGCATGAAAGAGGGGTGAGGTGGGAGAAAAACAGAGAAGGAAAAGGGATCGAATAAATGGAGCAGAGTGGATTGCAGTGGAAAGGGCAGAAGACTAGGCATCAGGGGCCTTATATGTCAGTTGTGTGTGATGGACACATTAGCTCCATGACCTTGAGAAAGCCACTTCCTCTCCTTGGAAGCCACTTCCTCTTCATTGTAAGCTGGTGTTGGGACAGAGGTGGAAATGTACTTATCATTAAGGCTCCTTTCAGCATTTCAGACCCCCCCCAGGGTCTGAGAGGAAAGGAGAGGCAGTAAGAGAGCCGAGGTGTGGCTTAGGGGAGACTTTAGCACTTTAATCACATCACTCCTCCGATTCATTATGGACAAGTGACATTTTCTCAGGTCTAGCAAAGGTGCTCTACAAGTGCAGGTCCTGGATGAGCCCTGCTCTTCTGTCCCTGTGGCTGCTTAGAGAGCAGACTGGCGATGGCCAGGGGCTGAGGGAGGCCTAAGCAGCCCCTAGCCTCTGGGGCTCCTCATTGCATGTCTGTGTGGTGCACTTGAATCCACTCAGAAAGGACTCGGCACAAAGAAAAGTGGAGGACCTGGGAGCCTGCCCCAAAGGATCCATGTTTGTTCCTGAGGTGAGCAAAATGCAAACAGGGCCAGTTCACAGGCTGAATGACATTATTTCTGTTTAAAATAGCAGTGCCATTTTGTTAAACAGTACTTCTATCTCTTCAAGGCACTTTCCATGCTATTCCTCTTATTTTCAGGGCCTGTCTGTGAACTAGGCGGAGCAGGCAATAGTCTCCTGTTTTTTGTAGGTGTGATCTTTTGCAGGGTCACACAACGGTCGGTAGGGGAGCTATGGGTCTCCTTAACTCCCAGACCCAGAAACTTCCCACCGGACCTTGATGGCAAGAGGAGATGCCAGGCTGCACACAGGGAAGTCCCAGCTGAGTGGAAGAACCTTAGTGTTCAGCTGGCAGTCTGCACAGGTGGTCAGGTTTTGGCCACAGTCGCACTGGCCTTCAAGGGCTGCCACTGGGTGGCCCTGCTCTCCAGGCCCCTCGCAGAGCACGAGTGGGCACTCTGACTAAAGCCTGCAAAGGCTCGCAACCTGGCTCCTCACCTTCCGGGCCCAGTTACACAGGCCTCGTACCCAGTAGGGGCTGGCCGAGGGCTGGCCTGTCTACCCCATCAGCTGGGTTACTTTGTGTGGGTAGGCCATCTCAGTGATGACGAGAGTAACCATGCCAGCAACGGTAGGGTGAGTGGCTTCCCCAGGGTCGCACAGCTGGGGAGGGGCAGCAGGGCCTGCACTCAGTCCAGGCCTTTGGACTCCAAGCCTAGTGCTCTTTCACTGAGGACATGGCTGACTGGCTGGATCGGGGAGGAGTGGAGCTCCAGGGACAGCTGTCCTGAAGATGAGAAATTCTCAACGAGTGAAGTGAGGAAGATCGCGCTCAGCTTTTTCAGGATGAAGCTGCTTGCAGAGAAAGACAGAGAGGAGGAGGGACCTGTTTCTACATGGGTGGTGACACATGGTTCCTGGTTCTCGTCACAAACACCAAGTGACTATGAACTGCCCCAGAGCGGTCCTGTGAAGACTGTGGGGTGTGATTTCCAAAAGGAGTTTGGAAACATGGCAGGAAATTGGCCACGTGAGCCGAGGGTCAAGGACGCCTACAGTAGAGGCAGAGGGAGGGAGTGAAGCACAGTCAGAGAGATGACACAGTGGAAATTATTTTTTCATCAGGAAGCCAAACTCTGTGAAAAAGCAGAGTTGGGGAGTACAGCCTAGGCAGTGGAGCAGTGGCAGAACCCCACAGAAGAGGCTCTATCGGCATGGAGGGGTTGAGCAAAGCCAGCTAAGGAGAGATGGTCCTGTGTGGAAGGGGAGCCTCGGGCCACCAGGGAGTGGAAGTGATGATGTCCCTTTGCATTTTAAGATAAGGCAGCCTCGCTCTCCTTGGGGTGTGGTCCAGAATCACAGCTGGCTCTGACAGTGAGGACATTTCTTTGATTTGTGGTCAGGGCTTTGAGGAACACTGTCCTCAGATAGAAGGTCATGGGACATATATTATCCCGAGAGTGTCCCAGTGATCAGACGAGGCCCCTGCCTGCCACCCCTTCAACCTGAGCACTGCTGAGGGCGCAGGGGACGCCTGAGCTGAAGGCACCACTGTTTGTGCTTCACAGGGTGACCTGATGGCCACTCACTTGCCTGTGGTCATAGCCACTGGACCACATGACCTCTTAGACTTATAAATGTTCTCACCCACGGAGATGGCTGGGGCGTTCCATCTTCCCTGGCGTAAGACTGTCCTTGTGTGGGATGAGGTCTGGACTATCTTCCCGCCCCTAAGGAATGGGGCTTTAAATTGGGAGAGGCCCCCTGAGTCAGGGGTGCCTGGGGATGAAGACAGCTCAGTCCTCTTGGGTGCACCCCTTTAATGGAGAACTGAGGATGGGCCCTTTGCAACTCTGTGCTACCCTGTCCCATCCACCTGGTTCCATAGTGGGTGCTACTTACAGTGATGGAAGACAGACTTGGCTGCCCAGAACATGAGACACGGTGCAGGGTGGGCATAACATCACATGAGGTCAGGACGTCACAGGGTGATGATGTCGCATGGAGCAGTGGTGTCCAGAGATGGTATGATGTCACACAGAGAGGTGAGGGGAGCCAGGAGTGAGGGGAAGGTGATGAGAGAAGGCCAAGCAGGATGAGATATGAACAATGAACTCTCCAGAGTTCCCATCCCCTCTGTCACCCACCTAGAGGTGATGTGTTTCCCGTTAGCTGACAAATGGCACTGGTATCAAACACCTGGTTACAGTAGCATGTACTCACCCTCCGCCCCAGTGTCCGCATACTGGGAGCCCCAGGTGCTCCACTCCAGCAGGAACCTGTCGGACACAGAGCTGAATCTCGGAGGCCTGACAGCTGGAGCACCAGCGCTCCCAGGTGGTCCCCGGTCCAGCCCCCATCCTCTGGGACACCTTCCTCCCTGCTTCAGGGCTCCCGGGTGGGCAGAGAGGTGCCCCTCCCTGGCAGCAGCATGAAGGAGGAGGAGGCCTCATACACTCAGGGCCAGTTCCTCCCTGGGACCTTGCCCTCCTCCTCTGGGGTCCTGGGGACCTCAGACAGCTTGGCTCTAAGGGCTCCTTCAGAAACCACACCTGTGTGAAGACCCCAGCCCCCAGCCTCAGCCCCCCACTCACAGCAAAAGCTCATTTGCCAGCCATCTGGTTGCAGTCAGGAGGGCAGAGATGGGCTGGGGAAGAGAGGGGACACACGGTTAACCCCAGGCCCAGGACAGTGCCCCAATCAGCACCACCATTAGAGACCACGACCCTGGGATGCCCCCTCCTGCTGCCACCACCCAACCCCTTCCCAGCAGGGGGAGCCCGGAAAGCTGATTTCTCTGAGAAACTCCTACTGCAGGCCAGACATCTCAGGTTCGACATGCCCGTCAAGAAGCCCAGGCTTCATCCTGATGGGCCTAGAGCTCCTGACAGTCTGTGAGACCACACTAGAAGGTGAGGTTAGGAGCCAGAGGCCTTGTATTTCATGAGCTGCCAAAATAATTCCCTGAAGCCCCGAAGGTAAGCCTTTCAGGGCTGGGGTTGGGGCAGGCTGAGTGCAGGGATCAGGGGTGCAGGCGGAAGTGGGAGAGGACTTTTTGGTCAGTTTAAAGTGGGGCCCTGAGGCCAGATGCCCACGAATGAGTGAGACAAGGGACCAGGTGACCTCATTTTAGGGTAGGTGGAGGGCTTGCTGTCTGGCAGAGGAGAGGTCGAGGGTAACACTCACGCTGGCCAGGGGCCGGGCGGCGCTGTGATGCTGGTTCGGGGGTTTGCACATGGCCTGGTAGTCATACATGGTCACTCTGAAAACCGGAGACAGGATATGGCAAGTCCAGCCCATTCCCTGCTCCTTCCCCATCCTGTCACCGTCCCCATCCTGTCCCCATCCCCTGCCCCAGAGGAGTCTGCTGCAGGGTTTTCATTCTCTGAGATTCCTGACAGGTGCATATGTTAAGATGGGAAGATCAGAAGACAGCACATGCCAAAAGTTACATTTCTGTACTTTGCTTTAAAGAAAAGGAATAGCAAATTTGGGTTTCCTTCCAAGGCCCCACATGAACTTATGCCCCTCCCATCCCTGTCAAACCTCTAGCTTCAGAAAGATTGCTTTTGGAGCTCTTTGGGGCTCTCACTATAAGTTTTTGAGGTCAGGATTCCAAGATCTGTCTGGACCATTTAGCATCAGAACCCGCCTTTTCTGCGTGTATTCAGACTGGGGAGAAGCATGTCCCACTTACTGGCTGAACACCCCCGTGCTGAGCAGCTGGGTCATAAGGGCACCATCCACCTCCCCTAGGAATCTTCCCACCTGTGAGGGAGAGAGATTGAGAAACAGAGAGAGAAGGGTGAGGACTTCTAAACCACCTGCCTTGGCCCAGGGCTCATTTCTGAGCCCTCATTTCAGTGCTTTTTAAGCTCTAAGTTATAATCCATTAGCTGGCTATGAAATCAATCTGGGGTTACAATCACATTTTTTAAAAAAAGGTACAGAACTCCTTTGAACACTTGCAGTGTGAATCGCTTACAGTAAGGTTAAACAAAGCTTTGCGAAATTTAATGGTATATATGTTGTGTGTGTGTGCGCGCGCGCATGCTGGGTCAGATATAAAATGTATTTCTTTCTGTGTCTCACACTGGCACCCCTATCACCCGGCTCAGTAGGTGTGAGAACTCGGGAGCTGTCTTTGATTTCCCCTCCCTCAGCTCCCTTCCATCCTCCCACCAGCGCTGGCTTCTCTCTTTTCCAATTAATCAGTGTTTACTGTGGATCTGTCATTCACCATCCCGACTCCATGGATAGCAACTTCACATACGCCCTCGTCCCCTCTGCAGTCCACTTGGCCCTCGTAACTGAGTTCTCTCCCCGTCCCCCGTCACTGTCACCACTGCTGGAAAACCTTTCTCACACACAGCTGGGATTTGGGCACTCCCTTTTTTGTTTCCTAGAACGGGACCCCTGCACCCTCTTCCTCTGTCTCTCCTTCATTACCCATCAAGCAACACTAGGTGAGCACCTGACTGTGTCCGGGGTACCCTCCAGTCGACAAGGTCCCTTGGTCAGCTCACCCTCATGCCTGCTCTGCGGCCTCAGACTGCCCTCCAGCCCCACTCCTGCACTGCCCTCCC